>NC_057712.1:37101302-37208860 GCF_004010195.1 Chiloscyllium plagiosum
GGGGAGTCCAGAACAAGAGGGCATAGATTTAGGGTGAGAAGGGAAAGATATAAAAGAGACCTAAGGGGCAACTTTTTCACGCAGAGGGTGGTACGTGTATGGAATGAGCTGCCAGAGGATGTGGTGGAGGCTGGTACAATTGCAACATTTAAGAGGCATTCGGATGGGTATATGAATAGGAAGGGTTTGGAGGGATATGAGCCGGGTGCTGGCACATGGGACTAGATTGGGTTGGGATATCTGGTCGGCATGGACAGGTTGGACCGAAGGGTCTGTTTCCATGCTGTACATCTCTATGACTCTTAAGAGAATAACTTTGACAAAGGGTCAGCTAGACTCGAAATGTCAGCCCTTTTCTCTCCTTATACATGCTGCCAGACCTGCTGAGATTATCCAGCATTTTCTCTTTTAGTTTCAGATTCCAGCATCCGCAGTAATTTGCTTTTGTAGAGAAAAACAATTGTTGTAATTAACATGATTCAGAAAAATAAGAAAATGTTCCTCTTTCACAGACATACTCAGAGTTCACACAAAAGTAAATAATCGAGCAACAGAATAGGTTAAGCAATATAAGGTCAAGTAAAATAAAATGGAATATAAATAACATTAACAATAATTAAAAAGATCTTGAAGATCAGTGACTTGGCTGACTTCATGTTGAGCTCGGATGTCCTTCTGAAGTCAGCATCAGGGTGGTTTAGAAAAGATGTCGTCAAATGATTTATCTGGTCGTTTGAAGATAGCAGTTTCTGGGTTGAGTGCTTTTTAAAAAATCTGTTTCGGCACACTTAGAGTCAAAAAACAGCAAGCAGGGTGAAAAATTTTCAAGTTATAAGGAGAAAGAAAGTCCCATAGAATCATGATTTGGAGGTGCCGGTGTTGGACTGGGATGTACAAAGTTAAAAATCACACAACACCAGGTTATAGTCCAACAGGTTTAATTGGAAAGCTGGTGTTGTGTGATTTTTAACTCCATAGAATTATAGCATCATAGAGATGTACAGTATGGAAACAGAACCTTTGGTCTAACTCTTCCATGCTGAACAGATATCCCAAATTAATCTAGTCCCATTTGCCAGCACTTGGCCCACATCTCTCTAAACCCTTCCTATTCATATATGCATACAGATGCCTTTTAAATGTTGTAATTGTACCAGTCACCACCACTTCCTCTGGCAGCTCATTTCATATATGCACACCCCCTGTGTGAAAAAGCTGATCCTTAGGTCCCTTTAAAATCTTTCCCCTCTCACCCTAAACCTGGACTTCCCCAACCAGGAAAAATATCTTGTCTATTTACTCTGTCCATGCCCCTCATGATTTTATAAACCTCTAAGATCACCCTGCAGCCTCTGATCCTCCAAGAAAAACAGCTCCAGCCTATTCAGCCTATCCCTATAGTTCAAACTCTCAAAACCTGGCAACATCCTTGTAAATCTTTTCTGAACCCTTTCATGTTTCACAACATCCTTCCGATAGGTGGGAGACCAGAATTGCACACCATATTCCAAAAGTGGTCGAACCAATGTCCTGTACATCCGCAACATGACCTCCTACCTGCTATACTAAATGCTCTGACCAATGAAGGAAAGCATAATAAATGCCTTCTTCACTACCCTATCTACCTGAGACTCCACTTTCAAGGATATCTGAATGCACTCCAAGGTGTCTTTGTTCATCAACACTCCCCAGGACCTTACTATTAAGTGTATAAGTCCTGCCTTGATTTGCCTTTCCAAAATGCAGCACTTCACATTTATCTAGATTAAACTCCATCTGCCACTCCTCAGCCCATTGGCCCATCTGATCAAGATCCCATTGCACTCTGAGTTGGTCTTCTTCACTGTCCACTACACCTCCAATTTTGGTGTCATCTGTAAACTTACAAACTATACCTCCTATATTCACATTCAAATTGTTTATATAAATGATGAAAAGCAGTGAACCCAGCACCGATCCTTGTGGCACACCACTGGCCTCCAGTCTGAAAAGCAATCCATGATTTCCCTTACACAAAGCCATTTTGACTATGCCTAATCAGTCTTTGCCCAACCAAATCCATGTAAATCCTGTCCCTCAGGATTCCAACAACTTGCTCACCATCGATGTCAGGCTCACTGGTCTATAGTTCCCTTGCTTGTCCTTACCACCTTTCTTAAATAGTGACACCATGTTAACCAACCTCCAATTTTCTGGCACCTCACCTTTCACTATTGATGATCCAAATATCTCAGCAAGGGGCCCAGCAATCACTTCCCTAGTTTCCCACAGAGTTCTAGGGTACACCTGATCAAGTCCTGGGGATTTATCTACCTTTATGTATTTCAAGACAGCCAACATCTACTCCTCTGTAATATGGACATTTTTCAATATGTCATCATCTATTTCTCCACATTCTCTATCTTCTATGTCCTTCTGCACAGTAAACACTGATGCAAAGTACTCGTTTAGTATCTTCCCCATCTCCTGCAGTTTTACACATAGGCTGCCTTGCTGATCTTTGAGGAATCCTATTCTCTCCCTAATTACCCTTTTGTCGTTAATGTATTTATAAAATCCCTTTGGATTCTCCTTAACTTTTTTAATGCAAGAGGCCTAACAGGCCTAACTTCTCCCCAATCAACTTTTAAAAGTTCTTGCTTAGTACCAAGAAAATTGGCCTTCCTCCAATTTAGAATTTCAACTTTTAGACCTGGTCTATCCTTTTCCATCATTATTTAAAACTAATAGAATTATGGTCACTGGCCCCAAAGTGCTCTCCCACTGACACCTCAGTCACTTGCCCTGCCTTATTTCCCAAGTGTAGGTCAGGTTTTCCACCTTCTCGAGTAGGTACATCCACATAGTGAATCAGAAAATTGTCTTGTACACACGTAACAAATTCCTCTCCATCTAAACCCTTAACACAATGGCAGTACCAGACTATGCTCAGAAACTTAAAATCCCCTACCATAACCGCCCTACTATTCAGGTAACTGGGGTCTCCTGACAAATTTGTTCCTCAATTTTCTGCTGACTACTGGGGGGTCTATAGTACCATCCCGATAAGGTGATCATCAGTTTCTTATTTCTCAGTTCCACCCAAATAACTTCCCTGGACATGTTCCGAGAAATATTCTCCCTAAGTACAGGAGGATATTTCTCAGAACATCCTTTATCAGAAATGTCACTCCCCCTCCTTTCTTTCTATCCTTCCTATTACATTTGTATCCTGCAACATTAAGCTGCCAGTCCTGTCCATCCTTGAGTCATGTCTCTGTAAGTGTTATGGTATTTTAGTCCCATGTTCCCAACCATGCCCTGAGCTCATCTGCCTTCCCTGTTAGGCCTCTTGCATTGAAATAAATGCAGTTTAATTTACCTTGTTCTCTGCTTTGTCCCTGCCTGTCCTGACTACTTAATTTGCTGCCTTTCCCAATAGTCCCAGGTCTCAGTCTGGTCTCTTTCCTCACTATCTTCCTGAGTCCCACCCCTCCCACCTTACTAGTTTAAATCCTCCTGAGCAGCTCTAGCAAATCTCTGTGCCAGTAAATTAGTCCCCTTCCAATTCAGGTGCAATTCGTCCTTCTTGTACAGGTCACTTCTACCCCAGAAGAAATTCCAATGATTCAAAAATGTGAATCCTTCTCCCCTGCACCAGCTTCTCAGCCAATCATTCATCAGCTCTATCATCCTCTTCCCATCCTCACTAGCTTGTAGCACCAGGAGTAATCCAGATATTACTATCCTTGAGGACCTCCTTTTTAAAATTTCTGCCTTTGCAGAGAAAACAAGTTATGAAACAAAGGAGTAACTAACTTGTCACATGACCCTCTCTCCAACTACTCAGTTATCCCAAATATGATAGTTGTACATTGAATTCCAGCTGTGTGGTTTACAGGATTAGATGAAGATTTGATAAATTCCTTCCATAGCAGGCATTCCATTGTCCAATTTGTTAAGTTTAATGTAGAGATAAAGTATAGCTGATCCTGGAGATCTGAAATAGCAACAGAAAGTGCTGAAAAAACTCAACAAGTCCAGCAGCATCTCTGGAGAGAGAAACAGAGTTAACATTTAAATTCCAGTATGATTTTTCTTCAGAACTGTGTCTAATATTTAGCCCTCCACCACAACATCCCTCGTAGCTGATTCCAGCCCCATATTATCATGCGCCAGTCCTGAATAATTCCTCACTCAGTACATGTCCATTGAAAGACTGGCATCACTTGTGCCTGTGCTATCTTTAAAAGCCCACTGTGCACCTGGTCAAACACTGTCAGTCTAGAGCTGACCAGCATGGTTTTTGACATTTGCCCTCAACCTGGAAAAATTGTCCACTTTCCAGGCAGGAACCCAGAGGTCCTGCTGCATGAGGTAATGCAGAGGCTGGACTTCCTCTTCCTGGGGACTGGCAGTAGAGATCACATGCAGATTATGCCAGCCTGGTCTGAGTTTACCACCTGGGTTAATGCAGTCTCAGCTATCTGGGGAAACGTCCAACAGTGTGAAAAAAAAGCTAATGACCTTATCCATCTCACTAGGTTAAGTATCTTCTCTTTAATGCCTCACACACAGTCGAGCTCTGCAACTGCACCCACTTGCCACCCCCAAGGGCTGTGCTCTACCACTCTCACCATTGCCTGCAACATTTTTTGTCCCTTGCTCTCACCCACCCAACCCTGACACCACTAACACTGCATATCATCTGCAATGTCTACTCATTCACTCAAGCATGTCACTTCCTTACCTGCCCCAAAGGTGACAGCTACGACACACTTACTTTCAACCCTCTTAAGACCTGCCTATCTCGTTCTAAGATGAAAACAGCTCACAATATGGCAGAATGGGTCACGATGGGCATTGCACTGCCCGACATTTGCCTCTTCCTTATGTAGATAGGATCCTGACTCTGATGAGCTTAGCAGTTGTGTCACTAATACCAAGTTCCTGCACTGGTGTCTGAGTCTTCCCTTGACTTACTGTGCTGGGTGCAAAGCTTATCTCCTTTGACTTGTTTGACCATAAGATCATAAAAAATAGGAACAGGAGTGGGCTATTCGGCCCCTTAACCTTGGTCTGCCATTCAACAGAATCATAGCTGATCCAACACCACTCACATCCACTTTCCTGCCTTTCCCATCACCCTTGATTCCCCTACTGAACAAGAATCTATCTATCTCAGCCTTAAGTATATACAAGGACTCTGCTCACACAGCTGTCTGGGACAAGAAGTTCCAAACACTCACAACCCTCTGAGAGAAGAAATTCCTGCTTGCTTCCCTTAATCCTGAGGCCTATGCCCTCTGTTTCTCATCAGGGGAAATATCCTCTAAGCTTTTACCCTGTCAAGTCATTAAGAATCCTAAACAGTTCATTGAGACCACCTCTCATTCTTCTAAATGTCAGTGAGTAGACCTGTTTAACCCCTGTGCTCATAAGACAATTCCTCCATATCAGGGAATCATCTTTGTAAACCTTCTCTGAACTGCCTCCACAAAATAATATATTTTCCTTAAAGAAAGGATGTTGCCAGGGTTGGAGGATTTGAGCTATAGGGAGAGGCTGGACAGGCTGGGGCTTTTATCCCTGGAGCGTTGGAGGCTGAGGGGAGACCTTATAGAGGTTTACAAAATTATGAGGGGCATGGATAGGGTAAATAGGCAAAGTCTTTTCCCTGGGGTTGGGGAGTCTAGAACTAGAGGGCATAGGTTTAGAGTGAGAGGGGAAAGATATAAAAGAGACCTATGGGGCAACCTTTTCACGCAGAGGTATTTTGTGTACGGAATGATCTGCCAGAGGAAGTGGTGGAGGCTGGTACAATTGCAACATTTAAGAGGCATTTGATGGGTATATGAATAGGAAGGGTTTGGAGGGATATGGGCCAGGTGCTGGTGGGTGGGACTAGATTGGGTTGCGATATCTAGTTGGTATGGACAGTTTGGACCGAAGGGTCTGTTTCCATTGCTGTACATCTCTATGACTCTATGACTCTAAGTGGACCAAAACTGCTCACAGTACTCCAGATATGGTTTCACCAGAACCTTATGCAGTTGCAGTAAGATTTCCCTACTCTGATAGTCTAACCTTTTTGAAATAAGGGCCAACATTCCCTTAGCCTTCCTGATTATCTGCTGCACTTGAGTGCTAGATTTCTGTGTTTCATGCACAAATACCTCCAATTCACCTTGTGTTTCAACTTTCTACAGTTTCTTTCTGGTTACATGATACTCTGTTCTTCTGTTCTCCCTTCCAAAATGAACAACTTTATATTTTTCCACATTATACTCCATTCACTAACTTGCTGCCCAGACAGATAACCTATCAATATCTCTCTGTAACCCTCTTGTATCTCTCTCACAACCTGCCTTTCCACCTATAAATGCGTCATCTTCAAATTTGGCAACAGTACATTCACTTGCTTCCTCAAAGTCATTAATATATATTCTAAACAGTTGACGTTTCAGCACTGATCCCTGTGGAACCATACTGGTTCCAGGTCATCAACCTCAAAAAGAACCCCTTATCCCCATTATCTGTTTTACGTCCATTAGTCAATTCTCTGTCTATGCTAATATACTACTTTCAACACTATGGAATATTTATCTTGTAACTTAACCTTTTGTGAGGAATGTTATCCAATGCCTTCTGGAGTCTAAATACAACACGTCTACTGGTTACTCTCGATCCACTCTGATTCAGACGTCGTCAAAATCTCTAATAAATTAGTCAGACATGATTTCCCTTTCATGAAGCCATGCCTGATCTGCTTGATTAGATTATGATTTGCCAAATGTTCAGCTAATGCTTCCTTAGTAAGGAAAACTTTTCCAAAACGTTTCCAACAATAGATGTTAGGCTAATCAGCCTATAATTCCACACTTTTGAGCTTCTTCCCTTTTTTGAATAGGAGTGTCACTCTCTTAGAACCTTTCCTCCTTACTGGTTTGCATTTTTGCTGAGAGTCATGAATGACCTCCTTAAATGTTTGCTATTGCTTGCTCACTGTCATTCCTGCTAATCTAACCACTTTAGCTAACACTATCCTTATTTCATTGTAATTTTCTTTATTTCAGTTGAACACAATTGTTTTCGACCCTTGTTTCTCACTCTCAAATGGAATATTAAAATCTATCATGTTATCATAGAATCCATACAGTGTGGAAAACAGGCCCTTTGGCCCAGCGTCCACACTGACCCACCGAAGAGTAACCCATCCAGACCGTTTCCCTACTACTCTACATTTACCCCTGACTAACCTACAGATCCCTGAACACTATGGGCAATTTAGCATGACCAATTCACTTAACTTGTACATGTTTGGATTGTGAAAGGAAACTGGAGCACCCGGAGGAAATCCACGCGGACATGGGGAGAATGTGCAAACTCCATACAGTCGCCTGAGGCTAGAATCGAACGAGGGTCCCTGGCTCTGTGAGGCAACAGTGCTAACCACTGAGCCACCGTGCCACCCTAGATCACTAATTTCTAGGAGAAATTTTACTCTGAGGTTATTTATTAAATCTGCCCCATTACTCATCACCGAATCTGAGGTAGACTGCTCGCTGGCTGGCCCCATGACATACCGCTCTAGAAACTAGACCTAATACATTACATGAATTTGTTGTCATAGCCAAATCTTCCAATTCAATTAACACAATCAACATGAAGATTAAAGTCACCTATAATTATTACGCTATACTTTTTACATGCTCCTACTATTTATTGTTTTATAGATTTCCTACAGAGTGGCTACTGTTTGGAGGACTCTGTACATTACTGTTACCACCGTCTTCTTTCCCTTGCTGTTTTATATCCACATCTTCTGAGTCTAGATTGTCCTTCACAAGTCATTTCATTTCTTATTAACAGTATTATCCCATCATCTTTTCCATCCCTCCTGTCTTTCCAAAAGGTTAAATATCTCCCAGTGTTAAGTGCCTAGTTTTGATCTCCTTGTAATCATGTTTCTGTAATGACTATGAGATAATATTAATTTACTTGAATTTGGGCCATCAGTTTATCTACCTTATTCTGAATTCTATTTGAGGTTTGCTGACAACCATGGCATGGCAAGATTAAAGTAATGTAAGGCAGAAGTGGGTACTGCAGATGCTGGAGATTAGAGTGGTGCTGGAAAAGCGCAGCAGGTCAGGCAGTATCCGAGGAGCAGGAAAATCGACATTTCGGGCAAAAGCCCTTCATCAGGAAATTTCCTGCTCCTCGATTGCTGCCTGACCTACTGTGCTTTTCCAGCATCACTCTTAAAGTAATATGAGCCCAGTATCTCAGGCTGAGGGGTAAAGTGCCCAAAGGCACGGCAAATCATAACAATGTTAAGCAGGGATGTTGTGAGCATCCAGGCAAGCTGAGAGTGAGTGAACTCTATGACAGCAAGTAAAGAGCCTAGGGATGCAGCTTGGTCCACTCTGTGCACTGGGTGCATGTCCCTGAGTGCACAGTGCCCTTGCTTCACCATTACAATAACAGTTGCTGGTGCAACATTCAAATATAAAAGTGTACTACAAGTGGATCAGAGATGTGTCATGATGCTTCTTGGAGGCTGGCACATGTCAACCGCCAATATTCATGAACATGGGGCACATATAGCCAGTGACCAAGTAGCATGCTCTGAGCTGTTGTGGCCCAGTGTCCAATATGAGGTCCTTTGGAGTAATTGGTAATCTGAAGTCACCAGGTACCCACTCCTACTTTCAGGTCATGATTTCTTGACATCTAGTTTGTTTGATGTGTTAGGAAGATAGTAAGCTGAATATTAAGAAGGTGGTTTGTGGCTTTAAAAAACTGTAATCTGCTTAAATGGGAACTTGCTGCTGCCTAAAGAGAAGCTCACCATGCCGCTCAACAAAAGCATAGAAGATGAAGCCAATGCACCTAACACCGAGATAGCCTTTGCTGGATTTCAAAATCTCAACATTGTCCACATTATTCACACCTTTGTAAGATTCTGTCTCTAGTTTCCATTTCAATGGATTTGGAATTAGAATGTGATGCTTAACGCATGGCCATCTTTGACTGTGATTCCAAGTAATTGAAATGGGGTTTGAGACCACAAGACATAGGAGCAGAAGTTAGGCCATTTAATCATGGCTGATAAGTTTCTCATCCTCATTCTCCTGCTTTCTTGCAGTAACCCTTGATATTCAAGAACCTATCTTTCTTAGACTTAAATATTCTCAATGACCTGGCCTCCACAGACTTCTATGGTAATTAATTCCATAGATTCACCACTCTTTGGCTAAAGAAGTTTCTCCTCATCTCCATTCTAAAAGGTCTTCCCTTTACTGCAAGGCTATACCCTTGGGTCCTAGTCTCTCCTACTGATGGAAACATCTTCCCAAAATCTACTCTGTCGAGGCCATTCAGTGTTTCAATTAGATCCCCCTCATCCTTCTAAACTCCATCGCGTATAAACCCAGAGTCCTCAAACCTTGCTCATTTGTTTAGCTTTTCATTCCTGGGACCATTCCCGGGAACGTACTCTGAAGACACTCCAGGGCCAGTACATCCTTCCTGAGATGTGGGAAAGTGAGGACTGCAGATGCTGGAGATCAGAGTCGAGAGTGTGGTGCTGGAAAAGCACAGCAGGTCAGGCAGCATCCGTGGAGCAGGAGAATTGATGTTTTGGGCAAAAGCCCTCCATACTCCAAATGTGGTCTGACCAGATCCTTATGGAGCCTCAGAAGTACATTTCTCCTTTTATATTCATAAAAATCCCTCCAGTGTGGAAAGAGGCAATTCAGCCCATCATGTATGCACAAACCCTTTAAAGAGCAGCTTACACTCTCCGAGTAACCCTGCATTTACCATGGCTATCCCCCTGAACCTGCACATCTTTGGACTGTGGGAAGAAACCCATGTGTTAGTGAAGTAGGATTTAAAACTTCTGATTGCAGTCACAAGAGTGATAACCGTAAGTCAACACTGACTATCATTACCGAGTCTTCAGAAAATCTACCCATAACTTTGAAACATGAAGCACAGTTTTACTAAAATGGTTGCAGTGTCAGGATAGTTTAGACATGCCATTCATTGTTTTAATGATCTCTCTAAAAGATCAGTTGTTGATTTGTACCCATCAAAGCATGATTTCATAATAGCATGCAATGCTGAGGGCATCATGATCACCATTGGGGTCCTTCACAGTTGAGGATGACTCTCTTCCACTCTCAGGGTGAGGCTGTATAGACCGATGCGGCTACTGCAGACTTTGTTCCACTTGGGTAGAAGGTGGTTGAGGGAAAGGCTGGGTGTGGTGTTAGTGTAACAGCATGCTCCTTTCATTGTTTTTGCCTGGCTTTTTGCTGAGATTTGCCTGCTTTTTCCTGACGGCAAGTCTCGAGATGTTTGATGCTCTTCCTCCACTTTGGACAGTCTTGGACCAGTGATTCCCAGCTGATGGTGGGAATGCTGCATATCACTGAAGCATTTCCTCTGTCCACCTGGGGATTGACTGCTGTTTTGAAGGAATGCTGAGGGAATACTGCACAGTTGCAGATACTAATTTTTTGGATGAAATGTTAAAATGAAGTCCTGACTGCCCTCTCAGCTGAATGCAAAATGAGTAATCTGTTCATTTATTGAATCAACTAGTTGGTGGAATTTAATACAAAATTTGTTCCCCATGTTTCAGTATTGACTATATTTCAAATATATAAAAAATGCAAAGAGCTCTGCGATGCCCTGTCTTGAGACGCACTACATAAACAAAAGTCTTTCTTTACAGTCTAATTAAAGATTGAGGTCTTGTTTGAGTATTTCCTGGGTAAACATGGACTGAAATTATTTAAGTGACTGAATTAACCTATTCAAACTACTTCATGCTAATCCTTCTTTACAAAGGATATTTTGTGTTCCTTGCCATACTAATTCAGTTCAGGCAATTCAAATCTGAAAATAAAGCAGAATGAAAAACTGAAGTGAAAGAACAAAAGGACAAGTTTTTCAGGAGAGTTCCTGCACGGAACAGGAGCACATGCCAGGAAATGGGCAGAAATTTGTGGGTAATATAGAGATGATTTCTTGAGGCTCAGAAAACATAAAGGATTTGCATTTCTAAAGCACTTTTCACAACCACAGGACATCTTAATCTATATTCTCTCTAATTTTTGCTGCCGCTGCACAGACTGAAGTCAGTACAGGGCAGCAAATTCCGGGACGGGCAGTCAAAATGTCAGCATGCACAGAACCCCCATACAGCATCAAGAGAACTTTGCAGCCAATTCATTTCTTCTGAATTACAGTCACTGCCTTACTGAAGGAAAATGCTGCAGCCATCTTACAGTGAGTTCCCACAAATACCAACCTGATAATGACCAGATAAGGTTTTCTAAGGGATGCTGTTTGAGAGAATAAATTTTGAGTAGGAAACAAGGAAGAATTCAGCTCAGTGGCTAGCACTACTGCCTCGCAGCACCAGGGGCCTAGGTTCAATTCCAGCCTTGGGTGACTCTCTGTGTGGAGTTTGTATGCTCTCCCTGTGTCTGCATGGGTTTCCTCCCAAAGATGTGCAGATTCAGGGGGTTGGGTATTCGAAATGTAGGGTCACATGGAGAGGGTAGAATGCTCTTTGAAGGATTGATGTATACCTGATGGGCTGAATGGCCTCTTTCCACACTGTAGAGATTCTATAAACTCCCCTGTTTTTCATAAAAATAATGCCATAGCATCTTTTACATTTACCTGAGTGAGCAGATGAGACCTTGGTTTACTGACTCATGCAGAAAAATAATTTTACGCAGGGAGTGTCGTAGATGAGATCTAGACTTGTGATTGAACACACCCAGGCTTCGTTGAACATCACTATATACAGAGTTGTTAAGTAAAGACAATTTATTTGAAGTTGTACAAAACCAGGCTCCAGTTCCATGTGATTTGACATCTCTATAACAGCTCCTTTAATACACCACAGCATTGGTAACTACATGCAGTGTAATGCTATAATTGTCTTTGCTGTGTGTAGTTAGGAGCTGCAATGCACTGCCTAACAGTGTGATGGAGACAGATTCAATCATTCAATCAAAGGAAACTGGTTAATTACCTGAAAGGAAATGATGCAGGACTACAGGGAAGAGGTAGTTGAGTGGGACTAGCTGAGTTGCTCTTGCAGTTCTGAACTGACACAAGGCTTAGGCGATTGAATAACTTTCTTCTGTGTTTTACTCACTCTATGATTCTAAATATGATATCTCCAAAGGGGAGGGGGAGGGAATACCAGCTTAGATTCTGAGCCCAAGTAAGTGAAGTTGGATTTAAAATCTCTGATTCCAGTCACAAGAATTCTAACCATAAAGCCACACTGACCATCATTAGTGAGTCTTCAGAAAATCTACCCATAACTTTGAAACATGAAGCACAGTTTTACTAAAGTGGTTGCAGTGTCAAGGTAGTTTAGACAAGCCATTCATTATCTTAATAGAAGTATATTGCAGTTCCTTCAGTGTCACTGGGTTGTCATCCCAGAAGTCTTTCCCACAAATACTGTGAGTCTAACTACTGCACATTGTCTGCAGTAGTTCAAATAGGCAACTAACCACTCCCTTCTCCAGGATAACTAGGGATGGCCAACAAACACTGTCTCAGCCAGTGACACCCACTCCCTGAATAAATTTTGTCAAAAAAAAAGCAGCCAGAAATGCCCATCATCAACATGGCTGGACTTGAGTGGGTCTTCCCCCTTTAGTTTACATCCAGCAGCTCTTGAATAGACTGCCTATCCCGAGAGGTGCTGGTTCAAAGTGGCAGCAGCTTAATAGGAGCCCCAGCAGCTCCAGTAGGATCACTGAACAGGGAAGTAGGGATCCTGGAGTCTATACCAGGTAGCTTGAAGCCTGAATATCTATTTCACTCCAGCAAAGTGTGTAGGTCTTTTAATTGGTCATGATGAAGATCTCGAGCTCCAGGAGGGGTCTCTCAGTTCCGCGACCGGTCAAATAAAGCAGTTTGGTCTGGTTCAGCAAGATTACGCACTTTATTATGACGGCCGGGCTTAGGTTATCCAGCAACACGGGGGTTAAGCACCTCTGTGTACCCTGAATGAACTGTGCGCTTAACTTAAAATACAGACAACATTTATAGGTCTCATAACATACAGTAGAGCCTTAATTTCATAGTTAGTCCAATAAAATGAAGTAAAATAACAAATAGACATAAAATTGAGACAATGATATTTCCTGGGAACTGACTTGTTTTGCACGTTTTTATCTCTAGCCACCTGAATCCCAAGGCCAGTTAGAATACTTTAATAATGTCATATCTTGCTTAGTTAATTCATACTATGAAGAAGACATTGTTTGCTAATCTCTTTCAATTAGTTCAGGAATGCAGCTTTCAGCGAATTAGGTGCCATTTTAAACAGAATTGTTAGTTTGCAGCCTAGAAGCCATTTTGTTATGTTTCTTTATGTTACTTGCATTAAGAAGCCATTTTGTAGTTAGTAAAGGCATGTATTAAATGGTTGCTCCTGACAACAGCCTAAATCCAGATTTTAGATCTTCAATGATGGTCAGTGCACAGACAGGCTCAAGCTAGATTTTCCTGCCCAGAATGTAATTCAGGCAGAAATATGAAGGTGATTGGGTTCTGGGTTTTGTATTCTAAGCCTTTGACAGACGGGCCTGTAATGTGGCAACCTTTGTGGTGAGGCCACTTTTGGAGTTCTGCATACAGTTCTGTCATCCTGCTGCAAAAAAGGTGCTATTAAATTGAAAAGGGTGCAGAAAAGATTTACAAAGATATTAATTTGAGTGCAGGAATTGATTTATAAGATGAGGCTGAATAAGCTGGCACCTTTTTTCCTGGAACATAGGAGGTTAAGGGGTGATCTTATAGAGGTTTATAAAATCATGGGAGACATAGATAAGGTGAATAGTCAAGGCCTTTTCCCTCAGGTGGAGGGTGTCCAAAACTAAAGGCCATAGGTATAAGGTAAGAGGGGAAAGATTTAAAAGGGACTTGAGGGGTAATGTTGTCAGACAGAGAGTGGTACGTATATGGAATGAATTGCCAAAGGAAGTGGTAAATGCATGTACAGTTTAAAAATTTCAAAGATATTTGGACAGGTACAGGAATAGGAAAGGTTTAGAGGGGAATAGGCCAAATGTAGGAATGAGACTAGCTTAGTTTGGGAAACCTGGTCGGCATGGACAAGTTGGACTGAAAGGTGTGTTTCTGTTCTGTATGGCTGTATGACTCTAAAGATTGTCATACAACCCCCACTAACTAGAAGGACAAGGGTGGCAGCTACTTGGGAGTACCACGACCTGCAAGTTTCCCTCAAAGAAGTTCACCATCTTGACTTGGAAATAGATTGGCAAGCCTTTACTCCTGCTGAATCAAAATTCTGAAACTTCCTCCCCTGAAGTACTGTGTAGTTACTTTCAGCAATGGTCTGCACTGGTTCAAAAAGGCAACTCACCATCATGTGCTCAAGGGCAACTAGGGATGGAGATGCAATGTTGACCTAGCCTGTGGTGCCCACATTCCATGAACAAATGAAGCAAAATGCCCTCTACTTGCAAGTATTTAATTAATCTTAATTTTTTATAATTAACAAGCTGCCTGCACTTTACCTCCTGTTTCAACACCTTCACTCCTGCTGTGATCCCACCTTGTGCAGACTTGTAAAATTCTCTGGTAGTTTCAGCACAGAACTAATTAATGAAAGCCAAGAAGAACTTGTGAGCTGACTGAATTCAGAATTACAGAATTAGCAGCATCATGGCTCTTATCAGTGCAAATTCTTTTATTGGAGTTGTTTGCTGGAATTCTAGTTTCTTGGCTTTTCTCCAAATCCTTTGTATGCTTCCTTTTCAAATGTTTATCCAATTCCCTTATAAATTTCATTAAAGTTTCTGCATCAATAGCCACTTATGCATTCAACAGTTCAATATTTTAAGAACTCTGTGTAAAATATGACTGGAAGAGCACAAGATCACAAGGTAATTATGTAAGCCCCTTGGACTCATCTGAGATAATTCATCCAAAAAGATGTTATAGCTGGAAGGTTCATTACCATGTCCAGTCAGAATCCATCGATCCTGTCTTCAATTCTCTCCAGGAGAATTTGGAGATCTGAATAAATTGTGCATCTTTCTTTGGATTGATGCCACATCTTAAAGTCTTGTCTGTAGAGAAAGAAATGCTAATCTCTTGAGCACCTCAACTTTGGTATATTAATCCACCATTGATAGCCATGCTCTCAGCTGTCTAGACCTAAGCAAAGGAATTTCCTCATTAATGCTTTGCTTCTCAATTCCATGTTTCCATTTTTCTCTCTTAAGGTATTTTTTAAAATTTTGCTTTTGGTTATCTGCCTGTATATTTTATTTTGTTCTTTCACAGGATTAGGTTCCCCATACTGAAATGACCTTTCAGGTAGTTAAGTGTTGACCACATTGTTGTGGAGCTGGAGTCATATGTAGGCAGACTAGGTAAGATTTCCTTCCCTAAAGGTCATTAGTGAGTCAGATGGGTACCTATAACAGACTGTTTACTGACACTAATTTTCTTTCCAGATTTTTTGAATTAATTAATTGTACTAATGTTCCACCAGTTGCCATGGCAAGGTTTGGATTACTAGTCCAGCGATGTTATAGCTCCCCTCCTTATGTTGGTTCCTTCCTATCAAATTTTGTTTCGTAATATCCTTTATTATATTAAACATATTGTATAATTATTACAAGTTGTTACTCTTCTATTATCTGCTTATACCCCAGTCTGCCACTGAAACACTGAAATGTTTAAATTCTTGCACAGAGATTTCCGGGTGCTTCAGATGCTCTAAACCAGTTTTATAACAATGGAGAACATAAAGTGACAGAACAAAAATCTCCCCCTAGAGGCCACTAGTGGATGCAGCATGTTTTAAAAATAATTTTTGAATTTTATTTTAAAAGATGCATTGAGCCTGAAATTTTGATCAAGGACCGAATCGCTTTTCTGACAGAAATGGGGCTGTTGAGTTAGGGGATTGCCAGATCGTGAAGGGAGCGTGTCAGGGGTTGCGTTGGTAGGGTGTGGGGATGGAAGATGTTGGGCGAGGGCAGAAGGTAGGTGTCGGGTCAGTGGGTTTGGGGTCATCGGTTAAGAGACAGATGTCAGTCCAACAGGATAAGACCCAGCAGTGTAATAGCTATCCAAACTTTAAGAGATGCATTTTGGAGGTTCCAGACGGAAGTCATGGTCAATAGAATTTTTCACCAGCTAGCCAATTCCTTGGAGCAGCAGTGTCAGGATTTCCAAAAGGCAACTCCAGTCTGTGTTGCTTCAATAACTGCCTGGACATCAGAATTTCTGGGCCAGCATATAAGTTCTTGGCCTTTAGCCTTGTTTATGAAGTGTACTTTGGTAAACAAAATCTAGATGACACCTTAAGATGATTAAAGGAATTGACAGAATAGATAAAGAGAAATTGAAGTAACTAATATTTGGTAGCCATAATGGAGACATTATTGCAGATGTGAAGGATTGAGACCCGAGTATTGAGGGTTATATGACTTTCAAGAAAAATAGGAAGAATGGTAGTAGAGGAATTAATCCAGGATGACATTGTGCAATGGTTAGAAAAGATTTAGGTTCAGGAGGTTGGAATACAGAATCAGTTTGGATGGTGATAGGAATAGTAATGAAGAGGTTTCTAGTGGAATGGTCTACAGGCCTTTTGACAGTAACCACAATGGGGGGGGGGGGCAAAGAATATAAGCAGAAATATTGGATGCTTGGAATAATGGGATAATGATCATAGAATCAGGGTTGGAAACTTTAGATTGGCAGTAGAAGCCTTGATGAAGAGGTTATATGTACTTTTGAGATAGCTTCTTAGAGCAGCATGTTTTAGAACTGACCAGAGAGCAGATTATATTAGACTTGGTATTGTCTAAAGTGACAGGATTAATGAATTACCTCAGTTAAGGTACCTCTAGATAGCAACAACAGTAAAATGTAACTGAATTTTACATGGAGTTTGAAAGGGGCTAAGATTGTATTTTTAAAGTAAATAAGGGTAACTATGTGGGCATGATGTGAAGTGGCATACCAGACTAGGGATCGATCAATTGCGTCACAGTGACAAATACTCCAGGAATGTAGACAACACAAAATATTCTAAGAAGACCTAATGTCTGTGGATAACTAAATAATTTGGGAAAAGCATCAACTAAAGGAAAGATCATCTATTTAAACAAAGGTATGCGGCAGGTCAAATGATTGGTCAGAATAAGTACGGTGGCAAAATATGACTAACCAGGAGGAAGAAATTAGAATAAGAGATGAAGATAGCTAGTAGTGTAAGAGTTTCTACAGATAGTTAAAAAGGTAAGGTATAATTAAAGTATGTTGATCATTTAGAAATTGAGAATGATGCATTAATGTTAAATAATAAGAAAATGGACACAGAGACAGGTGATTCTGCGGCCACGAATATGCTGATGGTCAGGATTATGTGTTACTTGCCTGGTGCCAGGATTGAGGACATCTCAGAGTGGTTACAGCAAACTGTTAAAGGGAAGAGTGAGCAGACAGAATTGTATACATTGGTACAAATGACATAGCTAGGGAAAAGGGGGAGTTTTTTTAGGAACATAGGAAGCTATATAGGAGGTTAAAACTGTTATGGACTGAGCCAGACCACTCAAAACATTCTTAAGTAGGTAGCCCAAAACATAACAGGTCAGGTGAATTGGCCATGCTAAATTGCCCATAGTGCTAGATGCATTACTCAGAGGGAAATGGGTCTGGGTAGGTTACTCTTCGGAGGGTCAGTGTGGACTGGTTGGGCCAAAGGGCCTGGTTCACATTGTAAGGAATCTAATTAAAAAATCTAATCTAATAACTTTGCAATTTGTTTCAGTAAGTTTCCAGTAAAATTACCTGGGGTGAGTAAGCGAGGTTGACTACCAGGTTTAAAACAGACAAAAACTTATTCACAAAATTACACAACGAATCACAAAGAACAGAATAAATATCCCCTACAGAAATCAATCAATCTAAACTAGACTTAATTATGCTGTTCTGAATAGACATAACAGTCCCAATAAACAAACCTCCTCAAAAAAACAATAAAAAATGGAACAAATGCTTACAGGTTGAAGTTAGAAGGGCAGAAGGAGAGGGAAAGGGAGTTTGTTTCCACACAGCTCACTGTTGAACTCCTAACTAGTTCTGGACTAAAATGCTCAGCTAGAGAGCTGACCACTCCCCTTTCATTATACAGGTCACTTCTAAAACATGGCCACTTTGGCCTGACATCTTATCTCAGAGTCATAGAGATGTACAGCATGGAAACAGACCCTTCAGTCCAACTTGTCCATGCTGACCAGATATCTCGTCCCAAAAGCCAGCACCTGGCCCTTATCCCTCCAAATCCTTCCTATTCATATACTCATCCAAATGCCTTTTAAATGCTGCAATTGTACCAGCCTCCACCACATCCTCTGGCAGCTCATTCCATACATGTACCACCCTCTGCATGAAGAAGTTGCCCCTCAGATCTCTTTTATTTCTTTCCCCTCTTACCCTAAACTTATGCCCTCTTGTTCTGGACTGCCCCACCCCAGGGAAAATACTTTGTCTATTTATCCTATCCATGTACCTCATGATTTTATAAACTCTATAAGGTCACCCCTCAGCCTCCGATCCTTCAGGGAAAACAGCCCCAGCCTATTCAACTTCTCCCTGTAGCTCAAATCCTCCAACCCAGGCAAAATCCTTGTAAATCTTTTCTGGACCTTTTCATGTTTCACAACATCTTTCTAATAGGAAGAAGACCAGAATTGCATGCAATATTCCAGCAGTGGCTTAACCAATGTCTTATACAGCTGCAACATGACCTCCCACCTCCTGTACTCAATACTCTGACCAATAAAGGAAAGCATACCAAATGCCTTCTTCACTGTCCTATCTACCTGCGACTCCACTTTCAAGGAGCTATGAATCTGCACTCCAAGATCTCTTTGTTCAGCAACACTCCCCAGGACATTACCATTAAGTATATAAGTCCTCCTAAGATTTGCTTTCCCAAAATGCAGCATCTTGCATTTATCTAAATTAAACTCCATCTCCCACTTCTCAGCCCATTGGCCCATCTGATCAAAATCCCGTCATTACTGAGGTAACTTTCTTCGCTGTCCACTACACCTCTAATTTTGGTGTCATCTGCAAACTTACTAACTATACCTCTTATGCTCACATCCAAATCATTTATCTAAATGATGAAAAGTAGTAGACCCAGCACCAATCCTTGTGGCACTCCACTGGTCACAGACCTCCAGTCTGAAAAACAACTCTCCACCACCACCCTCTGTCTCTACCTTTGAGCCAGTTCTATATCCCAATGGCTAGGTCTCCCTATATTCCATGAGATCTAACCTTGCTAACCAGTTTCCCAAGTGGAACCTTGTCAAACGCCTTACTGAAGTCCATATAGATCACATCTAGCACTCTGATCTCATCAATCCACTTTGTGACTTCTTCAAAAAACTCAGTCAAGTTTGTGAGACATGATTTCCCACACACAAAGCCATGTTGACTATCCTTAATCAGTCCTTGCCTTTCCAAATACATGTACAGTAGCGCCTCGACTTACGAACTTAATCCGTTCCGGGACCTGGTTCGCGAACTGAAAAGTTCGCGAACTGAATCAATTTTTCTCATTGTTCAGTTAGCGTAAGAATACTTGGACGTAAGATTGAACGCAGTTCACAGCGCACGCGCCAAAGACGAACTGAATGAGATCACGTGGGGCCCGAGAGCTTTTGCTTTCAACAAGTGCATAGCAAAGCAAACAATGAAACCATGTGGTCGCACCCAGGCTTTTTGCATTCGTACCTTCGTTCGTACCTTGAATTTCGTACGTACGTTGAAGCAAAATTTTATGTACAATCCTGTTTGTAAACCAATTTGTTTGTGAACGGGGTCGTTCGTATGTCGAGGCACTACTGTATATCCTGTCCCTCAGAATTCCCTCCAACAACGTGCTCACCACCAATGTCAGGCTCACTGGTCTATAGTTTCCTGGCTTGTCCTTCTTAAACAGTGGCACCATGTTAGCCAACCTCCAGTCTTCTGGCACCTCACCTGTGACTATCGATGATACAAATATCTCAGTAAGAGGCCCAGCAATCACTTCTCTAGCTTCCCACACAGAGTTCTAGTGTACACCTAATCAGGTCCTGGGGATTTATCCACTTTTATGCGTTTCAAGACATTCAGCACTTCCTCCTCTGTAATATGGACATTTTTCAAGATATCACCCTGTATTTCCCTATATTATGTATCTTCCATGTCCTTTTCCTCAGTAAATATTGATGCAAAATACTCGTTTAGTATCTTCCCCATCTCCTGCTGCTCCACACAAAGGCTGCCTTGCTGATCTTTGAGGGGCCCTGTTCTCTCCCTAGTTACTCTTTTGTCTTTAATGTATTTGTAAAAACCCTTTGGATTCTCCTTAACTCTATTTGCCAAAGCTATCTCATGTTTCCTTTTTGCCCTCCTGATTTACCTCTTAAGTATACTCCTACTACCTTTATACTTTTCTAAGGATTCACTCAATCTGTTTACATATAAACAAAAACATAACCATTGGGTACCGTCTGGCTTTGGTGTCCTGACTATGGGTGTACCAAACCAGTGTAATCGGACCTTGGAGCTGGTGGATGACCCGTCTGAAAAGAAAACAAGGACACAGCATCTTTGAGAAAAGGAACAGCTTTTATAAAAAAGGGACCAGCTTTGTGACACATCCCCCCCTTAAAAAAAGAACCATCAATATCAAAAGATGGCTTCATTTTAAAACTCTTCAAAAACAAACTGGTTAGTAATCTGAAACACACATATACACTATACTAACTAGACACATGCAAACATGCACAACCACATACAAATGCAGGCCGTGCCACACCTGTCACTGAACGCCTCCGGATCTCATTTGAGTCTTGATAACGCATCGGAAATCACATTTTCCTGACCTGCCACATGCACAATTGTCAAATTGAATGGTTGCAACAACAAGCTCCATCTAAACAGTCTGGCATTTTTATCCTTAAATTTTTCCACAAATGTCAATGGGTTGTGATCAGTGTATATAATTGTCTCAGGTGCATTGCTGTTAATACAGACACTGAAGTATTGTAACACCAACACCAAGGTCAAAGTCTCTTTCTCCACCATTGAATATTTCTGTTGATGAACGTTCAACTTCCCGGAAGATTACCCAATAGTTCCTTCTATTCCCTTATCATCCTCCTGCAGGAGCACTGCACCGACACCTACATTACTGGCATCGATAGCCACTTTGAAAGGCTTTGTGTAATCTGGTGTGGCTAATACTGGGGCAGTGGTTAACACAGTTTTTCGGCTGACAAATGTCTTTTGACAGTCTGCTGTCCCTAAAACTTCCTCACGCCTTTTATAACAATTCAGTGAGTGGAGCTAAAGTTCAGCACAAACTTTCGATAAGATCCACTCAATCGCAGGAACCGTGGTACTGCTTTTTTTGGTCGATGGTGTGGGAAATTCCCCCAAATACTTTCGTTTTTGCATCCCATGGGGCCATTTGTCCATGTCCATTAACACGGCCCAGGAAGGTGACTTGGGCTTTGGCAAATTCACTTTTTAGCTAGGTTTACCACCAAGCCTGCCTTCCAAAGTCAATCGAACAAGTTCAATAAATGCTGTAAGTGTTCCTTCAATGAGTGATTAAAAATCACCAGGTCAGCAATATACACCACACAGTTGGGTAACCCTGCAATGACCTTATTAGTCAGTCTCTGAAAAGTGTCTGGAGCATTTTTCATACCAAATGGCATGACTTTGAACCGATATGGTCCATTTGGCGTTATGAAAGCTGACATTGCCTTTGCTATCTCTGGCAGAGATACTTGCCAATAGCCTCCGAGCAAGTCCAACTTAAAAATGTAAGTTGCTTGTCCCACCTTTTCAACTCAGTGCTCCAACCGTGGAATTGGATATGCATCAGTCTTTGTAATGGTGTTGACTTTGTGATAGTCTACACATAACCATTGGGTACTATCTGACTTTGGCGTCCTGACTATGGGTGAGCTCCAGTCACTGTAACTCACTTTGATTATGCTGTCTTGGAGCATGCGCTCTATCTCCTTCTGAACCTGTGCCAACTTTAAAGGGTTATGCCTATAAGGATGTTGCTTAATTGGAACAGCAGCTCCTACATCTACATCACGCACAATTAGGTTAGTACTTCCCAGTTTATTTCCGCATTTCTCTCCATGTGATAGTAATAACTCTTTCAGGTCATTTCAATTTTCTTGTGGCAGGTAACTCAATAATTTATCCCAGTTTTTGACAACTTCATCATTGTCCAATTTGGTTTAAGGAATGTTGTGGGAAAAGATTTGCTAATCCACGATAGGCGCACAAAAGCAAATTGGCCAAATTGTACCAGGACACCCAGAAGTCCTGAGCAGCTCACAAACTGGGTCAGACGGCACGCAGATAATGGAATACACTTTAAGCTCCCATGGAAATGACAGAGATCTCAAAGTCCTAAGGGCAGTTTTACAACCCAGCAACACCAAGGCCACACAAAGAGCTGGACAAACAGACAGACAGGCACCACAGGACAATGGAAGCACCTCACCACTTCAGAAAAGACTTTAACACCTACCTGTGAAGATGAATGGAACCATGATACTGTCAGGATGTTGCATTGTGTGAAGGAACAGGACGTTCATCCGATAAACTGTTTTCCAATTAGCATCCTTGCAACTAAATTATTCCACTTCCAGAAACATTGTAGTTTCCCATTTCTTAATCAGTGTCATTGTGCAGCATTACTATAAAACTGGTCTCATCCTCAACTCTTGGAAAAGAAATCAAATTCTCTGTGCAGATTGTCAGTTCTGTGTCAGCTGGTCTGTGTTCTCCTCCAGCCATATCACTTGCAATAAACTGTTTGTCAATTTCACTTTGAGCTGTGTTTTGTGATCTCTAACGTACTGGGCAAATTTCTCTGACAAATGTCCAATTCAGAATCCTCTGAACTTGGTTCTTCCTTCTGTGCTATAATCATTAACACCTTCTCCTCTTGCTTTCCTTCCCTATCAAAGTACCTTTTGAGCATATTCACAAGACATACTCTGTGAGATTTCTTCCTGTCTAGAGTCCTTATCAAGTAGTTCACCTCACTCAATTTCCTCACTATTTGATACAGTCCACTATACCTTGCTTTTAAAGGCTCACCTGTTACTGGAAGTAACACCAATACCTTATCCCCAATTACAAAATTACAAATTCGTGATTTCTTATCCACTTCCTGTTTTATTGTCTGCTGTGATATTTTTCAATGCTGTCTAGCCAACTCTCCAGCTCTATTAAATCATTCTCTAAAATTTGACACATAGGCCAAGTGGGTGGTCTTTGAATTCTGACTTACTAATTTCTCCATAATCAATTTTAATGGTCCTCTTACTTCATGCCCAAACATTAATTCAAATGGACAGAATTTGGTCGATGTATCTCTGATCGCAAGAAGTACAAATGGAACTCCCTTATCCCAATCATCTGGATAATCCTGACCATAAGCCTTCAACATTGTCTTAGTGTTTGATGTCATCTCTCTCATACTCCCTCTCTCACTTCCTTGAATAGTTTGGATGTGAAGTTTGATCCTTGAACTGACTGGACCTCCATTGGTAGTCTGTATCTAGTTTAAAAAAAACTTAAGTAATTCTTCTACAACCCTTTTAGCTGCGATGTTGTGTAATGGGATTGTCTCTGGAAATCTAGTTGACACATCCATTATTGTTAATAAATACTTATTCCAACTTTTTGTTTGAGGTAGAGGACCCACACAATCAATCAAGACTCTTGTGAAAGGTTCCTCAAATGTTGGAATATGTATTAAAGGTGTAGGTTTTATTACTGCCTGTGGTTTTCCAATTAGCTGACATGTATGATATGTCTGGCAAAATTCAACTACGTCCTTGTGTAGTTCAGGCACCTCCTTTCTATACCCTACTTGCAAAACAATTTGATGAATCTCTGCCCATTTTTCATCTGCTTGAATGTGTGATGGTCTCCATTTCCTCATTAAGACATAATTTGTTAAGTAATAACACACAAGGATGCATTCACACTCCTTCTCTGTAAATGCCTTTGGATACAACAGTTTTAAGTTCTCATCTTTCTGCTGTAATTTGATAAGCTTAGCAGAGCTAAAGATACTTGCATGTTTATCTACTTGCTACTGTCTATCCCACTTACCTGATCTAAAGAAGTCTCAGATAAAGCTAAGTCAGCTTCATTATCTGTGCCTTTTGATCTCTCCTGCTTCAGCTTGTGCCTTTGTGGTCTTGTGAATCAGGAAAAATTCCTGAATAAAGATCATACATTTCTTCAGTTGCCTGTGTCTACATTGGCTTTTCAACTAGAGTAGGCAGCACGCCTACTAGTGAATCAGCTATATCATTTGCAAGGACAAATTGTATTCCTAGAGCTAAGAATTTGTCCAGTACTCCTACCACAATTTCTCCACTCTTCTCTGGACTCTTTAGCCTCACTCTACATAACTGAGCACTTTTTGTCTCACCATGAATTCCTGTTACCAGTAACTTTTCTGGCAATAGAACTTCAGGAGTGCATATCTCCTCATCTTTCAGCATTACAGACTGAGAGGATCCTGTGTCCCTTAATATTGTAACCGCTTCACCTGCTACTCCTGGCCTATGTGAATAAACTTTACCCTTGCATGTATATTTTTAACCAGATCTGGCAATTCCTCCTTAATCAACCTCTGATCATCTTATACACTCTGAGGCAGTTGTCTAACTTTCCTTGTGCTTTTTGTTACCAGTCCAGCAAAACTTCCAGCTTGTCTGGTTTTCCTACATCTGGCTTTCTCCTAGCCCACCAACACTGCAATTTTGTGTGGCCCACTTTATCATAATGAAAACGTTGGAGCTTTTTAACTTCTTTGTCCCCCTCAAGGGTTTCTATTTTACTGTCTCCTTATGATCTTCACTGAGATCTACCTTTCCCTTTCCAAGTGAGGAATTCTCTTTGCCCCAATTTCTATCTCTCATGTACTGAAATTGAGTCTGGAAGCCAAACTATGTTTTATGGACCAGCTCATAATCATCAGCCACTTCAGCTGCTAACCTTGCTGTTTTAACTCTGCTCTTCCACATGAGTTCACTCTTCTTCCTCGCTAAGGTTACTTTCAGCCTTTAAGCTGACTTTCCTATTTAAGTGTCGGTTTCTGAAGCTCAAAAGCTCTCTCATTTTCTCTCTGTTCTGCTGCTCTCTCTTTTTCCCTCTCTTCTGCTTTTAATCTTAACTTAGACTGTTTCATTTTTGCTGCCTTTTCCTTACCTCCCATCGTTAACTTAAGCTGCTTCATTTGCAATTGAATTCTTGCCATCTCTATAGATTCTGATGGTTTCTCCAGCAAGTTTAAATGCTGAGCTACTGATGTAATTATTTCTACTTTCCTCATAGAAGCAGGCAGTTCCAATTCCAGCTTGTCTGCTAATTCCTGCAGCTTGGTCTTATTCACCTTTTGTAAAACTTCCAAAGTCACAGCATCCATTTCCAGAAACTTTTTGACAACTAGAAGAGCCATTACTATCCCAAGCTCTGTCTACCCAACCAAACTGACACCCTAAATAAAGACACTAGCACCTATCACTCACTGTTTAAAATCCTGCAAAGAACGCCAATCTGTTATGGACTAGGCCAGACTACTCAAAACATTTTTAAGCTGGCAGCCCAGACTATAACTTTGCAATTTGTTTCAGTAAGTGTACAGTGAAAATTACCCGGAGTAAGTTAGCGAGGTTGACTACCAGGTTTTAAAAGAGACAAAACAATTTATTCACAAAATTACACAATGAAACACAAAGAACAGAATAAAGAACCCCTATAGAACTCAATCTATCCAAACTAGATTTGTTCCGGATATACACAACAGTCTCAATAAGCAAACCTCCTCAAAAAACAGTTAAAAAATGGAACAAATGCTTACAGGTTGAAGTTAGAAGGGCAGAAGGAGACAGAGTTTGTTTCCACACAGCTCACTGTTGAACTCCTAACGAGTTCTGGACTGACATGCTCAACTAGAGAGCTGACCAGTCCCCTTTCATTATACAGGTCACTTCTAAAACATGGCCACTTTGGCCTGACATCTTATCTGTTTATATATGAACAAAAAGGCCTCTCAATACCGTTTAATCTCTGTACCAAACCAGTCTAATCGGAACCAGGAGCTGGTTTTTGACCCCTCTGAAAAATACCAAGGATACTTATAGGGATAGGTTTCCCTTGAGTTGGAGGTGGACCAATATCCTAGTGGAGAGACTTGCTAGTGCTACTCGGGAGGCATTAGACTAGTATGGAAGGAGGGTGGTGGGATCCTAGTTAGTACTGAGAATAGAGAGAAAGCTGAGGATGATTCAGAAGTTAAAGAGAGCAAGTTAATCAGACAAGGCAGGCAAGGCAATGGCAGAGAACAAGGTAACTCAGAAGAATTAAACTGCATTTATTTCAATGCATGAGGTAAGGTGGATGAACTCAGGGGATATATGGGAACATGGGTGTGGGACATCACTGCTACTATAGAAACATGGCTGGTAGAGGAATAGCACTGGCAGTTCAATGTTCTGGAGTTTAAATGCTATAGGATGGATAGAAATAGAGGCAAGGGGGGGAGGGGTGTTTTTGATTAGGGAAAATATTACTGCTGTACTTATGTGGATATTCCTAGGGATTGTCAGGTGAAGCTATATGGATGGAACTCAGAAATAAGGGGATAACCACCTTGATGGAATTGTATTATAGACTCCCAATAGTCAGCAGGAAACTAAATAGCAAATATGTAGAGAGATCTCAGGTATGTATAAAAACAATAGAGTTGCACTAACGGGGCATTTCGATTTTCCAAACATAGACTGGGGCTGCTATAGCGTTAAGGGCTTGGATGGGGAAGAATTTGTTAAATGTCTTTAAGAAAACTTTCTTTATCAATATGTAGGTATACCTACTACAGAAGGAGCAAAACTGGGGACATGAGATAGCCTTGGAAGGTAAAGTTAAGGATAATCCAAAGAGATTCTACAAGCACATGAAGAGCAAAAGAGCAACCAGGGAGAGAGTAGGGCTCCTTAAAGATCAAAGTTGTCATCTCTGTGTGGAACTACAGGAGATGGGAGGATATGAAATGAATATTTCACATCAGTATTTACTGTGGAGAAAGATATGGAAGCTAGGGAACTCAGGGAAATAAATATTGATGTCTTGTAAACAGTGCATATTACAGAAGAGGAGGTCTCCAAAAACAAGGATAGATACATTTCCAGAACCTGATCTGATGTTATGAGAAGCTACAGAAGAAATTGTGGGGCCTCTAGCGAAGATATTTATGAAGTCTACAGCCCCTGGTGAGGTTCCAGAAGACTGAAAGGTGGCTAATGTTGTGCCTTAATTTAAGAAAGGCTGCAAAGGAAACCTGGTAACTATAGACTGGTGAATTTGATGTCAGTGGTGGGCAGGTTTTTGAAGGGGATTCTGAGAGACAGGAATTACATATATTTAGAGAAGCAAGGAATAATTAGTGACAGTCAGCATGGCTTTGTACATGGGAAATTATGTCTTACAAACTTGACTAGGTTTTTTGAGGATGTGACCAGAAAGATAGATGAGGGCAGAGCAATAGATTTTGCTTACATGGACTTTAGTAAGGTCTTTGAGAAAGTTCAAATGGTAGACTGGGTAGTAAATTTAGATCACATGGATTTCAGGAAGAGTTTGCCAATTGAACACAAAATTCTTGAAGGTAGGAGACAGAGGGTGGTGGTGGAGAGTTTTTCAGACTGAAGGCCAGTGACCAGCAGTGTTCCAAAGGGATCGGTGCTGGATCCACTGTTGTTGATCATTTATATAAATAAATTAGATGACAATATAGGAAGCATGGCTATTAAGTTTATGGATATCACCACAATTAGTGGTAGAGTAAATAGTGAGGAAGGTTATCCTCAATTACAAAGTGATCTTGATCAATTGGACCAATGAGCTGAGGAGGGGCAGATGCAAGATAAATGTGAGGTGCATTTTGGTAAGACGAACAAGGCGGGACTTACACAGTTATGGTAGAGCCCTGGGTAGTGCTGTGAAATAGAGAAACCTAGGGGTTCAGGTATATAGTTTGGGGTGGCACGGTGGTTCAGTGGTTAGCACTGCTGTCTCACAGCACCAGGGTCCCAGGTTCGATTCCAGCCTTGGGGGACTGTCTGTGTGGAGTTTGCACATTCTCCCAGTATCTGCATGGGTTTCCTCTGGGTACTCGAGTTTCCTCCCACATTCCAAAGATGTGCAGATCAGGCGAATTGGCCATACTAAATTGTCCACAGTGGTAGGTGCATCAATCAGAGGGAAATGGGTCTGGGTGGGTTACTTTTTGGAGGGTCGGTGTGGACTTGTTGGGCCGAAGGGCCTGTTTCCACACTGTAGAGAATCTAATGTAATAGTTATTTGAAAGTTGCATCACAGGTAGACAGGGTGGTTAAGAAGGCATTTAGCACACTTGTTTTCATTTGCTCAAACCATTGAGTGAAGGATTTGGGATGTCATTATGTGGTTGTACAGAACACTGTCGAGGCCTCTTTTAGAGTTGTGTATAGTTCTGGTTGCCATGCTATAGGAAGGATGTTAGTAAATTGGAGATGGTGCAGAAAAGATTTACAAGAATGTTACTGAGACTGAAGAGTTTGAGTTATAAGGAGAGGCTGATTAGGCTACAATCTTTTTCACTCGAGCTTAGGAGGTTGAAGGGTAACTTTATAGAGGTTTATAAAATCATGAGGACTATAGGTAAGGTGAATAGCAAAGGTCTTTTCCCTCGGTAGGGGAGTTCAAAACTAGGAGGAATATTTTTAAGGTGAGAGACAAAAGATTTAAAAAAGGTCTGAGGGGCAATTTGTTTTCACACAGAGGGCGGTTTGTATGTGGAATGAACAGCCAGAGGAAGTGATGGATGTAGGTTTAGTTACAACATCTAAAAGATATTTGGATAGGTAGGTGAATAGGAAAGATGTAGGAGGATATGACCAAGTGCAAGTGAGTGGAACTAGTTTAATTTGGGAAACCTGGTTGGCATGGTTTGAAGAGTGTGCTTCTGTGATTTATGATTCGATAAATGATTGGTGAAATAGCTATAAATTAGGAAGTGGAAAGGAGAGAAGAACTTATCAAAATTACAATCATGCAGGAAGTAGTGATAAACAAACTGATGGAACTGTGAGCTGGTGAGTATCCAGGTCCAGATGGACTTCATCCTAGAGTTTCAAAAGGATTTGCTCATGAGTTAGTATATGCTTTGGTGTTAATTTTTCAAAATTTCCTAGATTGAGGAAAGATTCTATTGGAGTAAAAAGTATCAAATGTAACACACCTAATCAATAAGAGAGGGATGCAGAAAACAGGAAGCCATAGGCCAGTTAGCTTGATATCTGCGATGGGAAAGTGTTAAAATGGATCATTAAAGCGATTGTAGCTGTGTGCTTAGAAAATCTCAAGGTAACGGGGAGGAATCAGCAGGGTTTTGTTAAAGGGAACTCATGTTTAACCAATTCACCTCTGCAGAATATATTAAGAAAGGTACATCTATGCGGAAATGTTCAGTTGTTGATTTTGAAAGGGAGAAGAACAGAGTTTTATTTGAATGGATAAAAATTACAGAAAGTTGCAACACAAAGGAACTTGGGGGTACCTGAGCAGGAAACACAGGGGCAGCAGGTAATCAGGAAGGCTAACAGAATGCTAGCCCTTATTTCAAGAGGTTTGAAGTTTGGAAGTCTTACTGCACCTGGACATGGTGGTGGTGAGATCACACCTGAAGTATGAGAAGTTTCATTCCCCTTATTTAAGGAATGGTATTGTTTCATTAGAGGCAGACAAGACTAGGCTCACTATGATGATCCCTGATATGGAGGGATTGTCTTATAGCAAAGGCTAAACAGGGCAGCATTAATGGCTCAGTGGTCAGCACTGCTGCCTCATAGCACCTGGGACATGGGTTCGATTCCACCCTCAATCAATTATTTGTATGGAGTTTTCATGCTCTTCCAGTATCTGTGTGGGTTTTCTCTGGGTGCTCTGGTTTCCTCCTACAGTCCAAAGATGTGCAGGTTATGTAGATTGGCCATGTGAAATGAAGGGTTACAGAGAGAGGCTTGGGGAATGGGATGCTCTTCAGAGGTTCAGTATCGCTTTAATAGGCCAAATGGCATACTTCACATTGTAGGCATTCTATGTGACTCTACTCATGGAGTTTAGAAGAATGAGAGGTAAGCCCATTGAAAAAAATAGGATCCTTAAGGAGCTTGACAGGGTAAATGCTGAGGGGATGTTTTCTTTTATGGGAGGGTCTAGGACCAGAGGGCATAGTCTCAGAATAAAGGGGTGCCAATTTAAGACAGAGATGAGGAGGAATGTCTTCTTTCAGAAGGTAGTGAATCTTTACAACTCCTTGGCACAGAGAGCTGTGAGCACAGAGTCCTTGTGTACATTTAAGGCTAAGATCAATATATTTTTGGTCAGTACAGGAATCAAGTTTATGGGGAAAAGGCAGGAAAGTGGAAATGAAGTATATCTGATCAGCCAGGATGGATGGACAAAACACCGACTCCTGGTCCTATTTCTTATAGTCTATCTGGCTAGTGGACCACCACTAGTTAGACAATTTTAAAACTTTAGTGTAATTTGATTACAAAAAAGGAAATTCTCCAAAAATCTACTTGTTGTAGTTGTCAGCTCTTCAACAAATTTAGCTTTATGCAACGAAACTTAGCTTTATGCAACGAAACAAGTAAAACTGCTAACAATTCCTGTCAGCAACTTAACCATGAACGGCATTGCATGTGTTTAAGCAAATGTGTAACTGTCAGATCATATTCCAATTCCAATGCATTTGGGTTAATGTTAATAACAGTATGTGACCAAAATAAATTCTGAATATTGGCAAGTTTAAATAGCTAAACAGTTTTTTTTTTAATTTCAGGTGATTTTCAAAGCAAAATCTAAGTACTACCCAGACCTTCAAAAATACAGGTATAGTTTACCCTTTATTGTCATTTTATGATAGACCTATCTATACTATTACTATTGTATTACAATCAGTTTGTACTCTATTAATTAGAGCAGTAACAATCTGTATTTTATTACTATTATATAGGACAATTGCAATTTACACCCTTATTAGAGTTATATACTAGTCACAATATAGACTCTATTGCCATAATATAACAGCCTATATTACCATAACATAGTTATCATACTCTAGAATTAATGTTATACAATATGGTTAGTCTGTTGTACAGTCACAGTCTGTATTACCTTTACATTGTATAGTATAGTACATTGTATAGTTACTGTATAACTTTCACAGGTCAGATCTTACTTATGCACGCTGTGAGGAGATACTTAATGTTATTGTGAAGGAAATAACAGATATTTGTTATAAAATGATAAACATGAATATATGATTATTTTGTAAATATTGCATATTGAAAACTCATATTTACAGGGTGACCCCAAGGAATGTGTTAATATTTACAGGGTGTCCTGGAGGTGTTTTAATATTTACAGGGTGTTCCTGGGGAATGTGTGTTAATGTTTATAGGGTGCCTCTGGGGAGTGTGTGTTAATATTCACAGAGTGTCCCCAGAGAGTGTGTTAATATTTACAGAGAGTCCACAGGTAGTAGAGTAACAGGAATATAAAGTACTGAGCTAATGGCAAGATTCTTGGTAGTGTGGATGAGCAGAGAGATCTTGGTGTTCATGTACATAGATCCCTGAAAGTTGACACCCAGGTTGACAGGGTTGTTAAGAAGGTGTACGGTGTGTTAGCTTTTATTGGTAGAGGGATTGAGTTTCAGAACCATGAGGTCATGTTGCAGCTGCACAAAACTCTGGTGCGGCCACACATGGAATATTACATACAGTTCTGGACGCCATATTATAAGAAGGACTTGGAAGCATTGGAAAAGGTGCAGAGGAAATTTACCAGGATATTGCCTGGTATGGAGGGAACGTCTAATGAGGAAACGCTGAGGGACTTGAGGCTGTTTTCATTACAGAGAAGAAGGTTGAGAGGTAATTTATTAGAGACATATAAGATGATTAGAGGATTATATGGGGTGGACAGTGAGAGCCTTTTTCCTTGGATGGTCATGGGTAGCACAAGGGGACATAGCTTTAAATTGAAGGGTGATAGACATAGGACAGATGTCAGAGGTAGTTTCTTTACTCAGAGAGTAGTGAGTGTGTGGAATGCCCTGCCCAACAGCAGTAGACTTGCAAACTTTAAGGGTGTTTAAAAGGTCATTAGATAAACATATGGATGATAATGGAATAGTGTAGGCTAGATGGGCTTCAGATTGGTTTCACAGATCGGTGTAATATCGAGGGTCAAGGGGCCTGTTCTGTGCCATAATGTTCTATGTTCTATCTTCTATGTTCAAGCTAGTAATGTTGCAAACCATCTCAAGGTGCTTCAAAGGAACAAACATTTTGGCATTGATTCACATAAAGAAATGTTAAGTCAGCTGACCACAGGTTTGGTCAAGTGTTAACATGGAGAGAGAATTCCAGTGCTTAGGGCCCTGACTGATGAAACTATGACCACCAATAGTGAGCGGTGTGATGAAAAGTGGGATGTACATGGTGGCTAGAATTGGAGAAAAGCAGAGAACTGTAGGTCTGGTGAAGGTTAGAGGATAGGAAAGGGTGAGAACATGGAGGAATCTGAACATAGGATGAGAATTTTAAATTCAAATTATTGCTGGACTGTGGAGCCAATGTGGTACAACCAGTCCAGTGGTGATGGGAGGTGACTGAGAAGTGGTGAGATTTAAAGTATGGGAGGTGAGGTTTAAGATGAGGGGCATGGATAGGGTGAATAGACAAGGTCTTTTCACCGAGGGTGGGTGAGTCCAAAACTAGAGGGCATAAGTTTAAGGTGATAGGGGAAAGATTTAAAAGGGGTCTTAGAGGCAACCTTTTCAAGCAGATGGCGATGCATGTATGGAATGAACTGCTAGAGGGAGTGGTGGAGGCTGGTACAATTGCAGCATTTAAAAGGTATCTGGATAGGTATATGAATAGGAAGGATTTAGAGGAATATGGGCTAAATGCTGGCAAATGGGACTAGATTAATTTAGGATAACTGGTCGGCTTCAACAAGTTGGACCGAAGGGTTTGTTTCCATGCTGTATAGCTCCATGATTCTATGTCCCCAAGTTTACAGAGAGTGTAAGATAAGAGGCTTGCCAGGGCTTTGGAGTTGCTGAGTTTGGGAATAGTTAAAGTGTGGATGAGGATTTTAGCAGCAGATGGGTGAGGCAGGTTCTAGCAATGTTTAAATACTGTTAAATTAATGTTTCTTTTCCAATTTAGGTTGCCTCTTCGGCTAACTTTCCTGCTGGCCAGTCTCCTATTCCTTGTGGTAAACCTGACTTGTGCATTACTTGTGAAAATCACACATATCGAAACGAGGGCTGTTGTGTTTGTCCGTGTTGCAATCAACGATACCCTCTTTGTGTTGTGTGCAATCTCACTGTCTGTGAGCCTCTACAAGATTGCTAAAATGTCCCTGGCCAATATATATTTAGAATCTAAGGTTTGTTTTCTCATGTAAAGTTATCGGTTAGAAATGACTTCATTTTCCTGTTAAGACTTTATGGAACATTTTTTTGTGATCATTTCCTATCTGCTCAGAAGTAAAGTATCTACAGAAACATTAACTCATGGTGTTCCAATAGAAATAAAATGATTGGTAACATTGGTGACATCTAACATGGGGAGGGTGGGGGTGGAAGTGGCAGCACAGATGGAAAATCACAGACACTTGGTCAGTGTAGAATCTAATTGAGATAGTTCTAATTTCAGTACCACAGTTTTACAGCTACTGCAGTAGAATGATTTAACCAGAATGAATTGAAACAAACTACTAAAATAAAATAAAGAACCATGGATTCTGGAAACAAAAGCAGAAATTGCTGGAGACCTCAGCAGGTCTGGCAGTACCAGTGAAGTTAAAACAGAGTTAACATTTTGAGATGAAGGGTCACTGGACCCAAAATGTTGACTTTGCTTTCTCTTCACTGATGCTGCCAGACTTGCTGAGTTTGTCCAGCAATTTCTGTTTTGTTGACACAAATTGCTACTTGTTTCAGAATCAACCTAATGGAATTAATACTGAGAACATTTTTTTATGGAAGGCTAATGTGTTAGAACTTCTAATTGGTGTCCTATGCCATCTCTTCAGATCACAATGAGCTTCAGTTTTATATCTGGCTTGTTTGCATTGAATTTATAATTTCAAACCTGAGAATTTTAAATTGCCACTTTCAGGCTATTAAGAATTACAGATCATAGGAATAAATTAGAAAATAAAGAAATGAAAAGTTTAGAATAATGGTCTTCCAACCTCGTCCACATGGGCACTTAGCCTCCAGTCCACATGGGCACCTAGCACCTAGTCAGTGCCAGGCTTCACCTTAAGACTCCTGAGGCCTGGAGACTTCCCAGGAATCACATCAAGACCGGAAGTCCAAATAAAAATAAGGGTGACAATGAGATTAGTAAAGAAATAGAAGATGTACTGGGGAGGTGAATAGTTATTTTCTAAAATCAAATCAACATAAACTCAAAGGAGAAATAAGAGAGAACTTCAGGAAAAAGAAACCCGATGAGAAGAGATTACAAACACAATGATTGAAAGAGTTTGTAATCTGAAATTAGTTAACACAATGTTGAGTCCAGAGGCTGTGAGGTGCCCAGTTAAAAAAAAAAGCTAGATATTGTTCTTTACATTTGTGTTGGGACACTGTAGGAGACCAAAGTGAATTAAATTAACAGGCGACTAGAAGCTCAAGACAACACAAAGCAGTCATTCAAACTGCATTTGTCTCCCCACAGCAACGTATTGGCCAGTGGTACAAATAAATAGTTGTTTCAGCTGGAAGGAATGGTTGAGGCCTCAAAGTGAGAAGATAAGAGTAAAGATATTACAACTCCTTTATTTGGATGAAAGAGTGTCTTGGGAATGTTGGGCATGACAGAGGAGTTGACCAGGCTATTGGGAAATTTTGGAACAAATATCCAACTGGCTTTACAGAACTATCACTCTGATACACCCATTTCATTGCTAGGTTCAGGAAACATTTCAAATCCATTTTACGGTAATTTCATCATGCCAACAAGCCAGAGCATGTTCTCCTCCTCTCCTTGATGCCTTCAGTCTAATGGAACCATATTACCTCCTCAATTTCCCATTCTTCCCTTGAAGAATATTTCCTATTATCCCAGAAAGTAAAACAAGTAAGGCTTGCAAATGACGCACAGTGGTCTGATTAATCTTGTATACCTCAAAAATGGAGCTCCAGAATGACAGCCATTTCATTCATTTCCAACTATTGCTGCCTTAATTTCACTGTTTTTGTCCCATCTGTGATATCATTTCATCCTGATGGCTTTTTTTAACTTTATGCACATTTTAATACAAATTATTTGGCAACCCAGCTCAAGCACCCTTCTATCCTTAGGAACACCAGGTGCGGAATTCTTCTGTATACCAGGCGATTCAAAATTGATGTGTTCTGTATTGTTCATGCAATTGGTTTTCAGTTTTCAATAAACATACTACAAATTAGAAGAGAGCAGACTATGCAAGTGCCATCATTACTGGTCTACAGATTCTACATCCTCATAACTTGAGGTCTGAGGAGCATAATATTCCACTCGAGCATGGTGGCTTTTTGTCCCATCTTGATATCATTTCATCCTGATGGTGTTTTTTTTAACTTTATGCACATTTTAATACAAATTATTTGGCAACCCAGCTCAAGCACCCTTCTGTCCTTAGGAACACAAGGAGTATGCTTTCTTCCTATAGCCACCATGCTCAAGTAGAATATTATGCGCCTCAGTCCTGAAGTTATCATCTCTTGTGTCTAAAGACCATCTTGTTTCTAAAATTCAGTTAGAATGGTGGGTTATTAACCATTCCCAACAATTATTCTGTCCCTTGAGAGTTAGAATAAGTTCCACTCCTTCACTTGATGTAGAATCTGTAGACCAGTAATGATGGGACTTGCATAGTCTGCTCTCTTCTAATTTGTATATGTTTATTGAAAACTGAAAACCAATTGCATGAACAATTCAGAACACATCAATTTTGAATCGCCTGGTATACAAAAGAATTCCGCACCTGGTGTTAACATGCTTCATCTTAATGCATACCGATCAAAACAAAAGTTCTCAGTTTTCTCTTTGAATTATCAAGCAATGTTGAAACCAACTCAGAATCAGAGTTATTGCTTATTAAAATACTTCACTGTACTGAATGTCAAGACTCCAGATCTGCCAAAGAGCTCCAAGCAGTATTGACTACAGCATGAAGGAAGCAATGATAATTTGTACATTCCAATGGATAAAATGCTGGGTGCTGAACTATGAAAGAATGTCAAAACGAGAGATAGCAACGTGCATCAGGATGATTCCAAAAGTAAAAATTGGAATTATGGGGAGAGATTTGGAGATACAGGGATTTTTCCCACTGGAATAAAGATAGTTAATAAGCAACTAATGCTTTGTTTGGCTAGGTGGATAGGAAGACTTTTTGATTTGATTTATTTATTGTCATATGTGTTTGGTTATAAACTACAGTGAAGAGTATTGCATAGTGTCACCATCACCAGCACTGTGAGGCAGCAGTGCTAACCACTGTGCCACCGTGCCACCCACGATTTATTTATTGTCATATGTGTTTGGTTATAAACTACAGTGAAGAGTATTGCATAGTGTCACCATCACCAGCAACATCCTAAAACACAGAAAGAAAAAACTGAAACATTGGATATAAAGGCAGAAAAACGAAGAAAAATAGAAAAAAAGTGTTCAACTTTATAGTCCTTCTTAAGTATTCCACCATGGGCCATGGAACTAGTGGCCAGGCACAAGTCCTCTTCATCATGCTGACGCTGCTGGGATGAAAGTCACTACTCTTCGGTGTCAACTCACCTCCACTAACTCCCTCGCCAATATGTGTCCTTGCTGGACCTCAGTAATGCAGATGCCACCAAGGCTGTAAGGTACCATGCCAACCCAAACTCAACTCTGCAGCTGCCTCCATGAATCCGTGCTGTAAGCAGACACTGCCAAGATTCCAAACTTGTCTCCAACGCAGCAGTCACGAGGAAGAGCTAGAACTTCAGAAGCTGCCAGGAACCCAAACCTGAGTGTGGCACTGGAAAAGCATAGCCAGTCAGGCAGCATCCAAGGGTCAGACTTGAAACATTGACTCTCTTGCTCCTCGGATGCTGCCTGACCTGCTGTGCTTTTCCAGCGCCTCACTTTTTGACTCTGATCTCCAGAATCTGCAGTCTTCACTTTCTCCTAGGAACCCAAACTTGCCTCTGATGCAACCAGCCATGCTTCTGGGCCTTCTCGCCACATCGGCGACTGAGCTCTTCCCAAGAGGCAAGTAAAATAAATGAGGGAAAAAAAATGAGGAAAAAAAAAAGTGCACAGAACAGATGAGCTCCAGGCTCACAATCCTTACTCTACTGCTATCTTACCAGATTTGTGTTTTGTGTGTCAGTGACAAGGATCCAATTTAAAATTATCACTAAGAGAAGAGAGTCTGGGAGGTTTTTTTTATTAAAGTCAGTTATTAGTTTCTGAAATATTTTACTGTAGGATGAGATTGAAGCAGAGGCAATTCTTAGAAAACTATTAGTCCAACCTGAACAATGCAAACTAATTTCAAATGAAGATGGAAGTTGGGGGTTTGCTTTTATTCTGTCAGTTTAAACTGGATATAAATGCAGATTCCAGAGGTGTCAGCAAGCAGCTTGCAAATCCACTGTCACCCATACATAATATTTCAAAAGAGAACACATGAATGCATTTTCTGAAAGTTATTTGTTATCAAATATTTGTCTATTTCAATGCAGATCTAAAAAGGAGGATATTGGATGTTGAAGATCCTCCACTGTATTTGTATTTTCAGGGGTCATCTCTCTATCAGACTGTAGCGGTGGGAGTGGTAATTATATCACTATACACATCAAGAGCCTGCTACAACTTTGTTGCAATTGCACTCACCTCCAATAACCACATCAACACATTTGATTATGACTGGTACAATGTGTCGGACCAGGTCAGTACTTATTTGGGTCAGGTAAGTCTGGAATTTGTATGAAAAGTTTTCATAGAATCATGCAGCACTGATGGAGGCCATTTGGTGTATTATGCTATTCAGCTCTTGACAAAATCTATTTAGTTAGTCTCAAGCTCTCGCTCTTTCATCATAGTTTTACATTTTTCCCCCATTGAAGTATGCAGGGGTATATTAAATCCCCTTTTGATAAATGCTAATGAGTCTTTTTCCACCACCCTTTCAGATAGTACATTCTAGAATCTAGATCATAGCAAATCAATGTGTAATACAACATTGAACATTACAGTACAGTACAGGCCTTCGGCCCTTGATGTTGCGCTGACCTGTGAAACCAATCTGAAGCCCATCTAAGCTATACTATTCCATTATCATCCACATGTTTATCCAATCACCATTTAAACACCCTTAAAGTTGGCAAATCTACTCCTGTAGTAGGCAGGGCTTTCCACACCCTTACTACTCTGAGCAAAGAAACCACCTCTGATATCTGTCCTATATCTATCACCTCTCAATTTAAAGCTATATCGCCTTGTGCTAGCCATCATCATCTGAGGAAAAAGGGTCTCACTATCTACCCTATATAATCCTCTGATCGTCTTGTATGTCTCTATTAAGTCACCTCTCAACCTTTTTCTCTCGAACAAAAACAACCTCAAGTCCCTCAGCCTTTCCTCATAAGACCTTCCTCCATACAGGCAACATCCTGGTAAATCTCCTCTGCACCCTTTCCAATGCTTCCACGTCCTTCCCATAATGCGGTGACCAGAACTGTATTCAATACTCCAAGTGCAGCTGCACCAGAGTTTTGTACAGCTGCAACATGCCCTCATTGCTCTGAAAATCAATCCCTCTACCAATAAAAGCTAACACATCATACACCTTCTTAACAACCCTATCAATCTGGGTGGCAATCAGGGATCTATGCACTTGGACACCAAGATCTCTCTGCTCATCCAAACTACCAAGAATCTTACCATTAGCCCAGTACTCTTATATCAGTAATTTGGATGAGAATATAGAGTTGTTTAGTAAATCTGCGGATGACTCCAAAATTGGAGGCAGAGCAGACAGTGAAGTTGGTTTTCTAAGGTTACAAAGGGATCTTGATCAAATGGGTCAATGGGTTGAAAAATGAAATGGAGTTCAATCTGGATAAATGCAAGGTATTACATTTTGGTACAACAAACAAGGGTAAGGCTTATACAATTAATCGTAGGGCCTTGGATAGTGTTATAGAACAGAGAGACCTCTGTTACTCCTTCCAAAGTGAATCACCTCACACTTTTCCGCATTAAACTCCATTTGCTACCCCTCAGCCCAGCTTTGCAGCTTATCTATATCCCTCTGTGACCTGCAACATCCCTTGGCACAGTCCACAACTCTACCGACTTTAGTGTCATCTGCAAAATGACACTATGCCCTCATCCAGGTCATTTATAAAAATGAACCTGTCCATGTCAAACATTATCCCAAACTAAACTAGTCCCACCTGCCTACTTCTGACCCATATCTCTCCAACCTTTCCTATTCATCTATTCATCCGCCAACCTTTCCTATTCATCTATTCATCTTTTAAACATTGTAATTGTACCCACATCCACCACATCCTCAGGAAGTTCATTCCACACAGGAACCACCCTCTGTAAAACAAAACTTGCCTCTCATGACTTTTTAAAATCCCTCTTCTCTCACCTTAAACATGTGCCCCCTAGTCTTGAAGTCCCCTATCCCAGGAAAAAGACAATTACCATTAACTCTATCAATCCCTTTATTTTATACACTTGTATTGGGTTGCCTCTCAACCTCTGATGCTTCGTTGAAAAAAGTCCCAGCCTTTCTTTGTTACTCAAACACTCCATTCCAGGCAACATCTTGGTAAATCTCTCATGAACCCTCTCAAGCTTTAATAACATCCTTTCTATAACTGGGCGACCAGAACTGGACACCGTATTCCAGAAGAGGGCTCACCAATGTCCTATACAACCTCAACTTGGCTTCCCAACTCCTATACTCAAAAACTGAGCAATGAAGACAAGCATGCCAAACACTTTTTTTTAATCAGAGTTGAAGATGTATTGCTGGAAAAGCGCAGCAGGTCAGGCAGCATCCAAGGAACAGGAGGATTGACGTTTCGGGCATAAGCCCTTCTTCCTGAATAAGGGCTTATGCCCGAAACGTCGATTCTCCTGTTCCTTGGATGCTGCCTAACCTGCTGCGCTTTTCCAGCAACACATTTTCAGCTCTGATCCCCAGCATCTGCAGCCCTCACTTTCTCCTCGAAGACTTTTTTTTAATCACCTTATCTATATTTCAAACAACTTCAAAGGATTATGTACCTGCATCCCTGGGCCTCTCTGCTCTTTAACACTATCCAAGGCCCTATCATTAATTGTATAAGCCTTACCTTTGTTTGTTGTACCAAAATGTAATATCTTGCATTTATCCAGATTGAACTCCATGTCATTTTTCAACCCATTGACCCATTTGATCAACATCCCTTTGTAACCTTAGAAAACCAACTTCACTGTCTGCTATGCCACCAATTTTAGAGTCATCTGCAGATTTACTAAACATGCTTTTTATATTCTCATCCAAATCACTTATATAAACGACAACCAAACGAGGATCCAGAACCGATCCCTATGGAACACCATTGGTGATAGGCCTCCAGTCCAAAGAGTAATCCTCCATCAGCACTCTGTCTCCTGTCATTAAGCCAATTATGTATCCAACTGGCAAGCTCACCCTGAATCCCATGTGACCTACCTTTACTAAATTAGTCTACCATGTGGAACCTTGTTGAAGGTTTTACTAAAATCCAAATAAACCATGTCTACTGCTCTGTCATCATCAATCTTTTTGGTAACTTCCTCAAAAAACTCAATCACATTTGTGAGACACAGTTTTCCTCACACAAAACCATGCTGATTACCTCTAATCAACGAGGACAAACTCTTAGAAAGAATTGTTCTGATCAGTCTTTTTGTTTGCTGACCTAGATTAGCTCCTGGTTCACTAACATCTTGAATTTAAAATTCTTATTGTTGAGTTCCAATACCTATACCTCACATTCCATTTACTCCATGTCCTTTTCCATAAAACCAACCTGAATTCCTCCAATGATGGCACTTTGTCCAATCCTGTTTATATCACTCCATTATTGCAAGCCGGATTTACGGACATCTTAGCTGCAAGTTCTAAAACTCCCCCTCGCTTCTGAAAAATCCTCCTTAAATGACATCTCACTGGAGAATCATTGCAATCAAAACAACGTCTTAGGTACAATTTTGTTTTGTCTGATTACATTCTTGTGAAACACCTTAATATATTTCATTATTTAAAAGCGATATTAATGTCAGTTATTGTTGAGTTACTGATATACTAGTTATCTATCACAGGCAGATCTACAGATCCAATTAGGAGATAAAGGATACCTGGTTTTTGGGGTGATTCTATTCATCTGGGAACTGCTGCCCACGACTTTAGTTGTCCTCTTCTTTCGTGTAAGAAGACCCATCCGAAGTCAGGTAAGCATATTAGAACTCGATATTCAAGTCCTTAGCCCCTCCAGAAATATGTTGTGTGGCAATTTAGATTGCACAATTTCTAGTACCAGAACTATAAATCAGACACTTGGGTGTAGGAGCTGTATGATTTGTCAAACATTCATTCCTGTACGTACAAGGGAGGTTCAGAGGAAGTATAAATAACAAGGTCATTCATTGCACCATTGACAGAACAATTTGGAACACTGGAACATAGAAACAGAAATAGCCTATTCAGCCCTTCTGGCCTCCTCTGCCATTCAAGATGATTATGGCTAATCTGTGGCCTAACTCCATATGCCTGCATTGGGTATATATCCCTTGATACCGTTGCTTGATAACACTTTATTTATCTCAGATTTAAATTTAACAGTTGAATTAGCATCACCCACTGTTTGAGGAAGAGCGTAACAAAACTCCACTACCCTTTGCATGTAGAAAGTAGATTCGCAGGTAGATAGGACAATGAAGGTGGCTTTTGGTATGCTTTCCTTTATTGGTCAGAGTATTGAGTACAGGAGTTGGAAGGTCATGTTGCGGCTGTACAGGACATTGGTTAGGCCACTGTTGGAATATTACGTGCAATTCTGGTCTCCTTCCTATCAGAAAGATGTTGCGAAACTTGAAAGGGTTCAGAAAAGATTTACTAGGATGTTGCCAGGGTTGGAGGATTGGAGCTATAGGGAGAGGTTGAATAGGCTAGGGCTGTTTTCCCTGGAGCATCGGAGGCTGAGGGGTGACCTTATATAGGTTTATAAAATCATGAGGGGCATAGATAGGATAAATAGGCAAAGTCTTTTCCTGGAGTGGGGGAGTCCAGAACTAGAGGACATTGGTTAAGGGTGAGAGGAGAAAGATATAAAAGAGACCTAAGGGGCAATTTGTACACACACAGGGTGGTACATGTATGGAATGAGCTGCCAGATGAAGTGGCGGAGGCTAGTACAATTGCAACATTTGAAATGCATTTGGATGCATATATGAATAGGAAGGGTTTGGAGGGATATGGACCGGGTGCTGACAGGTGGGAATAGATTGGGTTGGGATATCTGGTCGACATGGGCGAATTGGACCGAAGGGTCTGTTTCAGTGCTGTACATCTCTGACTCTAAGTGCTTTCTAGCATCTCTCCTGAATGTCCTTGCCCTAATTCTTAAACTATGTCCCCAGTTCTAGAATCTTCAACCAGTGAAAATTGTTCATCTTTATCTATCCTGTTTTTTCCCCGTTAATATCCTGAAGACTTCAATAGATCACCCCTTAGCCTTATAAATTCTAGAGAACAAAGGCCTAATTTGTCTAATCTCTCCTCATAATTTAACCCCTGAAATTCAAGTATCATTGTGTAAACCTGCATTAAACTTTCTCCAGGGCCAAAACATCCTTCCTAAGGCGTGGTGCCCAGATCTGCTCTCAGTACTCTGTGTGTGGTCTAAGTAGGGTTTTGTATAACTGCAGCATAACATCTGCACCCCCACACTCGAGCCCTTTAGATATGAAGGCCAGTATTCCATTAGCTTTCTTGATTAATTTCTGCACTTGTTCATAGCATTTTAAAGAGCCATACACCTGAACCCCCAAATCTCATTAAATATCCACTGCGCAACTTTGTGCCTTTTAAAAAAAACTGGTCTATCTTTTTTCAGTCCAAAATGGACTTGCTTCTACTAATATCCATCTGCCATAGCTTTGCCCATTTACTTAATCTATCAATTTTATGCTGTCTACAATGCAGCCCAATTTTGTCAACAAATTTGGATATTTGACTTATTATGCTATTAGGAGAAAGTGAGGACTGCAGATGCTGGAGATCAGAGCTGAAAAATGTGTTGCTGGAAAAGCGCAGCAGGTCAGGCAGCATCCAAGGAGCAGGAGAATCGATGTTTTGGGCATAAGCCTGAAGAAAGCTGAATCCATTCCTGAAGAAGGGCTTATGCCCGAAACGTCGATTCTCCTGCTCCTTGGATGCTGCCTGACCTACTGCACTTTTCCAGCAACACATTTTTCAGTTATTATGCTATTATCCAAGTTGTTAATGAATATTGTGAATAATTGTAGCTTCAACACAGGTCCCTTCAGGACAGCACTAGTAATATCACTCCATTATGTAATGTCCTGCCAATTTGAATATTTACCCATTATTCCAATTCTCTGTTTCCTGCTACTCAACTAATTTCCTATCCATGTCAGTAGTTTGCCCTGAATTCTGTGCACTTCCACGTTAGCTAACAGTCTTAGTTAACAGTGTGGGATTTTATCAAAAATCTCTGGAAGTCCATATTATCAACATCCATCATCTTACCTCTGTCCACCTTTGTCACCTCTTCAAAGGTGTTTGAGGTTTTACAGGCACGATCCACCCATCATGAATTGATGCTGACTCTCCCTGACTAACTGAAAGCTGTCAAAGTGATCAGCTATCCTATCCTTGATTATATAAAGTCTTAGGAGTCCTACAGGAGACAAGCCCTTTAGCCCGAACTGGTCCATACCAACCAAAATGTTCATCCATGCTAACCCCATTTCCCTGCACTTGGCCTATATCCTTCTAAACCTATGGGTACAAACTGCTTCTGAATAGCATTATATGTTTCTTTAAAAACCCTCCATCGTTCCTCAGATATTTTACCTATTAGTAGAGCTTCCCAGTTTACTGTGAAGTCTCTGACTCATCCCATCAAAATCTGCCTTACTCAAAATCAAATTTATAGTATTGGATCTATGCTTATCTTTCACAAATGCTCCATGAAACTCAATTGTGTTACGATCAGAATTTGACAACCAGGTCACTGAATCAATCAATCAATCTCATTGCTCATTACTAATTCCAATATTTTTGTCCCTTTGTCACATCCAAGACATACTGCTGTAGGAAACTATCCTGGACACACTCAAGAAATTCACAACCTTTCAGGCAGGTGCTCTTCCAATCTTTGTTAATATCAAAACCTCCATTAACACTATGATTCTATGTAGCAAAGGCAGTATAATATTAATTCCCACCACGCTCCTTAAGGCTCTACCATTCACTATGAAACTCCTATCTTGATTTGACTTTTCAAAATGCAACACCTCACACTTTCCTATATTAATCTCCATTTGCCATTTCTCAGCCCATTTCTCCAGCTGATCAAGATCATGCAGCAATTTCTGATAACCTTCCTCACTGTCCACGATACCACCTATTTTAGTGTCATCGCCAAACTTACTAATCATGCCTTACACATTCTTGTCCAAATCATTGATACAGATAACAAACCGTAATGGGCCCAGCACTGATCCGAGGCACACCACTAGTCACAGGCCTCCAGGCCCACAATAAACCTTTCACTATTACCCTCTGCTTCCTACCATCAAGCCAATTTTGTATCCAATTTGCTAGCTCACCCTGGATTCCATGCGATCTAACCTTCCAAAGCAGCTGACCATATAAGACCTTATCAAAGGCTTTACTGAAATCCATATAGACTATGTTTGCCACCCTGCCCTCATCAACCTTCCTGGTCACTTCATCATGAACTCTAACAAATTTGTGAGGCATATCTCTCATGCACAAAGTGATGCTGACTAATCCTAATTAACCCTGTCTCTCCAAATGCATGTACATCTTATTCCTCAGAATATTCTCAAGTAACTTACTTACCACAGATGTTAGGCTTACTGACATGTAATTCCCAGAATTTTCTTTGTAGCCTTCCTTGAATAAGGGCATAACAGTCATTACCCTCCAGTCTTCTGGGACCTCACATGTGGCTAACAATAATGCAAACATATCAGCCAGGGCCCACACAATTTATTCTCCGGCCTCTTGCAGTATTCTTGAATATATCTGCTCAGGACCAGGAGATTCATTCACCTTCATACATTTTAATACATCCAACACCACCTTTACTGTGATATAGACTGTCCCCAAGATCTGACCACTGACTTCCCCAAGTTCCCAAGTCTTCATTTCTTTCTCCACGGTAAACACAGCAGAGAAATATTGCAAGGTTTGTAGCTCAGGTTGAGGTTTAGGGTGTAGGTTTGCTCGTTGAGCTGTAGGTTTGATATCCAGACATTTCATTACCTGGCTAGGTAACATCATCAGTGGCGACCTCCAAGCGAAGTGAAGCTGTTGTCTCCTGCTTTCTATTTATAGGTTTGTCCTGGATGGGGTCTCTGGGGTTTGTGGTGATGTCATTTCCTGTTCGTTTTCTGAGGGGTTGATAGATGGTATCTAGATCTATGTGTTTGTTTATGGCATTGTGGTTGGAGTGCCAGGCCTCTAGGAATTCTCTGGCATGTCTTTGCTTAGCTTGTCCCAGGATAGATGTGTTATCCCAGTCGGTGGGTTTTTTTCCTCCGTGTGTAGGGCTACGAGGGAGAGAGGGTCGTGTCTTTTTGTGGCTAGCTGGTGTTCGTGTATCGTGGTGGCAAACTTTCTTCCTGTTTGTCCTACGTAGTGTTTGTGGCAGTCCTTGCATGGAATTTTGTAAACAACATTGGTTTTGTCCATGGGATGTACTGGGTCTTTTAAGTTTGTTGGTTTTTTTTGAGAGTGTTGGTGTGTTTGTGTGTTACTAGGATTCCGAGGGGTCTTAGTAGTCTTGCTGTCATTTCTGAAACTTCTTTGATGTATGGTTTCTGGCTGTGTTTTGTCTGCTTGTCGTGGTTTGTTCTTGAGGAATCTGTGGACTGTATTTTTTCAGTATCCGTTCTTCTTGAATACGTTGTATAGGTGGTTCTCCTCTGTTTTCCGAAGTTTGTCTGCGCTGCAGTGTGATGTGGCTCATTGGAATAGTGTTCTGATACAGCTTCATTTGTGTGTGTTGGGAAGAAAGTTAGCCACCAGGATACATGAACACCAGCTAGCCACAAAAAGACACGATCCTCTCTCCCTCATAGCTTTGCTTCACTTGGAGGTCGCCACTGATGATATTACCTAGCCAGGTAATGAAACATCTGGATATCAAAACTACAGCTCAGTGAGCAAACCTACACCCTAGAGAAATATTCTTTGAGGACCTTACCAATCTCCTACGGTTTCACACACATGTCCCCTTTTGTTCTTGAGGAGTCATATTCTACCTATTATTCTTTTTTTAATATACTTAAAGAATCTCTTTGACTCACCCTAATATTCTCAGCCAAAGCTGTCTTGTGCCCCTCTTCAACCTCTTAATTTCCTTTTTCAGTAAACTCCTGTATCTTCTATATACTTCCAGGGATTCCTTTGATCCCAACTGTCTGTACCTGAGCTACACCTCCTCCTTTTTCTGGTCAAAGCCTCAATATCTCTGGTCATCCAGGGTTCCCTATTCCTGCCAACCTTGCCCTTCACCCCCACAGGAACATATAGACCTTGAAGTCTAGCTATCAAACTTTTAAAGGTCTCCCACTTGCCGGAGATCCATTTGCCTACAGCGGAACCTTGACTATCGGGCAATCAAATATCAGATTATCTGACAAGATCGCAAGGTCCCGATACTTGGCTAAACTATGTTATCCAGCATTCGATTAACTGAAGGAAATATTCCCTGCCTGTGTCCTTCGGATAATCAAGGTTCCTTTGTACTCCAATCAACACCTGCAAGCTCCTGTCCAATTCCATCAAAATTTGCCTGCCTCAATTTAGAACTTGAAGCTGTGGACCAGTTTTGTCCCTCTCCATAACTATTTCAAAATTAGAAGAACCAAGGTCACTGGTCCCAAAGTGCTCCCTCGCTGTCATCTCAGTCACCTGTTCTGTCTATGTCCCAAGAGTAGGTCGAGTTTTGCCCCTTTCCGAATAGGGCCCTCTATATACTGTTTGAGGCAACTTTCCTGAACACTACCTTTACAAATTCCAGGCCATCTAAACCCTTAACACTATGGCAGTCCCAGTCTATGTTCAGAAAATTAGAATCCCCTACTATGACAACCCTATTGCTCCTGCAAATCTCCCCAGTCCCCCTGCATATTTGTTCCTCTAATTCTCGTTAACTATTTGGGGGCCTATAGTACAACTCCAATAACACCACCATCCCCTTATTTCCTAGCTCCACCCACAAAGCCACACTGGATGATCCCTCAGTTATTTCATCTCTGACTTTTGTCGTGATACTCCCCTTAATCAAAAATGCAACTCCCCCTCCCCTCTTTTCTCCACCTCTGTCCCACATACCTAATTTCGGCACTTATAAAGTCTAACACGTCTCACCTACTACCAGGTGATCTACATATACCTATTGTGGTTTAGTTTATATATGGTTCCTTGGTTTCCACCCATAAAGTCTCCACTGGGTGCTTTCCTTCATTACATTCCCCACCACCAGAGAAGTCTGCTTCTCCACCAGTCTTCTTTTTTCTCTCTCTCTCCTGTAAACATTACAACCTGGTATGTTTAGTTGTCAGTCCTGACCATCCTGCAGCAATATCTCTGTCATGACTACTATGCCAGTTTCCAAATTGATTTGCACCTGCAGCTCATTTAATTTGTTCTTTACATGACCTACATTTTGTATAAAGAACTGTAATTTTGCCTGTACACTCTATTCTGTCTTTCAGCATCTTTTTATTATTTCTCCCTCCTGTCTTAATACACTTCTTGTAGTCCCCGCCTCCTTGTTCATTAAATTCACCGTTTTTGTTCATCCTAAAAACATTTACGTTCTCCTCATTTGCTAACCTGCTTCTCTGGTTTCCATCCCCCTAGTTTAAACCCTCCCGAATGGCACTATCAAACCTTCCCTCCAGTTTAAGTGCAACCCGTTCTTTTTCAAACCTGCCCTGGAAGGGATCTCAATGCTTCAGATATCTTAATCTCTCCCTCCTACACCCGCTCTTTAGTTATGTATCCAGTTGGACTATCTTCCTAAGTTTGCATAATAAATCTTCCAGAATGGCCACCATTCTCACCAATTGGTTTAGTGATTACAATTATGTTTAAAAATGAAGAAAAAAATAAATTGAACTTGGGTGTTTTATGATATGGATGGCTTACTATTCTGCTACTCTTACTGCTCAGGTTTTCTGTTGTTGCAGGCAGAGAATGGCATGTCACGCGCTCATGGATTCACCTCCAGGGCTTTTTTCTTCGATAATCCTCGACGCTATGACAGTGATGATGACTTAGCCTGGAATATCACCTGTCATAGTGCACTCAGCAGGTAATTACTTAAAACTCTAGAACAAGAGAGGGATGGATGGTACAGCATTTAGCCCACTGTGCCTCTGAAAGACCATAAGATACAGGAGCATAATTAGGCCATTCAGCCTATCAAGTCTGGTCTGTCATGTGATCATAGCTCATATATTTCTCAACCCCATTCTCTTGCTTTCATCCTTATTCCCTTACCAATCAAAAACCCATCTGTCATTAAATACACTCAATGACATGGTGTCCACAGCCTTCTGTGGCAATGAATCCCACAGATTCATCATCCTCTGGCTGAAGAAATTCCTCATCTCAGTTCTAGAGTGTCATTCCTTCATTCTGAGGCTTTGCGCTCAGGCTCTAGTTTCTCCCACTAGTGGAAACAACTTTTTCATGCCCACTCTATCCAGGTCTCGCAGTATTCAGTAAATTTCAATGAGATTCCCCATCCTTCTAAACTCCAATGAGTACAAACCCAAGTCCTCAACCACTCCTCATATGACAAGCCTTTCAATCCCAGGATTTTTGTTATTAATGTTCTCTTAAATCCCTCCAAGGCCAACACATTAAATATACAGCCCACAGTGGCTCATGTTTCAAATGCTACCCAAGACCATTTTAATTCTACTCCTCTGCACTTCAACCATAGGCCTGTGCATGTCTCCTTTTCAAGTGTGTATCAGGCTATCAATGGGGGTAAAGTCAAGAGTGTGACTTGGTAAGTTGCTCTTACAGAAAATGGGGACAAGTGGCTTTGAAAGGCTTCTTTTTGCAATTCTATGGCCACTGTTTAAAAGAGTACTATTGAAAAGCTGATAGAAGCAGATTCAGACAGTGCATTTCAGATCATAATACCCTGCATTAAAACAAGCTCACTTCCTCTTGTTCTTATGCCAATTATCTTAAATCTTCATCTTCTAATTACCAACCATCCTGCATGCGATAACTCTCTCATTAATTACTCCATCAAACTCTTTCATGACTTTGAAAAGTTGTTAAATTTCCACTTAACCTTCCTTGCTGAGAACAACTGTAGCTCATTGAAACTTCTCATCCTTAATTCTATTCTAGTAGATCTTCCTCAAGTGACGTGCCCAGAAATAAATACACTGCAGTTGAGACACCATAGATGAAAAGCTAAATACTCCTTGAAATTTTCTTTTAAATTTCATTTTGTCCGATCCCTCCCAAAGACAATGGGCAAACATTAACAGTTTTGCAGCTGTTTGCCATTTCGAGTTCTTGGAATCCTGCACAGCCCAGCCCAGCCCCTCTCATTGTTCAGAACTGTATAGAGCAGCAAACCTTCCCAGGCACTGCATTCCAGATTCCCACCACCCGAAGTTAAAATGTTTCTTTTTTCTCAAATGTCCTGCCCCTTACCCTAAAATTATGCCCCCTTATGATTGACTCCTCAACCAAGGAAACAGCGGCTCACTACTCTCCCTATTCATATACATCAATCTTAAACACCTCAATCATGGTCCCCCTGCTCGAACAAAAACAATCCAAGCCTATAATAGTCTCTCTTTATAGCTCAATTACTCCATTCCTGATAACATCCTGGTGAAACCCCTTTGTACCCCCTCTATAGTGCAATCACATCCTTCCTTAGTGAGGTGACCAGAACTGCACACAGTACTCCAACTGTGGTCTAACCAATGCACTTTCTGCCGTTAGCCCACTGAAGACCTCTCACGTTAGAGTTGATCTTTCTCCGCACCTTTTCTGAAGTTGTAACATTATATTCTGCATTCTGTTAGAGTACTTTGGTGTAATTATGTAAGGTATGATTTACCTGGTTAGCATGCAAAACAATACTTTTCATGTGACAATAATACATCAATTTACATCAAAATCAAACATTACCTCCTTGCTGTTATACTCTTAAGCCATGACTAACAAAAGCAAATATCCCAAATGCCTTAACCATACTACTCACATGCTCTGACTTCAGGGGTCTGGAAATAACTACTCAAGATCCTTGTTCCTCTGAACTGCCCAGTGTCCCGCCATTCATTAAAATACTCCTGGTTTCTTTTTCCAAGTGCATCACCTCCCATTTATCATAGTTAAATATCATCTGTCACTGCTCTGCCTATCTGACCAACCCATTCATATTTTCAATTTCTAACATACAACCATTTTCCTCACTATTTATCACCCTACCAATGTGTTACCTACAAAGTTGCTTAACATCTCCCCCTACATTGTCATCTGTGTCATTTATAAGAATTGCAGTACTGATCTCTGTGGTACACAGTTAACATCAGCCTCCTACCATTACCCATTGCATCCTATTACGAGGTCAATTTCTGATCCATCTTGTCAGGTTAACCTGAATTTCCTCATCCACATATCCAATCACATTTTCGCAAGATTCTAAAAGATTTGCTAGGCATGACCTCCCTCTGACAAAGCAGTGATGACTACCCCTAATTAACCTATGCTTTTCCCAGTGGATATTAATTTCCTCCTCCAGGATTTTCTCCAATAGTTTCCCTACCACTGATGTTAGACTCACCAGTCTGTAATTTGTGGGTTCATCTCTATCAACTTTCTTGAAAAGTCAAACCACATTTGCTACCCTGCAGTCCTCTGCCACTTACCCCATGGCCAGAGAAGATCCTGCCTTGCTTCCCACAGCAGCTTGGGATGCAATTAATCTGGGCAAGTGAATTTGTCCATTTTAGGTTCAAAACAGCTTTCAATACCTCCCGATTTCATCACAGTCCCTTTTCCTGAATTCCGTACCCACCTCTTCAGTCCTTACTCTGGAAAAGGAGTAGTAGTACTCATTTAACACCTTTTCAATATCCAGCAGCTTCACACAATTGCCTAATAGGTTCTACTGTTTCCCTGGTTAACTTCTTCCCCATTAATGTATTTATAAAATATGTTGGGATTCTCCATAATGCTGCTCACAAATCCTTCTTCATGCCCCCTTTTTGCTCTTCCAATTGCCTTCTTAAGTTCCTTCTGGCACTTCCTATATTGGTCTAGGGCTGCAGCTGAATTGCTCCCTATGGATTTGCTAAGAGCCTTTCTCCTCTTCTTTATCCAGTCCTGAATTGTCCTAGACATCCATCTCATCCTCAGAAGATCAATTCAGAATGTGTGTGGGTGTGAGAGAGAGAATGTAGTTGCTAGTCAGATGGCATCTGTTTTGGAAATGGTAATGCTCCCATACATCGGCTGTGCTTATTGGATAAAGGTCGTAGGTTTGGAAGATACTGTTTAAGAAGCCATCTTAAATTGTTCCAGCACATCTTAATAGTAAACACTGCTGCTACTGTCTGGCAGTGGCAGAAAAATGATTGTTAAGGTGGTGGATTGAGTGCTAAATCAAACGCACTACTTTGCACTGGATATATCAACCTTGAGAATCGTTAGAGCTACACCTATCCAGGAAGATAGGAAGTATTTTATCATGCTTTATTTTGTAAGATAGTGGACAGACACTGAGGGGTCAGGAGATGAGTTAGTCATCAGCTATCCTAGCCTCTGTATTTATATGGTTAGATACAGTTTCATTTCTATAGTAAGTCCAAAGATGATGATAATGGAGGATAACGGTAATGCCTCTGAACAGCAACAAGTGACGGCTAGATTCTCTTGGAGATAGTCATTGCCTGGCTCATTACAAAATGTTACTACCTATCAGTTTAAATCTGATTATTTTCCAAGCCTTACAGCATGTGGGTCCAATCTGTTTTGGTATCCAAGGGTCACAAATGTTGTCAAATATTGTACAGTGAACATTCCCACTTCTGACTTTATGATGGAAGGAAGGTTACTAATTAAGCTTCCTTAATTAGTAAGTTACTAATTGGAAGTTACTAATTAATTTACTAACCTGAAAATGGTTAGTCTAAAGGCCACTATTTTGAGGGACACCCACAGTGATGTCCCAAGGAAAAATAGATGAAGTGCCTCTAACAACCATAATCGCATTACTCCAAGCACAAGATAATTGTACTGTAGACTCAAACATCAGGTTAGAATTGATGGTGTTCAGTGATGATTTAGAGACCATTCACACCACCTCAGATACTGAAGTAGTCTGCAGTAAGACCTGGACAACATTTAAGCTAGGGCTGATAAATAGCAACCAACATTCACAGCATGCAAGAGCCAGCAATGATCACATCCAACAAAGAATCAATTTTCCCCCCTTGAAATTCAATTGCATTAGTATTGCTGAATTCAGCTCCAATGGTCCAAGTCAGGACTTTACAAACTGGGTGCAATAACCCCCAGTGAGGTGGCTTGCATCCCAACCCCCAACTCCACAAAACCTGTTCATTATCTATGTGGCATGTCAAAACTATGCAGAATACTCTCCATTCGCATGGATGGGTGTAACTCCAATGACACTCAAGAAACTCAACATCATTGCCATTAAGACAGTTTGATTGGCACCCCATCACTCACATTAAATATTTAATCCCTCCACACCAGTAGGAGCATCACACAGTATCTCCAAAATCACTGCAGTAACTCTCCATAGATATTCAACAGCACCTTCCAAAATCTAGTCTTATTAATTCAGACAACAGGGGCGATACACACATGGGAAGCCGACTACATGGAAGATGCCACCTAAATTATACACCATTGTGTAATCTTATCACCATTCCTTTACTGTGACTGAATCAATTGTTTATTTATTGAACAGAACACCATATTCTAGCTCAACAGCCTGGTTAAGAGCTGGTGATATGGGGATCCCTGATGAGCAATCTGTAACATGAATACTATGTGAATATGGAGTGCTGAAACCAAACTTTTTATATTTATGGCTGTATGGGAGCTGAAATCATTTGTTATAACCAAAGACCACAGAGGTTAAATTTAGGACTTGCCCCTAGTCTGGCCAACTCAGTGACTTTACTGTTTGAACCCTGTCAGAGTTTTATGAAAGATTACTTCACAAAACTTCAACAAAAAGCACTTAAAATTCACAGCAATCTATCTTTTTAGCTCATCAAGCATCTCTCAAATAACCGATTACTATGGAACCAAGAACCAAAGTTACAATTATGAAGAATTTGCTTCCTTTGCTTCAGATGCCCATTTATCAACACACGTAGAGATTCACTCATGAAACTTTCCTTCACTCATGATCTGAAGAATGATCATTTTTCAATAAGCTGATTAAAGACTATGTAACTGTTAAATATTTCTAAAACAATGACAGTTAAGAATGGATGACAAATTGATTTGTACAATGTGAGAAAAGTAAAATTTTGCAGTAAATACTATTATTGATGCAATGCTAACTTGGAAAGTTTTTTTTTAAAAAAAAAGGCTGTCCACATCTGTAATTGAGGAATAGCCTTTTCAGAGAAATGTGATTAGAATGTTTCTGTAAATATTGTACAGCTAGCACTTCAGAGTCTAAAGTGCAATGAATCATAATAAATTTTAGTTGGTTGATAATACCTTTCTAGACTTCATTATTTGTTTTATAAAGACCTGTAAAATCTATATTCAACTGTCTCTATGACTGCTCTTACATTTTGTTAATGATTGGACACCAACCCAGAAACAAACTTCATTTAAAAGATGCTGAAATCTACTGGATTGGAAACAAAACCCACATCAGAAAGAATATGAATTTGCAGAGCACCCATCATAACCACAGGACATCTTCAATTACTTTACCACTCATTTGCAAATAGCAACATGGCAATAATCAAATTTTACTTTTAAGATATAGTGCTTTTGAGAAATAAAGAGTGGGAAGAACTTTCTTGTTCACCATTCAACATAGCCAAGGGTGTCTTCAACAGCATCAATGAGATGGGACCTCAACTTAATGCATCATATGAAAGAAGGCAACTTGAACAGTATACTAGTCCATTAGCCCAGAGTTTCTGCTGAAATTCTTGGAGTGAGGCTTGAATTCACATCTTTTTGACAGGGACCAGAATGGTGCACTGACAGTATGAAATAGCCTTGAGTTATTTTGTTGTGGTTTGCAGTTGGCACATCCAAGACGTGTAAATGATATATTGCATTTGGGAAACTTTGCATGATAATGGTAGGCTCATAAAAGAAAGGACAATGGGTGCTCCAAAGTCCATAGTCACGGTTCAGAGGATTGGTATGTTGGTCAAATTTAAATTTTCTTCACATTCTCCAGTAATACTCCAAATTGCATGTTTATTAAAGTCGCCCCCCCCATCTTCCTGGATAAAGGAAGTTTATATTCTTAGCACTGTGAGTTGATATTCTTAACTACACCCTCTCATGTTTCTTCCAAATCACTAAAATCTTTCAGAAATTTAACAGAGCTTCATAAGCATTGACTCAATCTTTTCACATTAACAAGCTTTCCATATTTTATTCTTTAAACTATCATAGGAAAATTATTCATGAACATACAAATTGATAGGCACAAAAGGACCAACCAGTACATCAATCATACCCCCCAAATGATTAAAACATTTAACTAGACGAGCAGTGATAGGGGGAAAATATTCAGCAAAAAGGCAATCAAAACCAGTTTGAATTCACATTTCCAAATTATAACTACAAAAGTGCATTATGTAAATTGGCATCTTGTCTCAACCCTAAACATTTCACAAGGAAATTAACCTTTGATTATTTTTAAAAATGCTGCAGACAGTGATAGTTGGATGAGCAACATCTTAAAAATAAAGATAAATTTCTGGCTGGGCTGAATTCCTCTTTAAGTTATGCAATTAAGACAGCTGATTGAAGTGAAGTGTCAGGGGTACAAGGCAGTTTCAGACTTGATATACACACACACAACTTTCCAGTTTATTACTGCAAAGGAACAATATTTTACCACTATACGAATTCACAAAGTAACATTCATCTCGAAATGAATGATGAAATGTCACAATATTGCTTGTAATACAGATCCTTCAACAGGCAGTTGTTAAGACAAGATATCAGTTTTCAAAGTGGATAGTGAGGAAAATTTATTTTTCTTTTTAAATAAATACATCTGACAAGTGCAGTAAACATAAGGGGTGCAATTAAATATTTTCAAAACAATTCCCATTTTTATGCTGAACAGACATACAGTACATAAAAATCTTGTCAAGACTTGGAACACAGGCAACTAGTGATCAAAGATTAAAAAAAAATACAATCAGTTTTATCACATTGCTTAAGGCAGGATACAGATACACTAAAATATTAGTGCTGATCATGCAAATGAAAGTCAGGGAAGTCAGAAAGAACAATTTGATGCAGCATCTGCGGCTAAAGGTGATAGCTTTTTACATTTCCTTTCAGGAATTGTGAAGCAGTAGTTGCACAAAGGAAACGAAAGCTTGGTTCACAGTACTCAGGTTATTCCAGTCAGCATTTGCAAGTATTCAAAATAAATTACTGATCAGTTTGTTTTTTATACTTAGAGGAAGTATATGCAATTTTGTTACTCAGATTTCTGCTCTTCTCCAAGGAATTGCAAGTTGATAAAAACTGCACACTGGAAAAATGACAATGTCCTTGTATTGCTGCTGAATCTAAATGACGCAGAAGATTGCAGTAAAGGATGTTTCAGTATCGGATTTATTCCTCAAATTGATAACTTTAGTAAACTAAATTAACATTTGTTGCATTTGTTTGTTTCATTTACATGTTGAAAAATATAGTGCGTGTAATATTAAATTGCTTAGGTGCTCCTCAGTACATTGCCATCTATTTATATTATCTGCCAACTATTAAATTTATAGATTACTTCAGCCACTTATTTCTCCAAATAGGACAAGATATTTTTCACATTACAAACCATAACCGATCATTTTAAGGATTGCCATAAGTGATTAATTGAATGATCTAGGATAGATGATTGTAAGTGGAGAAAATGGATACTTCCAATTGTAGCCTGAACCGACATGAATTCTCCAGTTCTTTAGTATCAATCTGTGCCAGTAGGAAAAGAGGAGATTGGTTTAAACAACTTGTTTTAGGTAGATCAAGAGTTGTAATAAAGGAAGTATTACAAAGATAAACAATTTTTGGAACAAAATTAGTTAAAAACATGGCTAAGCTAATTACTATAGACAAGCACTGGAGTTCAATTTAAAACTTGAGATTTTTCTTTGATCTTTCTGGCTGTTCAAATTACTTCTGTTTAAGAACAGACTTTTGCTGTTCTTAGTGCACTATTCTCAAATAGAGTCCTCCCTGATTGGCTACACTTCCTAGATGCAGCAGATGTATGCATTTATGAAGGACATCAAAATTAGAAACAGTAAATATAAGATGATCACTGATAAAGGAATTTGAGCAACCTCTAACCAGAATGTGGAACTCACTTTCAAATGGAATAGCTGAGGTTAACAGCATAAATACATTGATGGAGAAGTAGACAAGTACCTGAGGAAGAAGGAACATGAGGAGAAGTAGGCTTCATCTCTCATTAATCATGCTTTGTTCTATGTCAACTTCCACTTCATTAGGACAACTTTCTATTACTTGTCTAGCATCCCCTTAAATATATTCACGCTATTCACTTTGATTGCTCATAGAGCAAAATCTTGATTAGAAAGCTGTTGCACAAAGTCCTTTCTTCTGAATTCATTATTGAATTTAATAACGACCATCATATTCACATTTCTCCCAGTATAATGAACTAGGTTTAGCATATGATGGACATTAACACCAGATAATGGGTTGGTTGTATTTGTACTAATGATCATAAAGTAATGATAGAATTAGAAGAAAAGAGAAGGAGGCTGGTTTGCTGGGAAAAAAAAATACATTGATTAGAGGGGGAAAATAGCCTGCTTCATAGAATTATCGGTTAGTGGGCATAATGACTAGCCCAGAGTAGATGAAGTCAGATTACATTTTATCTCCCTGTGGCACAATGACTCGGCTTTACTTATTACCAACCAATAATGTAGCCAGATTTAAGTACACTCAGTTCAACCAATAAAGTTTGTAGTGTTAATTTACTGATTGAAAGGATTAATAATCTCAATCAACAAATTCTTTAAAGAGTAATAACTTATGAACAGCATAAATCTTTTCAAACTTTTATAGTAGACTGCAATGTTTTGAGCATGTGTTCATGTGAACCAGGCAAAAGTTTCATACCAACAGAACAAAGGATGAACATTTTCAGCAACCATCAAGAGGTTAAAACACAAACACAAAGGCAGAAAGTACAGCTTACATATCAAAGTATGGACACTATTATTTGTGCTATATATATATATATGACATCCTTGCTGCAGATGATCCAACAATAACTTGTGTTATACCCACAAGTAGCTTTTATAAAACAGTCACATTACTCTGATCCTTGCTTCCTTGATTACCGCTCATCAAGTACGCCAGCAGATTAGGCAGCTATATTTGGTCAATTCAGAGAATAACCTACTTAATAGAGGATACTAAAATATAAAAGTAAAACAGTTGGAAACAAACTACATGATATCGACATCTACTTTATGCTGAAAGCAAATATGAATCATACAGGTTTTCAAATATTATTGCTTTTTGATTTGGAAAAGTATTGTAATTTAAGTACCAAATTGCAACAGCAATATTTCTATTTTACATCTGAAGAATTCCAAAGATCCCTATGACACTCAATGTTTTCTGAAGTGGTCTTAAAATTTTCTTACTTACTTACGCAGATGACCAACATGTAGAAACTGCTCCCATCTCTCCACAGGATTTGTTTGTACACTTAACCTACACATTTTGCTGCAGTTGAAATTACATTTTTCAAATAGTTGCTTTTATTTTTAAATTACAAAAATCTTGTCCTCAATGTAAAAATGATAATTGACAGTCAGGTAGACTTTAATAACAGGCATCATTTTAGAAGGGAATCTGATCACTTTAGCAAGTTCATTAAAATTTTTAGACATTAATCAGAAATAATGAAGAACTGTCCATGAACATTCAGTTTGCAATACTGACACAGTTAAGCTCCAGGAAGCTCCCTCAAACCATTGGAGTTAAAAATAAAATTTTACTTGAATTTTAATAGATTAGTGCAGACAAACCTAGAACTGTTCAGTTTATAATCTTCTTGATGAATAAGGTTTGATAATATTTGAAATCAAATAAATTTTTAACTAGAAAAATTAGACAAACACTTAAGATTTGGGAATAATAAAGAACCTTCAGAGCACTTGTATCACAATCACAAAGAAATGCTATCAAATGAAATGCAGCAGAAGGTAGACTATTACCAAACCAAATTCACCTCTATCTTTCATTTAATGTCCTTCAAGCCAATGCAATACTGTAAAGTGTGTAACAGTTAGCTACTAAATCCCTGAAGAGTCTGAATTTTTGTAGTGCCAGGGGCTATGACAAAATTAGAGTCTCTACCCAGCACCCATCTTTGTTGTCTCCACAGCATTTGTTACCTCTTGTCCTTTAATAGCATTTTGAAGTTCTGTAATTCTTGAATACTTGTTGAAAGCCTGAAAGAGCAAAGTAGCAATATAAGTTAGCTACCATATATAATCTCTATGTTTTGGGAATGGCAAAAGGAAAGATAAATGGAACATTTCATTAGAATCATATAGTCATAGAGATGCACAGCATGGAAACAGACCCTTCAATCCATCTCGTCCATGCCGACCAGATATCCTAAATTAATGTAGTCCCATTTGCCAGCACTTGGCCCTTATCCCTCCAAATCCTTCCTATTCATTCACCTATCCAGATAAATTTTAAATGTTGTAATTGTACCAGCCTCCACCAATTCCTCTTCCAGCTCATTCCATACAGGCACCACCCTTTGCATGAAAAAGTTGCCCCTTTTACATCTTTCCCCTCTCACCCTAAACCTATGACTTCTAGTTCTGGACTCCCCCCATCCCAGGGAAAAGACCTCATGTATTTACCTTATCCATGTCCCTCTCAATTTTATAAACCTCTAAAAAGTCACCCCTCAGCTTCTGACCCTCCAGGCAAAACAGCCCCAGCCTATTCAGCCTCTCCCTATAGCTCAAACCCTCCAACATCCTTATAAATCTTTTCTGAAACCACCCTCCACTTCAGCTAAAAAAAACCATGCAGTTGACAGTATAATCAACAGATGTGCATTGCCTCCCTAAAGGTGAATGAGCACATGAGCACAGAGTGTAGCAGGAGGGACATCACATCATGGCTGTACAGGACAGTGCTGAGGACACTTTTGGTCTACAGTGTATAATTCTGGTCACCCTGGTATAGGAAGGATATTATTAAATTGAAAAGGATGCAGAAAAGATTTACAAGAATGTTACCAGGACTGGAGGGTTTGAGTTATAAGGAGAAGATGGGACTTATTTCCCCTGAAGGGGAGGAGGTTGAGGGGAATCTTAAAGAGGTTTATAAAATCATGAGAGGCATAGATGAGATAAATAGCAAGGGTCTTTTCCCTAGGGTAGGGAAGTTCAAAATTAGAGGGCATAATTTTAAGGTGAGGGGGAAAGATTTGAAAAGGACATGATGGGCAACTTTTCACAGAGATGGTTGTGTATATGGAATGAAGTATTAGTTGCAGGTACAGTTACAACATTTAGAAGATATTTGGACAGGTACATGAATAGGAAAGGTTTAGAGGGATACAGGCCAAAAGCAGGCAAAATGGAACTAGTTTGGTTTGGGAAACCAGATCGGCATGAATGAGTTGGACCGAAGGGTCTGTTTCTGTGCTATAACTCCGTAATTAAAATTATTTAACAAATATTTAATGAATATAAAGATGCACATTTCTTAAAAAAAACGGAACCTTGGAAGAAATAACGTTGGCGTTTCTTACACACGTTCCCTCTTCCCAACATGTTACTATTTGAGTAAATGGTCATTATGAAATTCCCATTTGGCTTCTGAAAATTTTGTTACATCCAGAACACTGTTCAACATAAGATTAGCGGTGTGACTAGTCTGAAATAATCCACAGTTCCAACTTAATAACTAGACAAAATTAATTTAAATCATTGATATAAATTGCAGCATATTATCTCATTTCAAAATGTCAGAAACAAAATCCATTTAGGACAGCATGCTGAGTCACGCAAATGCGTTCAAAGTTAGTGATCAGATTACAGTCTATAAGTGGCATTACAACAGCCACATACACAATGGTGTATGGAAGTAGTTTTTTAAACGCTAATCACCATAAACCTGTATGCTTTGATCACTGATTCTGGCAGTGGAAACAATTTCTCCTTCCTTACACTATAACTATAAACAGCGCTACTAAAGCTCTCCTTAACCTTCTATTCAAAGAAGAACAATCACAATGTCTACGGACTCTCAGTATCATTGCTGCTTTGAAACTGACTTGTGATCAGCAGATCAATCAAATCTTAAAATAATATTAAAATATTATGATGTTACATGAAACTTGCAGATAACGTTTTGAGTGGCAGACTGAATCTTGAAGTCTACATAAGATAGCCATTTTAAAAAATAACATTCCTGCTCTCCAGAAAGAATTTTTTTTTCCCCACAGTACAACAAGCCTCTATAAATAAATAAAAAAAACAAAGGAAATTCAGATTAGGAATAGTTCATCTGTCAAGCTGTTAACTGGTCTTGTTGTAAATCACTATTTTAAATCAGACCTACCAGTTTCTAATTATTTTTTCAGATGCAAGAATACTTTCAGGGGTGTGAGGAAGAGATCGAACAAGCGCACTTCAGTGATAATATGAAGGGTCCTCTCTCAGAAACCTTACAAGTTACTTACAACATTAACAGAGAAGCACAATTTCCTTAGTTTTGTGTGAATTGCCTATTACCTCTAAAGCAATTAAACAGGCTTTATGTTGTTTCAGGATTTTGAGCTGGAGTCAGCTCCCTCCCTTTCCTGAAAGGAAGTTTGCAAAACAATCAATACATTCATTTTAATGGAATTGAAAATGTATTGTCATCTAGATTTATTCTTTTATTTTTCCTACAGCATTGGAGAGGTAGCTAAAAACAGGACAGAAAGCAAAACAATTTACAGATTAAAACTGCATGCTACAGATTGCATTTGAAGTGACTGGAGTGATAAATTGATATCTTATTGAAGACATGGTTCTCTGCAGACTGCTTCTAAGCTGAGGATTGACCAATCTGCTAGAACACAGTGCACAATTTCTATGCAGATGTGGACATGCAAATCCTCAGCAGCAGTGGGGTTTGTAATCATGAAGCTGTGCATCTTATGATGTTCCCTGCTCTTTTGTTGCTTTAAGAAAAAAACTTAAATGTTCTGATTTGTTTTTCCAAAAAATGTATTTATGGTTTATGTACCAAAACATGAATGAGCGAACGAACAAACTTATTTGAAAGTAAGCATGGTATATGATGGCACCTGATGTTGCTGTAAAACTAACCAATGCTGATCCTCAACCATAAGGTTGAATACTCTCATTCAATTCTATTCTGTTGACATCCAGATTTCCCTGGTCATGCCTGTTGCTTTAGATTCTCAAATACAGGAGCAGATATCAATTATGCCACTCCTTTCCTCTCTTCTCAAAGCTGGATTAGGTTGTGATGGGAGTCTGCTGCTGCAACTCCAAACCACTAGTAACATGAGGTTCAATTTCTTTACATCATGGCAGCTTAAAGTCTCAGATCAGCTTGGAGGAAATAATCCAGTCTGCTGATGGTTTTTCCAAGTAGTGGAATACTCAGCTGGCAACTGTTAAATTTATATCAGGATCACAAATGAAATCCATATTTAAGGGCCCTACCTTTCTAAGACAGCAATCATGGATGGTGCAAATCCCACAAAGGCAAGAAGTGCTCTGGTAACAATGGCAGGCATGTCCTGATTTTAAATTTCTTACGTGACTTGGAGAATAAATAACAATCCCTATTAGTCAACCTAAACTATTCATATCTTTTCTGTTGGCCTTCTCACCTTGGGCATCTGGTTTAAGCATTACTTAAATGGAAACGACTATATAATGCTGAGGTGCAGAGGGATGGAGGTTTTCTAGAGCACGAGAGGAATTGAACTAAAATGATGGTTTGCTTCATTTATATATGGCATTGGTGAAACTGCCATAAAGTCATAGAGTAATACAGCACAGGAACAGACATTTTGTTACAACTAGTCCATGCCGAACATAATCTCAAACTAAACTAGTCACACCTGCCTGCTCCTGGTCCATATCTCTTCAAACCTTTCCTATTCATGGACTTATCTTAATGTCTTTCCAAACCACTTGCTCCTGCTCCTGTATTCGAGAACCTGAAGCAACAGTTACGGCCATGGAGATCTGGATGTCAGTGGAATGGAATTGAATGAGAGTATTCCACCTTATGGTTGAGTATGCCTGCATCCAACACTTCCACATACAAACCACTCAGTGTAAAAATTTGCTCCTCATGTCTTTTTAAAATCTCTTACCTTAAAAATATGTCCCATAGTTCATTTGCAGCAGCTGCGGGAAAGGCAGGAATGAGGACTGGGGGCTGCTGGGAAGGTAAATTTCCCTTTTAAAAAAGGACTTGCTTCAAGCATCAGCGGCCTTTATTTTGCAGCTGTGGGAGCGGTGCGAGCGAGGAACTGAGTGGGAGCAGTCGAATTGCACTCTGGGAAGGTGAGTGAACCATTATATTTGGGCAGTGGCTGAACCTGAGACAATATACATGTAGTGTTTCCCACCTGCTCTCCTCCTCTAATCAAAACAAATCTCTGGTGTGTTGATAAGGTAAGGTTTTCTATTTTCATCATGTAATTGGTAAAAACTTTTCTTTTTCATTTATCTAAGTTAAGTCTAAGTTAAGCTTAAGAGTAAAAAATGGCAGGTGTTCTCACACCCCTGTTATGCTCCTCTTGCTCGTTGTGGGAGCTCAGGGTCACGGTTGATATCCCTGACTCCTTCGCGCACAGGAACTGTGACCAGCTATAGCTCTTGTTAGACTGCATGACTGCCCTGGAGCTACAGATGGACTCACTTTGGAGCATACACGATGCTGAGGAGTTCATGGTAGCATGTTAAGTGAACTGGTCACACCGCAGATTAGGATTGCTGAGGGAGAAAGCGAATGAGTGACCAAGCAGAGAAAAAGCAGGAAGGCAATGCAGATGTCCACTGTGGTCATCTCCCTCCAAAACAGGTATACCGTTTTGGATACTGTTGGGGGAGATGGCTCACCAGGGGAAGGCAGCAGTAGCCATGTTAATGGCACCGTGGCTGGCTCTGCTGTACAGAAGGGCGAGAAAGAGAGTGGAAGAGCTATCGTCATAGGGGATGCAATTGTAATGGGAGTAGATAGGCAGCTCTGTGGTCAAAAATGAGATTCCCAAATGGTATGTTGCCTCCCAGGTGCACTGGTCAGGGATGTCTCAGGTCAGTTGCAGAACATTCTGAAGAGGGAGGGTGAACAGCCAGTTGTTGTGGTGCATATAGGCACCAATGATATAAGTGGAAAAAAAAGGGATGAAGTCCTACAAGCAGAATTTAAGTAGTAATTGTTACCAGTGCTGCATGCTATGTGCTAGGCAGAATAGAAATGAAAGAAAAAGCAGGGTGAAAGTGTGGCTTGAGAGGTGGTGCAGAAGGGAGGGGTTCAGATTTTTGGGATATTGGGACCGGTTCTGGGGAAGATAGGACTATAACAAATTAGATGATCTACACCTGGGCCGGACTAGAACCAAATGGGAGTGCTTTTACTAACAATATTGGGGAGGGATTAAACTAAGGTGGCAGGAGGATGGGAACTAAATGAGGAGAGTAATGGACTAGTAATGAGGTAGTAATTAAATCCTGTAAGGAACTAGATAATGAAGTCAACGTGACTAAGGGCAGGAGTAGGCAGGAAGCAAAGGGACTGGTGGTCTGAGGTGCATTTGTTTTAATGCAAGAAGTGTAGTAGGTAAGGCAGATGAACTTAGGGCTTACATTAGTACCGGGGACTATGATGCTATTGCTATCACTGAGGCTTGGTTGAGGGATGGACATGATTGGTAACTAAATATCCCAGGATGCTTCAGACAGGATAGAGGGGGAGGTAAAAGGGATGGAGGAGTTGCATTACTGGTCAGGGAGGAGGGCACTATGGAGGACTCGAGCAGTGAGGCAACATGGGCAGAGCTCAGAAATAGGAAGGGTGCCACAGGCGGGTTGTACTACAGGCCTCTGAACAGGGAGTGCGAGATAGATGTACAAATATGTAAACAGATTATGGAAAGATCTAGGAGCAACAGGGTGGTGGCGATAGGAGATTTTAATTTTCCCAACATTGACCGGGATTCACTTACTTTAAGGAGGTCTAGATAGAGCAGTATTTGTAAGAAGCATCCAGGATGGCTTTCGAGAGCAGTATGTAAATAGTCCAACTCGGGAAGGGGTGTTACCGAATCCGGTGTTGGGGAATGAGCCCGGCCAGGTGGTTGAAGTTTCAGGAGGAGATTAATTTGGGAATAGTGATCACAATTCCTTAAGTTTTAGAATACTCGTGGACAAAGATGAGAGTGGGCCTAAAGGAAGAGTGTTAAATTTGGGGAAGGCCAATTATACAAAAATTCGACAGGAGCTGAGGAATGTAGATTGGAAACAGCTGTTTGAAGGTAAATCCACATTTGATATGTGGGAGGCTTTTAAAGAAAGGTTGATTAGAGTGCAGAAGCGACATGTTCATGTGAAAATGAGGGATAGAAATTGCAAGATTAGGGAACCATGGATGACAGGTGAAATTGTGAGACTAGCTAAGAGGAAATGGAAACATATATAAGGTCTAGGCGAGTGAAGACAGACGAAGCTTTAAAAGAATATCAGGAATGTAGTACTAAGCTGAAACAAGGAACTAAGACGGTTAAAAGGTTTGCTAAAATATCTTTAGCAAACAGAATTAAGAAAAACCCCAAAGCCTTTTATTCATATATAAAGGAGCAATAGGGTAACTAGAGAAAAGGTTGGTCACTCAAGAAAAAAGAAGGAAAGTTCTGCCTACAGTCAGAAATTGGATGAGATTCTTAATGAGTACTTTGCATCTGTATTGACTGATGAGAGGGGCATGATTGATGTTGAGGTTAGGGATAGACGTTTTAGATTAGATTAGATTAGATTAGATTAGATTACATTACAGTGTGGAAACAGGCCGTTCGGCCCAACAAGTCTACACCGACCCACCGAAGCGCAACCACCCATACCCCTACATTTACCCCTTACCTAACACTACGGGCAATTTAGCATGGCCAATTCACCTAACCTTCACATCTTTTTGGATTGTGGGAGGAAACCGGAGCACCCGGAGGAAACCCACGCAGACACGGGGAGAACGTGCAAACTCCACACAGTCAGTCGCCTGAGGCGGGAATTGAACCCGGGTCTCCGGCGCTGTGAGGCAGCAGTGCTAACCACTGTGCCACTGTGCCGCCCACGTTTGATTACTCTAGGTCAAATCTGCATAAGGAGGAAGTGTTGGGTATTCTAAAAGGCATTAAGGTGGACAAGTCCCCAGGTCCGGATGGGACCTATCCCACATTACTGAGGGAAGCGGGAGGGGAAATAGCTGGGGCCTTAACAGATATCTTTGCAGCATCCTTGAACACAGGTGAGGTCCTGGAGGACTGGAGAATTGCTGATGTTGTCCCCTTGTGTAAGGAGGGTAGCAGGGATAATCCAGGTAATTATAGACCAATGAGCTTGATGTCAGTGATAGGGAAGCTGCTGTAGAAGATACTGAGGGATAGAATCTATTCCCATTTGGAAGAAAGTGGGCTTATCAGTGATAGGCAACATGGGTTTTGTGCAGGAAAGGTCATATCTTACCAACTTAATAGAGTTCTTTGAGGAAGTGACCAAGTTGATTGATGAGGGAAGGGCTGTAGATGTCATACACATGGACATCAGTAATGCATTTGATAAGGTTCCCCATGGTAGGCTGATGGAGAAACTGAAGTTGCATGGGGTCAAGGGTGTACAAGCTAGATGGATAAAGAACTGACTGGGCAACAGGAGACAGAAAGTAGTAGTGGAAGGGAGTTTCTCAAAATGGAGAACTGTGACCAGTAATGTTCCACAGGGATCCGTGCTGGGACCATTGTGGTTTGTGATATACATAAATGATCTGGAGGAAGATATAGGTGGTCGGATTAGCAAGTTTGCAGATGACGCTAAGATTGGTGGAGTAGATGATGGTGAAGGGGACTTTCAGAGAATGCAGCAGAATATAGATGGATTGGAAATAGTAGGTGGAGTTCAATCCAAGCAAATGCAAGGTGATGCATTTTGGAAGATCCAGTTCAAGAGCAAACTATACGGTAAATGAAAAAATCCTGGGGAAAATTGATCTGAGTGTTCGAGTCCATTGTACCCCAAAGGTGGCAACGTAGGTCAATAGAGTGGTCAAGGCGGCATGTGGCATGTTTTCTTTCATTGGACGGAGTATTGAGTACAAGAGTTGGCAAGTGATGTTACAGTTGCATAAGACTGTGGTTGGGCCACATTTGGAATACTGCCTACAGTTCTGGTTGCCACATTACCAAAAGGATATGGATGCTTTGGAAAGAGTGCAGAAGAGGTTTACCACAATGTTGCCTGGTATGAAGGGAGCTAGCTATGAAGACAGGTTGAGTGGATTAGGATTATTTTCATTAAAAAGGCGGAGGTTGAGAGGGAACCCGAGTGAGGTCTACAAAATCATGACAGGTTTAGACAGGGTAGATAGCAAGAAGCTTTTTCCCCCCAAAGTGGGGGACTCAATTACTAGAGGTCACGAGTTCAAAGTGAGAGGGGAAATGTGTAAGGGAGATGTGTGCAAAGTTCATTATGTAGAGGGTGCTAGGTGTCTGGAACGGGTTGCCAGCGGAGGTGGTAGAGGCGGGCATGATAGCATCATTTAAGATGTATCTAGACAAATACAAGAATGGGCAGGGAGCAGAGGGATAGAGATCCTTAGAAAATAGGCGACAGGTTTGATAGGGGATCTGGATCAGCACAGGCTTGGAGGACAAAGAAAAACAAATTTTCTTTATCCTCCAAGCCTGTGCTGATCCAGATTTTCTTTGTTCTTGAAATCCCCCATTTGACGGAAAAGACACCTACCATTAATCCTATCTAGACCTCTCATGACTTTATAAACCTCTATACAAGTTACCTTTCAACCTCTTACACTCCAATGATAAAGTCCAAGCTTTTCCAGCCTTTCTTAACTCAAATTTTCCATTCCCGGCAACATCCTGGTAAACCTCTTCTGAGCCCTCTCCTTCCTGAAACGAGATCACCAGAACTGGAAACTGTACTCCAGAAGAGGCCTCATTGTCCTGTACAACCTCAATATTTCAAAGACAGTGTGTAGCCTTGGTCTCTGTACTTAAATACATATGTTAATACATTGGCAATAGTTCAGAAGTGCACTAGATTGATAGCTGGAATGAGTGGGTTGTTTTATGAGGTGAGGTTAAATAGGCTGGGCATATTTCCACTGAAGTTTAGAAGAGGAAGGGAGAACTTGATTGAAATGCTTAAGATTCTGAATGGTCTTGACAAAGATGGACGTTTCAGAACCAGGAGACACCGCTTTAAAATTAGGAATCACACTTGTGACAAAGGAGGCACGAGTATCCACTTTTTTCTCTGGCCTCTCAGTGCCATTTTTAAACTACTCTGCAACTGACCCGTAGAAGATCAGGTAACCAACAGCAACCATTCGCAGATCAACCTAGGTAACTGCTCACAGGGTCAGTAAAAAGCATGACTGCAAATTGATAGGTTGGATAAACCAGATTACTTTGATAAGTAAATATACGAAAAATTATTTTCATTACCTGCCAAACGCATTCAAAAGAGCAACAACTTCCTGTCGGGTGAGCTGAAAACCTGATGAAGGACTCCGCTCAGGAAGGTTCTTGATTTCCCGTTCAGAAAATAAAATCTTTAGAGCTGCACCCAAACCCTGAATCTGAGGAGGAGACCAGTAAATAAAAGTATTACATCCTAGTACCCTGCTCTCTTTCCTAAGATGGTTGTGCATTGGAATATTTTCCACATTTTTAGTTTGATTCTGGATCTTTCACTACTTTTTCAAAGAAATTTAGCTTTGACATAATTTGATCCGAAATATAAACGCATTCATCCATCAAAAAGTTCATCTGGTTAGGCTGCATATTGGTTTTTGTTCTTATTCCATTTTGAAATACAAGTAGTTAAACATTTAAGCAGCGTTTTGTTATTGGTTCAATGAACATTCAATACTGCATTTAGGTTATATGTTCTATATTGAAGATAACACATTTCTAAATAGATATTTTTAAAGTTCTTTGAAAGGATGAGAGTTTAGCTGGCAAGGCCATCACTTGCTTGACCATTGAGCTGACAGTTAAAGAAGTCAACCACATTGCTGTGGATCTGCTGTCACACGTAGGCCAAACTAGGTAAGGAGAGTAGAAGTCCTTTGCAGAAGGATATTAGTGAATCAGATGGGCTTTTAATGTCATTTATTATCATGATCACAATTATGGAGACTAATCTTACATTCTAATTAGTAATCTAACCATCAGAGTATCAGCCTGGGTTCTCTGGATTACAATATCACATTACGATATCTCCCAAGTGAATAATTTAAAAACTTTCAGTTGTCTATTAGAATTCGGGATTATGCTTAATATCATTGGTATAATGCAGAATGATTATGATTAAAATGCTAGCAAAGAAATATTTTCACTATTTTTTAATAATTATACCCATTACCTTCAATAATTATAACATAAGATTTGACAGAATCTGTTATTTAGACAACACAATGTGAGGCAGATCGGAGATTCCACAGTTGATACACTAAGATGTTCTACTTTGTGTGTTAAACTAGCATGTAAATCTTTCATGCCCCCTGATGCTTTTATAATATTTTGGAAGGACTGAGAGCCATTAGGTTTTGAAACATGTTTAACTCTTTGCAGTCAGCTTCAATTTATGAGCTCCTCACTTCCAGGTGAGATTGCTAACACTGAGTCATGACTGACAGCATTGGACAAAGGTTGTCATTCCACAAATATTTAAGTAATTATAATCACACTGGTCAAGCGCAATTACAGAAGTTAAAAATTTGAGATTGAAAAATTCTACAATGCTAAATTAGACATTTAAACTACAGAGGTAATATTTACAAATTTGATATTTCCTTTTCTTGTAAAGAGAAGGCCGAGGGATAACCTTAAAAGGAGGACTTTGAAATGTCTTATTAAATTAGGCATCGTTCCATAAAGTGTCAGACTCCATTAATATTGGGACAGCAAACGCAGAGGCTATGACCAGATTAAGACAGTCACCAAAGAAATCAAATAGGAAATTAAGATGACTTTTTCTAACCTAGAGATGAGAATGTAGAAATCACTAGCAATAGAATGCAGAACTCACTAGCATTATTCCCTTCAGAGTGCATGGTCTGACAACAAGTTAAAGCACATGCCATGGTCAAGCCAAACCAATTAAGATAATGAGCATGCTTGACTATGTAAAATAATGTTAAAGGTAACAAGCATTTAAATGAATGGACTGCACATTAAAAAAAAAGGCATTGCTTGCTGCTACAGGAAGTAGTTGAGATGAATAACATTGATGCAGTAAAGACAAGCAAGGAAACTGATGGAATGTCAATTAAAGCTGATAACATTAGTGAGGGAGGATGCCACATTTAATTGGAGTTTGGACACATTGGATCAAAAAAATCTATTTCCACACTGCATGTTTTATATAATTGCATGCAACAGACCAAGTAATTCTGATGGCAGCTCCATTTCAGTCTTTAACAAATGGAATAAAAAGTGCTGTTTATTCTCCATAGCCACATTTGAGAGTTACTTTAGGAGAAAGTCTTCCCACACATTCAAATGACTGAATTAAAATTTGAATGACTGAACAGTATAGTAGAGTGCTTCTCAGTAGTGTGTCAACTTCAAGTTGTTAATATTTTGCAAAAAGTAAACTACATGTTCACTAGGAGGCCCCTTTATCAGTCACATATGAAATTCTGACGTGGCATTAAAGGAACAAAAAAAATTCCACTATTGTTCAAATAACAGCATCTCAAAGTCTGCATTTTAGTTGTACTCTCAGGCATATTTATTTGAATAACTGGTGCAGAGGGTTTAGCTCTGCTCCGTTTCTCATCTGTGTCCCTCAGAAATCTCGGAGGAATATTGATTTGACATAATAATAAAAAAAAAAATCCACTTGCTCCTGCAGTTTTTTTTAAAAAAAAACAGCACAGTTGCTCTCCAAATTGCTTGCATTACTTGGAAATATTATTTGAAACAAACCTGAAGTTTACCCCATAACCTGCACTTGTCACATCCAACACAGTCCATTATACGGGAGATATTTTTAAAATGGAGTCTGAACTCTTCCTAATAAAAAAGATTAAAAATCATAACTCATTACTTGAATTTAACCTCAAACAGTAAGGCATGATTGATTTAAGTTAGCACAGGTTAAGCAGGCATTATGAAAATGCACCATACAATATATATATGCCTTTGATCTCAGATGTCTTGCTAATTTTAAATAGGAATGCATCTATTCAGTAGAATCTTAAATCACAACTTGATTTCTGCTATACACCACTTCGGAGTCTAGTCTTTACTTTTCCGTTGTTTCAGTTAGACACACAAGAGCCTACCTATAACTGTATGCTGTCCCAGACTGCATGAACTGTTTAGAATGCTAAAATGTAATACATGGAGTAATTGGCAACAGTAACATTTATAGTACATAATTAACTGAGAAAAGAGTCCAAAGAAGCTTCACAGTGATTAATTGATTAAAAACTGACACCAAACCAAAGGAGCAGATATCAGAAGGTGTGAGCAAAGCATGGTCAAAGAGGTGGATCTTAAAGGAGTAAAGAAAAGTGGATAGGTGAAGACATTTAGAGATGGAAGTCGAAAGCTTATAGCTCAAACTGCTGAAGACAAAAGAAAAGAAGGGGATGAGGACTTTGTAGGGAAAAACCAACAGATATGAAATTAGAGAGAGGATCAAATGGTCAACGTTTGATGGTATAGTTGTGAGTGTGTTGTGGCACAGTAGGAGTAAAATTGATTTGGAAGATAGGAGAAACCAGGTGTTAAAAGATACAAGGAAAAGATAATGAGAGTAGGAACCCCAGGCAAAATGGCAGAGGGCCTGACCATAAATATGGTTAAAAAAGTTTACATAGACGGAAAGAGTTCAGATTGAGAGGGATTAAGTAAACAGAAATGGATAGAAAGCATATGAGGAATTCCTCAGCGCAGAGGCAGAGAGATATTATGTCAAAGAGAAACTCAACAATGAATCTTGGATGGTAATGTAGAGTTATTTTGTTTAAAAAAAAAGGAAAGGTCATAGGGGGTCGAAAAAGATGAGGTATTCAAAAGAGTCAGAGTAATAGAGTTGCAAAGGGAAAGTCCAACCAGTGATAAAGTGACATGAACCACCATTGTGGTTTAGGTTGGTCAGGTGATGGAAACTAGTCAGGCAGGGAGAGAAGCATAGAAGGAAGCACTAGGCTATCCAAGAATTGAATCCAAACTTGAGATAGTGGTAGTAGAACAGGCAGAAGAATAGAAAAAAAGCATTAAGTCGGGAATCGAGAGGGAATTTTGGCAGAAGTTGAAAGAAAAACAACTCTGTGCAATCAGAAAAATTCAGCTAAATGATAACATTTGCTTGGAAACCAAAATGCAACAGTAATACATAAAGATGGAAAATCTAAGAAGAAAATTTTTCCTAGGTCAGTAATTGGAGCAGAGTAGACCAGTTGGCCCTTTTAGCAAGATCATGACTGATCTTCTACCTTAACTCCACCTTTCTGAACTCTTTCTCACTTTGTACCCAAAAGTCTATTGCCCTCCTTCTTGAAGATATCAGAAAACGTAGTAAACATTACACAAATTTTATAACTAACAAAACTTTTTGGAAAGAAACTTCAGAATTATTCATTATAACAGATACCCTAAATAGGCAAAACACTGTTAACATTTTACCTTCAATGTTTTAGCCTCTTTCTTGTCGCCTGCAAACATTGACTTCTCATCAAAATGCATAGGAAATGACCTATTGTAAAGGAAAATTATATGTATTCTGAATACTGTAAACAAAGTATAATTTGAATTAAATTGTCCAAGTTTTGAACATGCAGGTCAATTAATGAGACGAATTAGAAAAACGACCAACTTCTCAAGATTGTAATTTAAAAAACACTTTTAGAAAAGTTTAAAAAAGGAATGTAGTAATATTGCTCTTTAAGCTCTGCATATTACAGATTTTTAAATGAAAAGCTTGTAAAGTCAAAATATAAATCACAATCCTGAAACAAATTCATAAAGCTCTGCATTAATGCATCACAAATATCAAAGACACAGTCCAAGGGATGCATGATTGTAATTTTCAATGTTTGAGAATCAGGAACTTGACAGAAAATCAAGGCGCCATTGTTAGTTTCCAAACAAATTGTATTTTCTAGAAAATAGGCAAAATAATGCACAAAATAAACTTTAATAATTTAAGGAAAACAGGAACAACAGCAATCTGAATTCAGATCCCTGGTGTCTTTCTCTGTGCCCCCCTACCACACTGGCCTATCCCAGAGGAATACAGAGCCCCACGTAGGGCTAATTGCTCTAAACCAAACATAATAGAAATTAGACATTCAAGCTTCTAATCTTGATGCTGTAATCATACCATTGATCAGTCTAGCTAGTGGACTGGAATACAAGAGAAAGGCACTACTACTTTAATTGTGGCAATGTCATTCTGACAAATTCAATAAAAGTGATTGCACTAGGAATGTACACACACTTCAAGTAAACACCAAAATTGCTGAGGTGAAAGAAATGAACCTAGTGAGACATAGATTATGAGGTTTATACTCAGTTTAGAATCAAGAGCAATTTAAGTTTATGAAGACGAAGGGGAACAATGAAGGCGCCAGTAATAATCAATTTAGTACTTGTCCATATAACTTTGTAGAACAGGAAGATAGTGGCTGTTCTAAATTTGGGAAATGCTGGTGGCCCACAATTAACAAAAGCTATACTTAATCAATGGCAGAGAATTCCTACAATGTCTTCTCTACCTTCTCTCATGTTAATCTTCTGATGTCCCAGGTTTCATCCTTTGCCTTCAAATTTCTCATTTGTGGGGTATCCCTTGTGGGGTATCCCTGGCCTTCCTAAAAAAAATGCCTCACTGCCTACCTGATATCTGGTACTGGATGAACAAAACTTTCATCCAATTGAATACTGGGAAGACCAAAACTATTGTCTTTGAATTCTGCAACAAACTAAAATTTTCTAAAGTGAGCAGACAGTTGCATATCAGTGTCATCACTAACAGGGCTCATTTCCACCTCTACATCATCACTTGATTCCAGCTATATTTCATTCATTTATTTTGTTAAAACATCCCTACATAACTATTCTAGTACACACCAGATTAACCTTCTACACTGCAACCTCCAAAAACAAGGTCATCCTAAATTCTGTTGCTTAAGTGGTACACCAAATTTAGCTCATTTATCATAGTAGCTGCTTGCTGATCTACACTGTCTCCTAATTAAGGACAGCCACTATTTTTTGTGGACTTTAGCAAGGCCTTCGACAAGGTTCTGCTTTGTAGGCTGGTTAGTAAGGTTAGATCACATAGGATCCAAGGACAGCTAGCCAACTGGAGGCAAAGTTGGCTTGAAGGTAGGAGATAGAGGGTGGTGGTGGAGGGTTCTTTTTTGGACTAGTGGTGCATCACAAGGATCAGTGTTGTTCATTATTTATATAAACAAATTGAATGAGAATATAAGAGACTTGGTTAGTAGGTTTGCGGATGACACCAGAAGTGGTGGTATAATGGAGAGTGAGGAAGGTTATCGAAAGAGTACAACTTGATCAACTGGGCCAGTGGGCTGAGAAATAGCAGATGGATTTTAATTGAGATAAATGTGAGATGTTGCACTCTCAAGACAAATGGTCAGACTTTAGGGAGTGTTGTTGAACAGAGGGACCTAAGGGTGCAGGTACATAGCTCCTTGAAAGTGGTACCACAGATACACAGCATGGTGAAGAAAGCGTTTGGTACACTTACCTTCACTGTTTAGAACATTAAGTACAGCAATTGGGACATCATGTTACAGCTGTACAAGACATTAAAAAGTCCACATTTGGAGTACCGCGTACAATTCTGGTCACCCTGCTGTAGGAAGGATGTTACTAAACTTGAAAACGTGTAAAAAAGATTTACAAGAGTATGACCAAGACAGGAAGGTTTGAATTATAAGAAGAGGCTGGATAAGTTTGGACGCTTTTTCTACTGGAGCACAGGAGCTTAACAGGTGACATTATAAAAGTGTACAAAATTTTGAAGGATAGAGATAATGTAAATACAGTCACAGATGTACAGCACTGAAACAGACCCTTCGGTCCAACTTGTCCATTCTAACCACATATCCCAATCTAATCTAGTCCTAAGTAGTCAAAGTCTTTTCTCCAGGGTAGGTGAGTCTAAAATTGGAGTGCATTGGTTTAAGTTGAGAGGAGAAAGATTTAAAAAGGGACCTGAGGGGCAACGTTTTTTTTTTTACACTATGCATATATGAAATGAGCTGCTAGAAGAAGTGGTAAAGGAGTGTACAATTATGACATTTTTAAAAATTTGGACAGGTACACAGAATGGAAATTTTTAGTATACAATGGGCCAAACTCAGGCAAACGTGACTATTTCAGTTTAGGAAACCTGGTCAGCATGGACAAATTGGGCTGAAGGGTCTGTTTCCATGCTGTATGATGCCTTGACATTCAATTCCATCACTGAATTCACCACTAACAACATCTTTGGAGTCACCATTGGCCAGAAAATCAAAAGGACTTGTCACATCAACTGTGGTTACAACAGCAGCTCAGAGGTTAAGAGTACTCTAGCAAGTAACTCACCTCCTGTCCATCATCTATAAGACATGAGTCAGGAGTGTGGTGGAATACCCCCTACTTGCCTGGATGGGTATAGCTCCAATGACACTTAAAAAGCTTGATGCCATTCAGAATAAAGCAGTAGGTTTTAGTGGCACCACAGCCACAAGCATTTACTCCCTCCACCACTGACTGTCAGTAGCAGCAGTGTGTACTATCCACACGATGCACTGCAGAAATTCAAAGATCCTTACAGTACTTTCCAAACCCACTACTACATCCATCTACAAAGATATATGCAGATACATGGGATCACCATCACTTGCTTGTCCCCCTCGAAGCCACTCATCAACCTGACTTGGAAATATATCGCCATTCCTTCACTGTCGCTGGGCCAAAATCGTAGAATTCCCTCCCTGATGGCATTGTGGGTCAACCCACAGCACATGGACTGGCATTGTTCAAGAGGGCAGCTCATCAACACCTTAAGAGCAACTAGGAATGAGCAACGAAACCAGCCAGTGATGACCACATGCCATGAATGGGTAAAAAACCCTTCACTGATCGTATCTTTGTACACTCACTTAAACTCAGTAACATCTTTTGTAACCTCCATGTGTTCTTTAGCCCTATATTTCGTAAGGCTTAGGGATCAAAAGGTATGGGGAACAGGTGGGAATATGGTACTGAGTTAGATGATCAACCATACTCACGTCCCATGAATGAATTTAGAGAAAAACTCTCTGGTGTGACACCTCATCAAACGTCTTCTGGAAATCTATGTTCAGTATACCGAACAGCTTCCCTATTCACCGCTCATGTTACTTACTCAAAATACTCCAATAAATTTGTCAAAGATCATTTCCTTTTCACAAAACCAATTCTGCAAGATTATCTTGAACTTATCCAAGCGCCTGTTATGATGTCTTTAATAGTTTTCTGCATCTTCTAGGTGATAAACATTAACCTGTAGTTTCCAAGTTTACCAGCTTTCTGTCTCCTTCTCCATTTGTATAAAGACATTATATTTGCTATCATCCAATCTAGTAGGCCTGTTCCTGATTCAAGAACAGTTTAGAAAATCAAAATCAATGCATCAAATATCTCACTAGATCCTACGGTGAAGTCCATCAACACCCAAGATGCTAGTCAGTCCACAGCTCCAACAATTTACACATACTATCTCTGATGATTGTAATTTTCCTGAGCTTTGGCCTTCTTTCATTTCCTGATTTATAGCTTCCCCGGAATTCTCCTAGTATCCTCTAGGGTGAAGACAAATGCAATATATTTGTTCAATTAATTTGTCATTTCCTTGTTTTCCATTAAGCGTCCAGTTTGACTTTCTACAGAATCAACACTAACTTTTAAAAAAATTATGTAAAGTTTGTTTTTAGATTTCTGGCTAGCCTTCTCTCGCACTCCAATTTTTCCTTTTTAATATTTTGGTTATTCTACGTTGTTTTCTTATATTCTGCCCAACTTCCTGGCCTACCAACTGTCTATGTAGAATTATATGCTTTTTTTTGATATGGAGGTACTAGTGTTGAATTGGGGTGGAGAAAGTTAAACATCACACAACACTAGGTTATAGTCCAACAGGTTTATTTGGAAGAACAAGCTTTCGGAGTGCCACTCCTTCATCCAAAAGCTTGCACTTCCAAATAAACCTGTTGGACTATAACTTGATGTTGTGTGATGTTTAACTATGCTTTTTTAAAAAAAAGTCTTAGATTATCTTTAATATTTGTAGTTAACCATGGACGGTGTCTCCCTTGAAAATTTTCTTACTCTTTAGAATGTATCTATTCTGCAAATTCAAAAATATCCCCTAAATGACTGCCATTACACCTCTACTGACCTATCCTTTAGACCAATTTGCCCACTCACTTTACCTAGCTCTGCTTTCATACCATGAGAATTGCCACCATCTAAATTTAAAGTGAGTTTTGCATTCATTTTTTTCTCTCCCTCAAACTGAATGCACGAGGGCTGTTGTGGTGCAGCAATAGTATCCCTACCTCTGAGCTAGGAGGCTTAGGTCCAAATCCCACCTGCTTCAGAAGTACGTTCTAACATCCCTAGACAGATTGATTAAAAAAATACATCAGACTAAATGTAAAGTTTCAATCCTATTATGGTCACTGCTACTTAGGGGTGACTACACTAGAAAATTATCAGGATGGCACAGTGGCTAGCACCGCTGCCTCACAGAGCCAGGGAACTGGGTTCAATTTCAGTCTCGGGGGACTGTCTTTGTGGAGTTTGCACATTCTCACCATGACTGTGTGGGTTTTGCCAGGTGCTCCAATTCCCTACCACAGTCAAAAGATGTGCAGATTAGGTGGATTGGTCATATTAATTTACCTGTAGTGTTCAGGGATGTGCAGGCTAGGTGTGCTGGCCATGGGAAATGCAGGGTTACAGTGACAGGGTAGGAGATAGGATCTGGGTGGGATGCTCTTCAGAGGGTTGGTGTGGACTTGTTGGGTCGAATGGCCTGCTTTCACATTGTGGGGATTAAATTAAAAAAGACATTAGTTAATTCTGTCTCATTGCACAATACCATGTTTAGTATAGCCTGCTCTCTGGTTGCCTCCAGTACATACTGCTACGAGATACTAACAAACATTGTGAAATCAAAGCTATATTTGTCCACTTGCCTTTTCTTGTCAATGTATAGATTAACATATCCCAGATTATAGCTGCGTCTTTCTGATTATCCCATTATCTCTTCCTTTATATCCTACACCACTGTGTGGCTACTGTTAAGGGCCTAGTATATCACTCCTACAAATGACTCAGTTTCATTATCATTTCTCCTGAAACTGTTTCTAGATATTGTTTCCTGTGCTAAAACCGTCATTTTTGCAACATAGCTACTCCTCCACTTTTTCATACTTGCCTATCCCTCAAGATTTGGTCCACATCATTCTGCAGCCATGTCTCTGTAATGACTAACAGATCTTACTTATTAATTTTTGTTTGAACACACGGTTCAGACATTGCGTTCTAAGGGTTATTTCCATTTGGATACATAGCTATTAGTTTTATCCTTTTTTTTCCTGCAAATTCTGGTCTTACTGACTCCAAGATTAACTCTTGGATTTGTGCACTCTACTCTTCCCAAACACAGTCTGTTTAACATTTTCTGCTAATATCTTTTTCACAATCCTTGTCTCTACTCCTTGATTCCAAAACTTGATCCCTTGCCCCCATTATTCAGTTTTAAATCTTACCTCCCCCCTAGTTATGTGGTTGGCAAGAACACTGGCTCCAGCACAGTGGAGACTTTCCCATCGGAACAGATCCCACTTTCTCAGTACTGGTGCCAGTGCCCACAAACCAGAACCACTCCGAGTCATGCATTCACCCCTCTAATCGGATTTGTCCTGTGCCACCTTTCACATGGTTCAAATAATAACTGACAGATTAAACTGGAGGTTTTTGCCTAACTCTTCACAAAGGCTATGCAAAACCTCCACCTTTGTCCTGCTTGTGTTGTTACCTACATGAACCGTGACAACTGGATCATCCTCCTCCTGCTCCAAATTCCTCTTAAGCCAGGAGCAGATGTCCCAAACCCTGGCATTGGACAGGCCTCATATTTGCCTGGATTCAAGATCTTTGCTGCTGAGAACAGTGTTAATTCTTCTCACTATACTGCCCTCTACTACTGCTACAGTCCTTTTTAATTTCCTCGATTTTGTTTACTATAGTGCTGTGATCAGTTAGGTCATGCCCTGTAGCCCTCACTCCCAACTAAACAAGGTGAAAGAACCTCAAAAGTGTCAGCAATTGCAAAGGTGGAGTCAGGAAAAGATGATAAGCACAGAATTTTTTTAAGCAGGTAGCACACAAATGTGAAGTAAAAAAGAACTGATCAGAAACAGGTTTCTGAAGAATACAGATCTGAGGTATCAAGACTGCTTGGAGTAAGCAGCATGTGATTAAGAAGGTTTATGATAAGTTCAAAGTTCACTTAGGACAAGAAGTGAAATGTAAAATGCACATAGATGAGATAGTGCAGCAACTGAGAAAGGACAGGATTTAAGAGATTACAATTTGGAAGTTTAGTGAAGTGGGACATGGGGTGCTAATGTAATCCCAATATTTAAAAAAAGGGGGATAGAGAGAATAAAAGAGAATAATAGACCAGTGAGTCTGACGTCATCTGTGGGGAAGATGCTAGAGTCCATTACCACGGATTTTATAACCGAGCACTTTGAAAACAGTGGTAAAAATCAGACACAGTCAGCATGAATTTACAAAAGGGAATCATGTTTGACAAATCTACTGGAAGCATTCGAAGATTATTAGAGTTGATTGGGGCATCCACTGGATGTGGTTGATTTGGACTTTCAAAACTCTTGACAAAATCTCACAAAGAGATTGATAATATGTAAAGTTAATGTGCGTGGAATGGGAATGTAGTGGATTGCAATGGATAGAAAATTGATTAGCAGACAGGATTAAATGGGTCTTTTTCTGAATAGCAGGCAGTTGTTATTAGAGTACGTCAGGGATAGGTACGAGGACCCAAGCTGTCCACAATATGTGTTAATGATTTAGACGAAAGAACTAATTATATCGCAGAATTTGCAGACGAGCCAAACTGTGTGGAAGGGTGAGTTAAGGAAAAGCAGAGATGCTGCTGGACAGGCTAGCTGAATGGGCAAATGCATGGCAGATGCAGTATAAAGTGGATAATATGAGGTCATTTATTTTGGTAGCAAAATAAGGCAGCAGATTATTATTTGAATGGTTGTAAACAGAGAGGTGAATGTTCGAGACCCGGGTGTCCTTGTGCACCAGTGAAAATGTGCAGACGCAGCGGGTAGGAAAGAAGGCAAACTGCACATTGGCCTTCATAGTGGGAGGTTTCAAGTACAGAACAAGAATGTCTTGCTGTAATTATACAGGGGATTGGTGAGGCCACATCTGAAATACTGCCTGCAATTTTGATCTCTTACCCGAGGAAGGATGCTCTTGTTATAGACGGCGTGCAAAGGTTTACCAAGTTGAGTTCTGGGATGGCAGGACTGACGTATGAGGAGAGATTGAATTGGTTAGGATTTTATTGGCTGAAGTTTAGAAGAATGAAGGAGGATTTTATAGAAACCTATAAAATTCTAAATAGGACTAGATAAGTTAGATGCAGAAAGGATGTTTCTGATGGTGGGTGAGTCCAGAATAAGGGGCTGGTTTAAGGATAAGGGATAAACCTTCTGGGATTGAGATAAAGAGAAATGTTGTCACTCAGATTGATGAGCTTGCAGAATTTTCTAGCACAGAAAATGATTGAGGTCAAAATATTGCATACTCAAAAAGGTGATAGATAAAGCTCTTTGAGTAAAGGGATCAAACGAAATAGAATATTAGGGTATTGAGCTTGATGATCAGCCATGATCATGTTCAATGGCAGAACAGGCTCAAGGGGTCAAATGGCCTACTCCTGCTCCAATGAATTATTTAAAATAAAACTGAATGAAGAATACAATAGAGAGATGCTGAAAAGACTATGGTAAGATGTCAGGTCAAATAAGACTTTCAACAAGAAGCCCACCTGCAGTATCAAGCTTTGGTATTGTCCCAAACTTTGTTGAACTGAACTAGATTATGGATAACATGCACCTCACTTTCAAGGAAGAAGTGTACATTTTTAAGAACCTGATATAGAATGGCAGGAAACTCTCAGATGGTGGTAGACTGACAGAAAGGTTGTGGCCCAATGTCAAATTTTGTCTGATTACTGATTGCTGTGAAAATTCTTGGAACATTTTGCTATAATGAAGGCTCTATATAAAATCAAATTTTTCCTTTTATTGAATGGTTCACTTGCAGGATAGCAAACTGTAGGTCAAATCCTGAACCTATCCCCATTTTAGATATTACACGGAATGTCTCAGTACAAAACCAGCCATTCAGTTCGACAAGTCTGTGTTTGTATTTCGGGTCATAGCATGATATCAAATTAACCTCAGAAAAAACAATTCAAGTCTCATTGGCTAGGATTACAAGCTAGCAACATGGATGCCCATATACTAAGTCAGTATTCCCATCTACAAAAAGGAATGCATGATACCACAAAACTATGTTTTAAAAATAAAGTGCTAAATTTAGTCATGGAGGGCAGGATAAATATTTGCTGCAAATTTAACACTCATCAGCAAATTATTGTTTTAAAACAACATGGGAGATTAACTATCTCCTTGTCAATTCACTTCCATAGTTTCTGAAAGAGTCTTAAAATTTCAGTTATCAATAAATAATTTTGTACAACCATTCTTGTGTCACATCCCATGAAGTATTTTTTCTTACTTGGTTTCCTTGAGAACTTCCAGCAGCTGCTTTTTGGTAATTGCATCTTCTGTTGCATTTCCAGTGTATAAGTCGACAATTGAACGTTCAAAATATAGAGCTACTTTAGACAAAGCTCTTAGTTGAATTAAGTACAAAAAATAGAGGTTTTTCAACCTTCTTGGACCTTCTCCTTTTGTTTCAGTAGGATGAAACCGAGATTGGAATTCTTCTAAATTTGGTCCCCATCTATGTCTTCCCCACCCATCTGAAACAACAGGTTAAACAATAGGTAAAGTGACACATTAGAATGATACTTTCCATTAATACATTACAACTGGTAATACCTAGATTTATAAGAAAAGATCGTTACTGGTCAATGAATGCACACAATTTTGTAGTACAAGACGACAGTCATCATCTGGTCAGACAAAACACATTCTCTACATACACAGTCTAACAATCTTTCAGTTCAGCAAAATACATCAAATAAAAGGCAGAGTTTCCATTAGCTAGTTATTGCTCTTTTTTTAGCTTATAACAAATCCAGTTCTAAAAAACCACTGTGGCAAGACTGAAAAGATATTCATTTCTTGTGCATCTGCAATTCAGTAATAGCTGATCTGACTGAAGTCAGTTTCCCACTCCTGACTGCTAAGTCTTTAACTAACGAGAGTCAAAAGTAACCTACAGGCTCCTTAAAAAATATTAATTGACCCTACATCTACCTCTCTCTGGGAAAGAATTGCAGTGACTTGAAGCCTCCAAGTTATTTTCCTCCTCTATCTTAAATGGAAAATCTTTCATTTTCAAACTGTGTCTTACAACCATCCTATCAAGTTCCCTCAAGATGTTCTTGGTCTCACTATGATTATCACAAGTTCATTTAAACTGCAATGAAAATGGCTCTTATCTGACCAGAAATGTTTCTTAAAAAGGTGGTGGGAGGGTGAGGTAATCAAAGTCAAGTGAACCTTCTTCAAACTGCTTACAATGCAATTACATAACTGCTTAAATAAGGAGACCAAAACTGTACAACTGCAGCAAAACGTCCTTACTTTTCACAGAATCATAGAATTGCCACAATATGGAAGCAGGCCATTCAGCCCATCAAGTCCACATTGAGCCTCTGAACAGCATTCCACTGAGATGCACCCCCCCATAGCCTGTTGCTGTAACACTGCATTTCCCTTGGCTAAACCACCCAGCCTTTTATATTTAATTCTCCTAGCACCAGTGTTCCATTTGACCTTCTGATCACTTGGGTTCTTACATTAACTAACAATCTGACTTCTTGTGTGATATATGAACAGAAAATGTACCTCTATACCCTCATAGTTTGAATATAATTTCAGTATGATTGCTGTACTTTTAGCAAATGTGTTAAAGAAACAAGCAAAAGTGGTATGGCCAGCATAACGCAAAGCAGCATTTGAGAAACTGAAGGCCATCTTAATAAATGAACCAGTATTGACTGCCCTGATTTTCTCGACCTTCCAAAATGGCAATTAATGCTAGCGATCTAAGTACAGGTGCTGTCTTGTCACAGAAGGACAACTCAATAGAAAAGACAGTGGGTTGCTCCTCTAAGAAACTAAACCAAGAGTAAAACCAAAGTCCAACCAGACCATAGGACTGCTTTCTCATTAGAGAGATGGCTGTTGGTGGTTTAATCTGAGGGTCATCATGCCCCAGGCAAAGGGACAAATTGAGAAAGAGTTCCTCATGGTAATCTCAGCTGGTGCAGGAACTGAACCCACACTGTTGGTATTACTCTGCATCGCAAACTAATCACCCAGTCAACTGACCTAACTGATAACCTATCAAAAACAAAAGTACTCTGCTGCGGAAACAGACACTTTGCGATTGTTGTTAGCTCTTCAACACTTTGAAGTCTGCATCCAACAATGAAATAAGGAAATGATAATTTACACTGATTATAATCTACCAGCCTTTATTAAAAGGTTTAAAAATCAAGATGCAAAACAATTCAGTTGGGAGTTTTCGGTTGCAACCATTGTATGTAAAACAAATCATATTACTGGGAAAGATAATATAATCCCAGATTCTTTATCCCGACAGTAAAATGTCAGAATAATTTAAAGGCTTAAGGAATGCTAAGATTGTGTAAACGTTGGGGGATGGGGGGGGGGGGAATTGAATGAAAGTCTTGTTTTGTTTTTTGCCACATGCTTTATAATCAAGAACGGAGATGTGTAAAGAGTGTCTCTTTATATTTTATGCGCTTTGTAAAATTGCAGACTAAAGTGAGAAAGAGCATGTTTTGTAAGGGTGCTGTATGTTTTGAAATGAACTAACCAGATATCCTGGCTAAGCATTGTGTAAACAACTATTTACACAAACAGTAATTGATGCTTGGTTGGAGACAAATTGAAACTGAGGGAATGTACAGATGCATCTGTGGTTGCCAACAAATTGATTGGTATATGGACTAATGGGTAGATACCAATTAGAGATTTTTTTGCCTGCTGACAACTGTGAGATTGGTTCATCAGCATCTAAACAGCTTTGATATGGGCACAAGATACACAGAGGTGCTCAGTTCTTCCCCAGCTCGAAAACAACCTCTCTCTTCTCTGCAGTCAAAATGAATCTTAAATCTGAAGAATAACAGCATAACTTCCCTACAACAGTTGTTTTAAGTCAGAGATCTTTTATAAATGAACCAGCCATCTCTCTTACAAATGATTGGCAATGATCTGAGAAAGACAACTGAAGGAACACACTGGTTAGCAGAAGAATCATAAGAATCATAAGAATCATCTCAGCAACAGAATCAGAGAACAAAATCTACTGAACTGTCTTTCAGCATTTACACTCTAGTAATAACCTGTTTTCCCCGTATGCTTGTAAGGGGTGTTTATAATGGGATTAGAACTGTTACATTCTGGCAGTTTATAACTGTTTATCTTTAGCTACAGTTTAATTACTAGCAATGATAGTTCTTTTTGTTAAATTCAGTAATTAGGACTGTGCTTTCTATTAACCTTGATTTGAAAATCAAGTAAATTGGAAGACTGCATACTTTTTAAAATCTTTAACTTTTGTGACAACTCTGGGAATATTAAGGCTCAGTCACCAGCACACTACTTCAGCGAGTCTGAATTTGATTTATTGTTGTCACATGTATCAAAATAGAGTGAAACATGTTGTTTTGTGTGTTATACAGGCAGGTCATACCATACAAAGTGCATCAGGACATAGAACAGGGTGCAGAATGCAGTGTTACAACCACTGAAAAGGTGCAGGGAGAGAGAGATCAGAATTAACATTTGAGAGGTCTGTTCAAAAGTCAGATAACAGTAGGGAAGAAGTTGTCCTTGAAGCCATTCGTACTTCTATATCTTTTGTTTGATGGAAGAGAGCACAACTGGGCTGGAATGGGTCTTTGATGATGTTGGTTGCTTTCTCAAGGCATCAGGAAGTATAGGTGGAGTCAATGGATGGAAGGTTGGTTTGCATGTTGGACTATGGTGCATCTATAAAAATCGGTACGAGTACTTGTGAACATGTTGAATTTCCTTAGCGTCCTGAGGAAGTACAGATGTTGAAAGTCGTAACACAAATGTCATTCAATTTTGATCACTGCTATCAAGTGGGTGCCTTCATTTTGAAGTATAAATTAATCTTGTCTGATTGAACATTACCAGATCTGAGAAAAATTGGACACTCTGAACGGACATCTTAATACTCCAACACATGGATACTTATTGCAAGTTAACCAGTAAATAACTCTCCTGATCTGAACAAAATGTTCTGAAGTTTTAAAGTAGGAAATTATTTGCACTTACCATCAAGTAGATACTTTGCACTGAGGTGTAGATTGATACTGGCATGAAGCCCAGAAATCAACCTATAAAATACTCTCTTTTCAAGGCACAGACCTACAAGCATGAATGTTCACATAATCAGTAAAATTAGAGCACAGTTAATTTATCTTACAGTGCAGAAAAATATATAATTTTACAGAATATAAAAATTTACCTTCACATTAAATTACAAAATGTCTACTGTTTCATTTCAAAGGAGCTCTGAAGGATGCTTTGAAGTGATTAAAATTGCTGTTCAGAATTATTCCATCAATCCTTTCACTAACTCCAGTATCTCACTTAGTATCTATATCTAATCATACTTTATTGAAATAAAACCTCTCCTTATAAACTACTGACTAATATTCCTCTGCATTCTTATTCCTCAAGATAGTTCACACCAGTTTACGTTTTGAACATTAGACAGCATACACTATAACTGTGACAAATAATCATGGCCATAAGTTTAGCCTTTTCTCCTTTTTGAATCATAAATTAGGTGCTTACACCCTTCAATGGAGTGGGTGTTTAGTGAGGGAGATGATGTCTCACTCTTGCATTTACCAAAGGTTAATGCTAAAAAGTCATGGCCTATGGAATTACATGATAAACAGTGAATTTTGTTTTCAAAATAAGTATGATTGATGCTCAAAAATAGATGATGATGATGTGCAATTAAAAGTGCAACTAATAATAAAATGGTGATAAGATTTCCATGTTTCACAGCTATTTGAAACACAGGAAACAGCAGCAGGAGGGGATCATCCAGCCACTTGACCCTCCTCCATAATTCAAAATCATCATGGCTGATCATCCAATTCAGTACATTGTTCCAACTTCCTCCTCATACCTTTTGATCCCTTTGTCCAAAGAAATATATCTAACTCCTTCTTGAAAATATTTAATGCTCTGGCCTCAACTGCTTTCTGTGGCAGAGAATTCCACTGGCAATACTAATCTATTGCCATTTACAGAATAATCTGTTCCTGTTTTACTGCCAAAGTGGATAACTTCACATTTATTCATATTACACTTTGTCTGCCATGCACTTGACCACTAACTCAACTTGTTCAAATTATAAGTATCCTTGCATTCTTCTCAACAGTTCACTCTCCCACCCAGTTTTGTGTCATCTGCAAACTAGGAAATATGGCAAGCTTTAGTTTAATCAGCATATTAAGAACCAGCACTCTCGATAAACCTGTAAAAACGTGTCTAAAATATTAGGTTTTCTCTGAAAAGTCCGAACAGTCAGTTGAGCATGAGTGAGAAGGCTCTCTGCTGGCAAGTTTTAAGGCAAAGTTACATTATTATTTAAGTGATTTATGCTGTAAATTAAATATATCAGTGACAATGTACACACCCAAATCATGTTTCTATTACTTAATGTGTGTGTTTTACAATGGTTATATAAAATATCTTGATCAACCTGAATACTTGTTCAACTAGCACAGTCATAGCTACTGGTTAATAAAAATATCTAAATCATTTATATATAGTGAATAGCTGGGTCCATTCACTGATCCCTGTGGTACCACTACTACTAGCCTACTGCTCAGAAAAAGGGCTGTTTATTCCTATTCTTTGCTTCATACCTACCAAGCAGTTCTCTCCATCCATATCAGTACGTTAACCCCAATCTCACCTGCTTTCGTTTTACACGATCTCTGATTTGGGACCTTGTCAAAAGGCTTCTGAAAGTACACATAGACCACTTCCATTGGATCCCCCTTATCAACTCCAAAGTTACGTCCTCAAAATATTCCAGTAGGTTTGTCAAGTATGATTTCCCTTTCACAAATATACGCTGACTGTCGGTCCTGCCACTGTTACTAAACTTTTTATAATGGACTCCAGCATTTTACCTACCATGTCAACATAACCTGTAAATAGTTCAATATTCTCTCTGGTTGTTTTCTTAAATAGTGGAGTTATGTTGGCCACCCTACAATCTATAAGGATTGTTCCAGAGTCTATAGAATAGAGTCATAGAGATGGACAGCACAGAAACAGATCCTTCAGTCCAACTTGTCCATGCTGACCAGATATTCTAGACTAATCTAGTCCCAATTACCAGCACTTGGCCCATATCTCTCTAAACCACCCTGTTCATATACCCATCCAGATGACTTTTAAATGTTGTAATTATACCAGCCTTCACCATTTCCTCTGGCAGCTCAGTCCATACACATACCGCCCCATGGATAAAAATGTTGCCCCCTATGTCCCTTTTAAATCTTTCCCCACTCACCCTAAACCTATGCCCTTGGGTTCTGGACTCCCCCAACCCAGGGAAATTTACCCTATCCATGCCCCTCCATTTTTTAATAGACCTCTAGAAGCTCACCCCTCAGCTTCATCCCCAGCCTATTCAGTCTCTCCCTATAGCTCAAACCCTGGAAACATCCTTGTAAATCTTTTCTGAACCCTCCCAAGCTTCACGACATCCTTCCGATTGGAGGGAGACCAGAATTGTACTCAGTATTTCAAAAGTGGCCGAACCAATGACCTCCCAACTCCTATACTCAATGCTCTGACCAATACAAGTAAGCATACCAAACACCTTCTTCACTATCTTATCTACCTGCGACTCCATTTTCAAGGAACTATGAAACTGCGCTCCAAGGTGTCTTTGTTCAGCAACACTACCATTGTGATTTGCCTTTCCAAAATGCAATATCTCACATTTATCTAAATTTAACTCCATCTGCCACTCCTCGGCTCATTGGCCCACCTGATCAAGATCCCATTGTATTCTGAAGGAACCTTCTTTGCTGTCCACTATATCTATAATTTTGGCATTATCTGAAAACTTACTATGTTCACATCCAAATCATTTATATAAATGACAAAAAGCAAGGGACCCAGTACGGATCCCTGTGGCACACCACTGGTCATAGGTCTCCAGTCTGAAAAGGAACCCTCCAGCACCACCCTCTGTCTTCTATCTTGAAAGATTACCAGCAATGAACCCACTATTTCTCATGTCTCTTCCTGAGGTGAAGATTATCAGGCTATTTATGTATTGGTCCTTAATCCCAATTTTCCCCAACATCACTTTTCTACTAACGCTGATTTCCTGCAGTTCCTCCCTCTCACGAGACCCCATGTTCCCCAATATTATTCACGCCCTCACTTGTGAAGGCCAAGCCAAAGTTTATATTTAATTGGACTACCCGCCTATGTTCCCCATTACCTCCCCTGTTTCTGACTATGTTTGTACGTGTTGATCTTCTCTTCACGCACTAAAAGAAGCTTTTACAATCAGATTGTATGTTCCCTACAAGCTTATTCTTGCACTCTATTTCCCCCTCCTAATCAATTAATTTGTTCTCCTTTGCTAAATCTAAATAGTTCCAAAACCTCAGGTCTGCTGCTTTTTAATGGTCAGTTTGTATGCACCATCTTGGATTTAATACTATCTTTAATTTCCTGGTTAGCTATTGTCAGGCCACCTCTCTGGTTTCATTTTTGTGCCAGAAAGGAACGAACAATTACTGCAGTTTCTCCATGCAAGAGTGCAGTAAGGTTTAAAATCATAAAGCTGCAGATATTGATATTAAGGCAGTGACTATATCAAGACTATTTATAAAGTGAGGGCTGTACAGAAACAGTAATGCATCTGAGGATTCCTTCGACCCTTACTACAACTGATTTACAGTAAATCACAGGCACATCAACTAGTGGCACTGAACTGAAATCCAGCAAAAACCTTTAAACTTACAATGATTAACAAAATGTGATTTATTTTTGTCTTCGTCATCTGTTCCATTACATTAAGAAATCATGATCATAAAAGATATTGTTACTCACATTTGAGCACCCAGCGAACCATGGAAGCTCAGTGTTAGGTATAAGTGGATTTGGAAACCACTCAAAAATGTTGGCTGCATTTCTTTATTTACATTTCCAATTTGCTGATCAAACAGCTCAACTAGGCTGTTCCAGATAGCTTTAACTAAATTGATTTTTAAGCATTTTGTACACGTATTCAGTTATTACCTTCCAACCACTTGTAGAAAGACTCGCCTGTGGATATAAAATTATTATTATTTATGGCAAAATATGAAATATCCCACTACATTCAACATAAACAAAAGATAACAATAATTCCACCATTTTTCTCCACCCCTCCCGCACACAAAAGGTGCTAATTTATACTGGAGTGGTACCACCTGCACCAGCAGCTCTTTGGAATCTTACCAATAAGCTCATTTATAAACCAAAACAAAGTGCTATAACGCTTTTTGTTTTAATGCATGAATGCAGGCAATGATAACTGTGCTGGCACAGTTATAAGGGGATTCAGTAACGGCGATGTCATTAAATGGCATGGGGCAGTGGTTACATTGTCTCTTGCTGGAGATGTTGATTACCTGGTGTATTACATGTCAGCCAAACTGGAGGTATTATTTACATCCTGCTGCATTTGGACTGGACTGCACAGTACTCTGGAATATCATACCTGTTCTTTAAACTTAGAAATGTATCCGGTATGTATCCTCCAATACAAATCACTGAAACCAATTAATAAAACCGTAATTTTTCACACACAAAATCAAAGATAATGAGATCAATTGTAATATCACCAATGACATCCCAGTTGAGATTAGCCAAGTAAACATAATTCAGCCATCAAACCAGTAATTTTTCTCTTTCGTACATCTTTTCTAACTCTAGCTGACGTATTTATCCAAGCCATGGTAACCCTGTAAGATATATTCATACTTTTCCTTTGAAAGCTGTCAAGGGTGCAAAACTGGCATATCTAGTGGGCGGCATGGTGGCACAGTGCTTAGCACTGCTGCCTCACAGCACCAGAGACCCGGGTTCAATTCCCGCCTCAGGCGACTGACTGTGGAGTTTGCACGTTCTCCCCGTGTCTGCGTGGGTTTCCTCCGGGTGCTCCGGTTTCCTCCCACAGTCCAAAGATGAATTGGCCATGCAGGTCAGGTGAATTGGCCATGCTAAATTGTCCGTAGTGTTAGGTAAGGGGTAAATGTAGGGGTATGGGTGGGTTGTGCTTCGGCGGGTCAGTGTGGACTTGTTGGGCTGAAGGGCCTGTTGCCACACTGTAACGTAATCTAGAATAATCTGTTTAATCAATTTTGCAGTGCTCTTTGCCCAAGACAATAGATATAAATTAAAAGGTAACCAACTGAATAAATTCCTTGTTTGAGTTTAAAAAGAATCAGCTCTCAAGTTAATGACGTTTATCTCTGATCAGAAGTTTTAAGAAATAAACTGTAAGCAAACTTAAAAACTACAAGTTCCACCCATCCCAAGTGAAACTTCTTTCATGTTGCATTTTGAATACTTTTTTTTCTGATTAAAACTAATTTAAGATAACTAGTCCCACTCCTAAAGGGATACTTCTCTTTTCTAAAAAAAAACAGTAAGTGCTTTACACCACAACTAAACTGTAGAGGTTGCATTGCTAAAATAGTTCATACATATTTGCATCCATCTCATCTGCTCTTACCATCATCGTTTCCTGAGGAGAGAAATGAGAATATTTAAGATTAAAAATCATATCAATGCATATTTACTATTTACACAATCAATATACACAAACTAATATTTTAAATTTTATATATGTGTGGAGTTAGACTGGCTTAGTGGACAGCACGGTGGCACAGTGGTTAGCACTGCTGCCTCACAGCGCCAGAGACCTGGGTTCAATTCCTGCCTCAGGCGACTCTGTGTGGAGTTTGCGCGTTCTCCCAGTGTCTGCGTGGGTTTCCTCCGGGTGCTCCGGTTTCCTCCCACATTCCAAAAATGTGCAGGTTAGGTGAATTGGCCATGCTAAATTGCCCATAGTGTTAGGTATATTGGGTGGGTTGCGCTTCGGCGGGTCGGTGTGGACTTGTTGGGCCGAAGGGCCTGTTTCCACGCTGTAGGGAATCTAATCTAATCTAAACTGGTTACCTCAGATTAGAGGTTTCAGTCTCACGGTGACCTGAGGCTACAATCTAGGTTTGCCTTCCAGTGCAGTATTGGATATGTACTGTAATATTGCAGCAGTCATTAAACTGATTCCAGTAATCTATGGGGAAATAGAAGTCCCATGACACTACTTGAGGAACGCAGAGTTTGTACATTGTTGTGGCCAACATTCTTCCCTTGAAGTGACTGAAAATAAATTAGCTGATCATTCATCTCACTACCATTTGTAGAAGCCTGCTGCAAGAAAAATAATGCCATGCTCTTCTAAACATTCAGTGCACTTAGAAGCAACTGGGTATATGTGAAATATTTTGATACAGACAACTGGGGTACTTCATCTTAGTGCATTAGGTTGTGATTTCTTTCTATGCTTCCATAATTTTTTTAAAAAACAAAATTAAACTTTAATAATGATTACCACCTTTTCCCTTTCTTATATCCCACATGAATTAATTACAAAAGTAATCCAGTAAAACACCTAATGATGCCACTTATGAGCTGAACATTAGCAAGCATTTTGAAGTAGTGAATCAACAGCAAATTGCATTCATAATTCTTCAAAACTCAGAATTTTCCACTTTATCTCAAAGTATAATAGCCTCTTTTCATGCTGTGATAGGGTAAACTTCAGAACTTTAATACTGGACTGAGAGAATTGAAAAAACTAGCAATAATTCTGTCTCAAATGAATTGTTCAGGGACAAGGATAAATTGTTATACAGAAACTAAAAGAAATTAGCCATGTCTGGGAAAAGGAGTAGAAGGGTCAAGAGTGTGTTGCTGGAAAAGCACAACAGGTTCAGGCAGCACCCATGGAGCAGGAGAATCAACATTTCGGGCATAAGCCCTTCATTAGGAATGAGGTGTAGAAGCTAAATAAACAAACATGTTTTAACACCTGCTTTGTTAAATGGTTTATGCCAAAATGACAACTAATTTCCCTGCAGAAGAACTTCAGGTATTAATCACATGAAAGCTGTGTCTTCAAACAGACAGTCAAATGTTAAAATATAATAAGGAATATGGAAATTACTTCTGATAAGAAGGGAAGCTGCAGACATATATTTTGGAAGAATCTAATCAATAATGTCATGACACAAACTTGAAAGAGAAACCTGTATACAAATTTATCTCCAAGAATCTTCATGAGCAGAACTTTGGAGATCAACAGTACAGAAGTATCGAACTCTGGCCATTCAGAGACAAACACAGTTGGTTGGAATCATAGCTGAATTCCTCCATTAATCGAGTAATAGCCAAGTTGGATTGTGAAACTCTTAACGTGCTTACTTGAGGGGTCTTATTTTGGTTGCGACATACAAGTTCAAATCATGGTTTAACTATTTGATTGAGAGATTTCTTAATAAGAAGTTAAATTAAAAGGTAGCCTGTAATAATTTAGCCACAGCAATATTCTAGTATTGAGAATATTAGGGATTCAGTTATAGGAAAACTACAGGTAAACTGTTTCTGCTTTTTTCATTTACGTTCAAACAAACAGAAAATAGAGAGTATCACCTTCTGATTTTCTAATATATGGCCTGATCTGCCCAAAAATGTATCACAATCAATTTCTCAGGGCAACGAGAGGTGAGCAAGAAATATAACTTTGTTAAGAAATGGATTAAAACAACTTCTGATCTGCCTGAAACAAAGTCATGGGTGAGCAAGATATAATAATATAACAAGCCAAAACAGATTTTGCACAATAACTCACTTCTCCTAGGTGCAAGTGGATTCAGAGGACGATATACAGATCGAGGCCTGCAAAAGATATTCAAAATTATTTGCTAATAAAAAAGTAAGTTTCAAAAATACTGTAGTGTTTTGGGAAAAGCTGAATGGCAGACATACTTCAGTAATCACAGCAAGTACCTCATTACATTAGATGCTTAGATTACAGAATTAATTCTACAAAAAAAAATACACTAGTAACTAAAGCACGATAGTTGAACAGTTTGGGCAGATAAGAACAAAAATCATGAACATTTATGGAAAATGAGATTCAGGGCCAGACAGGAGACATTCAACAATGGAATGCTAATGCTAGAATTTTACTGGATTTTTTTCAAGAATGGAACTGTTGAGCTGAAGTTCTGAAAGCAAATTGGATTAGATGGCGGATTTGCAATACAGAAGGATGTTGATAGAGCGGCTTCAGTTCCATTTCTGGCTGCGGCCATTAGAAAGGGTACAATTTTTAACATTGGTCTTTGCCTGTGGCATGATGACCTTCAGGTTAAAGACACCAACAGTCACATTTTTCTCTCTGATTTGAATTTTTTCTTAGTAGAATAAGCCAAACACTCAGAATGAGGGATAAATGCCAGTGAGACTGAGCCAAAGTAACTAGGAATTTGGATCAAAGTTGAAATTTGAACGAGAGGGGGAAAGATGTGCTTCGATTAAAGTTTATAGCAAGAACTGATGAGGTTATCCACTATGGTGACGAAACGTTTGAAAACAAATCTGCCAGCTTAGCAAGCTAACTTACATACTTATCATCAACCTGCACTACAAATCCTCTCAAAAATTGCTAGCCTCCAGAATGTCAGGACTGAGACATTACCAGTGCATAGAAAGCTGCTATAGTAGGTTTTTTATTTGTATTTCAAATCTTTAAAATAAAAGGTGAGTACTTAGTTTGTATTTTAAGTCTCTACACTTGATTTCTCTCTTTCACTGATAAATAGCTTGTTAAGTTTTCATAGTAAATCTTTATTTATTCTAAAAGGTAATAAATTATTTTTAATCGTGACAGAATGGCAGGTCAGAAGGGCTAAGTGGAGTTTACATTTTGTGGTATGCGTGAAATCATGGACTGAGAAATACAACAATGCACAAAGAGGTTTCATAGAACTTGGATTGGACAAGTCACATGCCTACAATACACAATATGAAGAATGAAAGAAACAAGAACAGTCAACTTGAGAAGCTGAAATGTGGCTGTCAATATCAACGTATAAAGTAAGGCCAATACAAAAGATTTCCAAGCTCAGATAGTGCAGAAATGCTTTAATGTCCATTAGTCACAAATGAAAATAAAGACCATCAAATGTTAAAAACTGAAAACACATGCATGTATTTCTTTTTAAATTTGTAGCAATTCTAACCACAACACCTACTGCATGGCAAGAGGAATCAAATTAGTTTCAAGGAATAAAATGCAGCAAAAACGAAAGAAAAAAAAATACTTGAAACAGTTCTCTTCATAGATGCTGTTCCACACCCTCCAAGCTGATGATCCCCTATATCCAGTGTACCGTTCTGGATTCAGGAGGAGATCCACATATTCAGCATCAGGAGATAATTCATCTGCAGAAAGAGAGATATTATCTGTCAGTTTCAGAGAATAGCCGTTATCTTATTTACAAACAAAGTAAACATCAGTTTAATCAGCATCTATGAATGACAGCATTATAATTTTGGTACCGAATTGGGGAGGGCTGCCTTTATAAGTTCTGCAATAAACTTACTAAGTTTGAAAAGAGAGAAAGCAAATTAACAGAAATACGAACAGTGGCAACGTGGTTAAATATGTTGAACCATGTGAAAACAGTTTACCAAATACAAGTGGGGAAATTTGGAAAATAGAAAAGAATATTTAAAAGCACCAAAAATGTAAGTGGAAGTTAAGCAGTAAGAAGGGGAAAGTAAGCAGGAAGTGGAATTTTAAAAAGGCAACTTAGAAACATGTTTAGTCATTCCCAACTATACTAAAGTTCCTTTTCATCTTCATATGAAAGGAACACAACCCAATCCATCTTTTCTCATTACAGACATTGACCTCAATAAGCTAATTTCCTTTGTTTTGCTTTATTTCACTGTGCAGTTTATAGAGAATCAGTGTTCAGTTAATTTTGAAACTCCATAGATAATGAAGCAGTTCATGTCAGCATGCAGCAAAATGTGCACAATGAGAGGTTGGGTTAATAAATGTCAGGCAAATGACCCTTTCCAACAAGCAGGTCTGACCACTACCGAATGACATTTAATGACATTACCACAGCCGAATCTCCTATTACCTTGGGACATTACCAGTGACAAGAAACTCTCTGGACCCAATTGACTGGGTGCAAGTTCAGATGAGAAACAGCACATACTGAAGTAACAAGTAACTAATCCTCCAACAACCCAAAACTACAGATTTCATCACAGGACATGAACACCACTGGCTCAGCCAGCATTCAATGGAGAACCTCTTGAACTGCTGTAGTCCTTGGGGGAGTGACACCCATAGAGGTTATAAAGGGAGTGCCATATGTCTGATCCAGTGATAATGAAGGAAAGGCTCCACGTCAGGAGGTGCATAGTTGGGAGGAAATTTTCAGGTTATGATGCTCCCATTATTCTGCTGCTTTTCACCTGCTAGGTGGTAGAGGTTGAGAGTTTGGAAGATGCTGTCAAGAGCCTTGATGAAGTGAGACAACCTTATAGATGGTATACAATGCTGCCATCATACAGTGATGATGGGAATGAAGTCTGAAAGTGGAGGATAGGGTACCAATCAAGAACAATGCTTGAAGGTCTTGAGTTTCTTCAGTATTGTTGGAATTGCACTCATCCAGGCAAGTGGGGAGCATTTCTGATCTTGTAGCTGGAGGAAGCGAGGAGAGTTACGCCCTTGAGAATATTGATAATGAAGGATTCAGTGAAAGCAATGCCCTTGAACATCAAGTGGCACTGGTTAAGTTCTCCTGTTGGAGAGAATTGTTGTCTGGAACTTGAGGTATTACTATTATTTGGCACCTACTGGTTGAATTCTGAGTGTTGTCTAGATCTTGCTGCATTTGGACATGGACTGCTTCAGTGTCAGAAGAATTGCAAATGCTACTGTATATTGTCCTACCAGCAGCAAACATCACTCCTGATCTTATGATGAGAGAAAGAACTAATGAAGCAGTTGAAGGTTTTTTTATTGCAAAAATATACTTTATTCATAAAAATAAATCTTTTGGTACATGTACAGTTAATGAAGCTATTCAGATCTACACTCGCTTTACTTCAAGAACTAATTAAGCCTTCGATATTCACCATTCTCTGTATTTACAATCAATCTTTTAGCATTTTGGCGAGGTGTCAGCAGGGTCCAATTACTGAATGGACCCGTTATTCTTTGACAGAAGGACCTTACACAGTGGTGTTTTCTCACTGCATGTCGTCCTGAACCTTGGAATGTACCAGCTTGTAACACAGTCAGGGTCAACTCCTTCAACTGGAACGCCAGCAAGTTTCGGGTAGACCAAAAAGAATCTTTCATCGAGTTGATGGTCCTCCAGGCACAACGTTCATCTCGGTGTGTGTGCCGGGCAACAGATCCTTCTCACCACCAGCCAAGCGATGTCCTGGTGCTTGTCGGAGCGTTCTAGCAAGGAGGTATTCTGCCAAATGATTGTGACAGTCTGCACAGGGAACTGCTCGACAGGATCCACCCTCTCCTTTTCCTGAAGGGTCTCAAGGATGCTTTGTGCTGAACACTTTCTGATGAATTTGTGGTCAAAGGTGCTTACCTTCACAAATTTCTCTATGAAGGACAGGTGATATACAACAGTCTAACTACGTGGAGTATTCCACGACAGTGAGGACAGGTCCATCCTTCACAACACCAGGGACAGGTAGAATCTCAGTATGTAACGACACTTGGTAGTTGTGTACCAAGGATCCATGAAAAACTTGATGCAGCCATACGCAAAGGTGGCCATCTGGTGAGGGCAGCATTGTGTGCATATTTTAGCCCTCGGTCCAGATCTTTGTATTCAATGTCCCGTCAGATACAGTATATCATCAATCCCCACATGAAGTGAAAGATGGGCCAGGTGACTGTCCCTACACAGGGTCAGGGAATAGGCCAGACCTGCACCACATACAACAATAGAGTACCTCACACCGGATGACCAGATTCTTACCCATGATGAAAAGCAACTGGGGCTCCCATTTGTCCAGTTTCTGTTTCACCTCAGTGACACGCTCCTCCCAAGACTTGGTGCCGCCCCAGCCCCTCTGAACCAAATACCCAGCACCTTCAGGTGGTCTACCCTGACAGTGGTGAAGGGGTTGAAGAATTTCTAAACAGCATGGCCTCACTCTTGTTTCAATTTACCTTGGTTCCGCTCTGAGACTTGTTCAAACTGGTCACAGATAAGACAAGGATCTGGGCACGGACAGTGGATCCGAGCAGTATCCTCCATGTATAGGGAGGCCTTAGCCTGTAGGGCCCTGCTGCCAGCTATAGTCACCCCTCTCAGGTTTCCTGATGGACTCGGCAAATGGCGTCATACAGCACACAAATAAAACAGGAGATCTGCCTGATACCAGATCTATCTGGAAAGCTTTCTGATTCCCACCTATTGATTGAAACTGCATTCATGATGTTGGTATTCAGCAGTCAGGTCCAATTACAGATTCCCTCCCAAGCCCATTTGGAGAGAAAAGCTCTCACATGTGTACACGATATTCTGTCAAAGGCTTTCTCCTGGTCCAGGCTGATGAGGCAAGTGCCCTGTCCCTGCCCTGCACATAGGTGATCGTATGCCTGAGGAATTCTAGACTCTCCGCAATCTTCCTGCCCGGTACAGCACAGGTTTGGTCAGGGTGAATCAGTGATCCCAGAGCAGACCTTCGGCTGGATTTTGTAGTCCACATTTAAGTGGGATTGGTTGCCAATTTCTAATTTCCTCCCTCTCCCCCTTCTGCTTGTAATGAGTGTGATGATATCTTTGTACATGGATTCACTCATAGTATCTGCCAGAAGATTACAATCATAGACCTCCAGCAGGTCCTGGTTAATCAAGTCCCACAGAGCAGAATACAACTCAGCCGGTAGTTTGATCACTTCCGGGGAGTTTTATTCTTTTCAAAGGACTCAAGGAGAAAGTGAGGGCTGCAAATGCTGGAGATCATAGTCGAAGAGTGTGGTGCTGGAAAAGCACAGCGGGTCAGGCAGCAAGATGATGTCGAGAACTGACATGTCAGGCATAAGCCCTTCATCAGGAATGGGGGAGTTTGTTTTTTTTAAATTTCAAAAATACACTTTATTCAGAAATCTTTGATAGGTGTACAGTTGATTATGCCATTCAGATGTATACTGTGTTTACATTCAGAGAACAGATAGAGTCATTCATATTTACAATGCGCTGTTAACAGTCCAACCTCTTGGCATTTAGCTGAGGAGTCAGTGGAGCCCAATTACTGAATGGACCCTATTATCCTTTGGCAGAAGGACCTTAGAACACTGGCCTTTCCTCAGCGCACTGTGGCAGCAGCTGCTCAGAGCTTCAGTGCATCCCTCAGTACACAGAGCTGGACCTTGGAATGTGCCAGTATGCAATACTCAGGTCGGGGTCAACTCCATCAACTGGAAGACCAGCTAGGTTTGGGCAGACCAAAGAGCGTCTTTCACCGGAGTTTACAGTCCTTCAGGCAATGTTGATGTTCGTCTCAGTGTGCGTCCCGGGGAACAGACCGTACAGCACGGAGTCCCACATCATGAAGCTGCTCGGGATGAACCTTAAACTACTGCATTTCTCTCCGGACTTACTTTGCATAGGCACATTCCAGAAGGTGGTGCGTGACAGTGTCACCCTCACCACAGTCACTTCAAGGGCAGCATATAGTGGTGCAGAGTGTTCAGACATGTATAAATGATTTCACAGGTAGAACCTTTCTTACCACCAGCCAAGCAATGTCCTGGTGCTTGTTTGAGAGTTCTGGTGCTGAGGCATTCTGCCAAATGACTTTGACAGTCTGTACAGGGAGCCGCTCAACAGGATCCACCCTCCTTTTCCCAAAGGGTCTCAAGGACACTACGTGCTGACCACTTGCTGATGGACGTGTGGTCAAAGATCTTTCTTCGCAAATTTCTCCGCAAAGGACAGCTGATACCAAATGGTCTAACTACTTGGAGCGTTCCAGGGCAGCTAGGCCAAGCCCATCCTTCGCAATTTCAGGGACAAGTAGAACCTCAGTACAGAGTGACACTTTGTGTTCGCGCACCAGGGATCCATGCACAGTTTGATGCAGCCACACACAAAGGTGGTCATCAGGGAGAGGATAGCGCCCCTCTTTTGCTTTGTCCCCCTTTTTCTAGATCTTTATATATTGTGCGCCTTCGGACACGGTCCATCTTTGATCTCTACGTGAAGTGAAAGATTGCCCGGGTGACTGCGACGGCGCAGCTTCAGGGAATAGGCCAGACCTGCACCACATAACATTCAGACTACCTCACACCTGATGACCAGGCTTTTCCCCATGGATGGACAGCAACCGTTGCTCCCATCTGCTCAGTTTCTGCCTCACCTTAGTGACATGCTCCTCCCAAGACATAGCACCCACCCCAGCCCCTCTGAACCAAATACCCAGCACCTTCAGATGGTCTGTCCTGTGAAGGGGATAGAGGATTGGTCTGCTCAGTTTACAAAGAGCATGGACTCGCTCTTGCCTCCGTTTACCTTGGCCCCCGAGACCCATTCAAAACTAGTCTCATGCACATGAGTTTGAGACGGTCTGTGGATCAGAGCAGAAAACGGCGAAATCATCCATGTACAGGGGTGCCTTAACCTGTAGGTTCCTGCTGCCAGGAATAGCCACTCCTCTCAGGCTTGCTTCCTTCCTGATGGACTCAATGAATTGCTCTATATAACACACAAACAAGGCAGGAGAGAATGGGCAGCCCTGCCAGACTCGAGACTGGATTAGAAAGCTGGCTGATTCCCACCATTGATTGAGACACTGTCGACAATGTTGGTGTAGACCTGTAGGATTCAATTGCAGATTCCATCTCCAAAGCCCATTTTGGAGAGAACATTTCTCATGTACGTGTAAGAAATACTGTCAAAGGCTTTCTCCTGGTCTAGGCTGATGCAGCGTGCCCACCCCACTGGCCTGCACATAGGCAAAGGTATCCCTGAGGAGTGAGAGACGCTGAGCGATCTCCCTGTCTGGTACAGTACAGGTTTGGTGTGGGTGAATCACTGATCCCATAGCAGACCTGACCCAGTTGGCAATGGCTTTGACAGGAGTTTGTAGTCCACATTTAGCAGTGAGATTGGTTGCCAATTTCTAATTTCCTCCCTCTCACCCTTCTGCTTGTAGAGGGTCATAATAACTTTCCTCATGGAACCTTCCAGAAGAATAATGACATACATCTCCAGTAGGTCCTGGCCAATCAAGTCCCATAGAGCACAACTGGTAATCCGCCGCTTTGAGGGATTTTATTCGATTCAAAGGACTCGAGGGCTTGTCCAGGGATAGCGGCTGGTCAAACTTCTCCCATGTGCTGTCTTCTAAGAACTCAGTGATAGAAGACAGGAATGACAGCGCGGCCTCGCAGTCAATGGGCTTCGTGTCGTACAGACTGGCATAGAAGGATTTGCTGATCCTCATTATGTCAGACTGACATAATGTTATCGAGCCATCTTCCTTCGAGTTACTGAGCATGGAGCTCTCCTTCTAGAAGAAGGAACATGAGCACATCTCATCCTCTCCATGGAGCGGACCCCTGACCATAAGATTATCTTGGAGGTCTCTAAGGCAAAGAGTGACACATGCTGGCCCTTCACCTGCTGGAGGTCCTCAGTGACATCAACCCCCATCATCTGTAGCAGGAGCAAGTTCTGCATACTTTCTTAGAGTTTGGACAGTTTTCTCCACCTCACTCATGTTCTGAACACCTTTGAGGATAAATAATCTCGATGTTCCCTTTTACCGTTTCCCACTAGTCTGCTGGAGACTCAGACAGGCTTCATGGGTCTCCAACCTGCATAATCAGTCTTGAGCTCCTCAATGTTTTGTGTTCAGCTCACACTCTCCCTTGCCAGCCCGCTGTTCGTCCTGTAGGCGACAGTTGGCCAGCAGGAGGTAGTGGCCAGATAAGAACATTGGCTTGACGTCAGTGGATCTGACCGAGAATGCTCGGGACATAAACAGGTAATCTATCCCAGAGTGAATAAACCAGTCTGCCTGTGACCAGGTGTAACTACGTTGTGCTCCATCTGCAGGTGTGAAGACGTCATGCAGCTTGGCATCCTTGACCTGATCAGGACTCTGGATATGCTGCCCAGTTTACTGTCCCCCTGCCGGATCATCCATCTGCATCAATGATACAGTTGAAATCTCCGCTTGGATCTGGCCAGCAACAGTGGAAGCTGCTGCAGGACGGCCAACCACTCACGCTTTCCCACTGGGGCATACACATTAGTTGGTTTCAGGGGAGCGTTTCTGCGCATGACTTCTGTTACAAGGAGGCACCCACCCACCATCTCCTTAACCTCAGATGAAGTTGCCTCATTGCAGCAGGATACCCGGGCCAGATGAGCGATTAAGATTGCCCCCGACCAAACTGACTGCCCATGGGCCCACAAGCTCAACCATCTTTGCGAAAACCAACGTGGAAACATATCATGTAGAAGATTTAACACTACGCACATTAAATAAGTGTTAAAATTGCCAGCATTAAAGTTTGAGGCTACCAGTGTCCATTTACCAACAGTCCTGTCCCTGAGGCAGCTGTCTGCATCCCTGTGGTGTGGGCAAACTGTTGGACTTTCGCAGGGTTGAGGTAGCTGTCCAGATTCTCCCTGGGACCCAATTTCCCCACTCTGGTATCATCAGGGTGAGCCCAGGGTCTGCCGAGTCTAGTTTTGACTGTCAGACACAGAAGCACTGCTGTCAGTTACCTGTGGGCAGTGGATACCCCCAGTTTTCACCAGATGGAGGCTGGGCTTTATCAGTCTCTTTGGTGCATACATTTCCGGGTTTGGGGTACTCCTTTTCTCCAATGGTGCTCTGTCTCTTCTTCTGGTGATGACCATCCTTCTGCCCCTCTTTGCCATCACAAGAACTGCTGGTGTCATCCTTGTGTAGCTGTTGTTTCCCACTTTACTGGGAAGCTTTGGGCATGACGGGTTTTCCTTTTCCTGTGTTTTACCAGTATCTACTCCCCCACCTCTTTGGTTTCCTACTCCTCCATTGCCTCCATCTGTCCAGCTGGAGTCTGCGTCGGTTGCTGTGCCTCCATGTTGGCTGCCTTCTGTTCCACTCCAGCCTGTCCTTGTTTCTGCGTGCCTCTTGACTCAGCTCCCTTGCTGAATGGAAGTGCCACGCTGATCCTTGGGGGTCCATGGCTCACATTGCCTCCTGACTGTGTTCTAGATTCCCTGGCCTGGGCTGCAGGTGACTGCTGAGGCCATAGTTCTAGACTGGCTTTTCCTGAATTGGCATTAGGCTGAAGCCAGCACAAAGATTCACCATGAGAAGGTCAGCTCTACCAAACAATCTTCCAATGTCCAATCACGATTCAGGATCTCACTAGCTCTACGACTCGCAACTTGACACCCATTCTTAGCCAAAAAAGCAGAGAGTGGGGGCTTATGTTTGAAACGTCCAATCTTTGCCTCAGTACATTCAATTCAACTCCTGCTCCTCAGACGCTGCCTAGCCACTGTGCTTTTCCAGCGCCACACTTCTTGACAACCTACCTTTATGCGGAGTATGACTGCAATAAGTAGAGATTTTCTTCCAAATTCATACTAAATTCTGTTTGAGTGCTTCTATTTACCACAGTTCACTGAAATACATGTCATTAACAGGTAATTGATAGTACTATCAATAATGTCAATAAAATCTTATAATGCAGATAATCACTGACTCAAAAATTGTGCGCAAATCAGCCAGATTGAATTTGCTACTTTCTGTTGGGAGAGGACATACGTCAACAATTTTCTATATTGCCAGGTAGATGTTAGCGTTGTTATTCTAAGTTTGGCTAACTGTACGGCTATAGCACATCTTGTGCTACTGCCCAGATATTGACAGGGCTCATAAGCTTTGATCTATGCAGTGCCTTCAGACGTTACAGGATATTCTGCAGACTGAAGTAAATTGACTGAAGATTGACATCTGGACGAGATGGATCATTCTGAGCACCTCTAGTTGAAGATAGCCACTGAAGGATATGGGATTCTCAGGCTGGGCTAGCATTTTTTGGCCATCCCAAAAACCCCTGAAGAATGAAGGAAATCTGCTTTCTTGAGCCACTGCAGCTCACTTATACTTCTGGTATATTCTCTGGCATTCCTCATTTAAATCATGTTAATCTTCTTGCTGGATACAAGTGGCAGAGTGAGGGATGTAAAATCTGATGGCCCAAAGTGACTTATGTACATTTGGTTTTGAGCTACTAGATCTACTTTATTTCTAAAACAACCTTGCACTGGTAGTGCTATTCCAATAAATGGATGCATCCTCAGTGTGAAGGCAGGGCTATGGTGGTCAGGCCTACTAATATGGTCACAGACCAATGTCCATTTACAAAGTTCGCTGATGACACCACCATAGTTGGTCAAATCTTAGATGGTGATGAAACAGATTACAGACCTGGAAAAATGGTGCACTGAGTACAACCTAACTCTTAGTGCTGGCAAAACCAAGGAACTCATTCACTTTTGGTTGAATGTTATTCATGCTACCCTACACATTAACAGCACAGAGGTGGAACGAGTGGAGTGTCAAGCTACTGAAAGTGGTCACCAAAAAGCTTTCTTGGCCTCTTCACGCGGATGCACTGGTTACAAAGGCCCAACAACGTATCTTCTTCCTCAGGCAGCTGAGAAAAGTTGGCATGGTGGCTAATACCCTTGCCAACTTTTATAGGTACGTCATCAAGAGCATTCTGTCTGGATGTACCACTACCTGGTATGGCAACCGTACCATTCAAGATCGGAGATGGTTACAGAGAGTGGCGAACTCAGCCCATACAATGACAAATGCCAACCTCCCATCTACACAATCCATCTACCAGGCCTGGTGTCAAGAAAAGGCTGCCAGCATTCTCAAAGATCCATCCCACCCAGGCAATGCTTTTCTACAACTTCTACCATCAGGGAGAAGGTACAGAAGCCTGAACACACGTACCAGTTGGTTTTGAAACAATTTCTACCCTACTGTTGCTAGAATACTGAATGGACTCAAACTCTTAACATTTGCCTATACCTGTGTTTTGGCTTTTGCTGTTGTTTACCTATTATTTACTTATCTATGCTATTTAGATGCGATCTGCCTGTATTGCTCGCAAGACAAAAGCTTTTCATTATGCCTCGGTGCACATGACAATAAATTCAATTCAAGTCTAACTGACAGCTACATTGCTGAGAGCAAGGTCTAGTATGTTTACCCTCTTTACGTTTTGTCAAAGAGCCAGTATGGCAACTACATCCTTAAGGATCAGGCAGTGCATTCAGTAATGGTGCAACCAAGCCACTCTGGGTAATAGACATTGAAGAAGGATACATTCTGTGCTCTGGTTGCCCTGAATGCTTCAGCCAAGTAATGCTGAACATTGAGGAGTCGTTATTCGTCAGCTGACAAAGGGTAGTCATTAGCACAAGGATCCCCTGCCCGTGAACCTAATGGCATGAGATTGCCTACAGTCTGGGATGGATGTGGTGGATCCCCAAGGCATCTCCCTCCCAATTGTACAACCCTGTGGAAGCTAATACAGGATCTGTTTAAAATGGGAAAACACTCAGAGCACACACACAAAGATAATATTTTGATTTTCAAAAAGCTCAGCTGAAAGATTTAACTGTTTGTAATCTTTAGACAAGTGGAATGAAAAGTAAACAATAACTGAACCAAATTACATCAAGGAAATTCATATTCCGATTTAAAAATCAAATTTCATGTCTTTACTTTCATATAGTGTTTTCCACATGGATATATATGCATATCTAGAATAGAAATTACATACAGAAGACACTAGAAACATACCATGCTACTAACGGCACTGTTGATTGCTGTTCTCTGGAAACTAACAAATTATAGGAACCAATAAGGGAATTTTTTTTTTTAAAAAGCACTGATTATTATTGAGCCCTTATAATACTTTGCTTAAACTTAATTTAGTCATTAAATTATTTATATCGAAATATCCAAGAACTCTTAGACACAAAATGTTGTATCAGAATTTCACAAGATCCTCACCATCAAGTTCACAAAAATGGTCTTGTGCATCATCATATCTTGCCCAATCAATGAAAGCTTTCTTTGTTTGGTTACTAAGGATGAAAGAAGAGTGATTTGGTAAAGGAATACAAGCATTATCAATCAAGTACCATATTATAATTCTACCATTTGTATTGTTATGGGCGAGGCCAGACCACTCAAAACGTTCTTAAGCAGGCAGCCCAGACCATAACTTTGCAATTTGTTTTGATTAGTGTAGAGTGAAAATTACCCAGAGTTAGCTAGGTTGACTCCCAGATTTTAAAAACAGACAAAAATTCATTCACAAAGTTACACAATGAAACACAAAGAACAGAATATTATGCTGTTCCGAATATATGTAAAAGCCCCAATAAGCAAACTCCTTAAACACAGTAAAAATGAAACAAAGGCTTATAGGTCAAAGTTAGAAGGGCAAAAGGAGAATCTAGCAGCCTATTTCCACAGGCTGCAGCTGAACTCCCTAACTAGTTCTGGACTGAAGTACTCAGCTAGAAAGCTGGCCACACCCCATTGAGTTATACAAGCTTTGGCCTGAAGACCCATCTGTTTATGTGTAAACAAAAAGGCTTTTCATCTCTGTACCAAACCCAGCTGTTTCGGAGCCCGGTCTGTTTGCGACCATTCGACAAAAAACCAAGGACACAGTATCCTTTAGAAAAGGAACAGCTTTTAGAAGAAAGGACCAGCTTTGTGACAATATATAACAGTACCTGTGGCATTGATAGATTGTTTCTGATGTTGCAGAATTTGATGAATGTAAGTTTTTTGTTTAGAAAGTACTTTTCCCAAGTGTTGCTCCCTTACAAACTTTAGAAGCTTACTCCATACAACTACCTAAAAACGGCCAATTGAAAGCAGAATATTGTTCGAGAAGTAATTTATAAAATCTCAAAGTACATTTGTGAACAGGAAGCATGTATCTTATGGGAAATATTTCAATAACATTGACAAAAAGATATTGAATGTCAGAGACAATGACAGGACTGTGGATTCAGCGATGGCTAAGCAAAATTTTGAATGTAACATTAAATACAAATTAGCAGTAAATTAAACATTAGTACATAGCCCCTGTAAATGGGCACCAATTACTGCAGATGGTTTATAATGCAGAGTAATGCCAACAATTATGATGAAGGACTCTCCTGCTCAACCTCTTCCCCTCAGTTTAGTGATGCCCAAGTTAAATCATCAATTGTTTCGTTCATGAAAAGCGGGCTATATGGTAAAGTAGACCTATGGCAACTTACTTTTTGTTTGTTAAATATAGGACAGAGAAGCGGACAGAGGGAGCTGAAGGGAAAGTGGGAATAAGACAGGAGAAGATCAAAAGGTGGTGATGGTGAAAGGGCATGGAGAACAGGAGAACAAAAAAGGAGACAAAAACTCAATGATGCTTTAAGCACAAGTATGTTCTGCAGAACCACTTTCCTGAATGCGCCGATCTGCATTGTACAAATTCAAAGTCATCCAATGTCGTTCACCAATACGAAAAGTGAGGACTGACAGATGCATGTTTCCTCCAGGCTCCCTTTCTCCAATAGTATGCAAGAAATACTGTTTCAAGAAAAAAAATCTTTTCCTTAAACCTAAAATATATTTAGGAAGGGCAGTAAAGACAAGCCAGGGAACTATAGACCAGTGAGCCTGACGTCGGTGGTGGGCAAGTTGTTGGAGGGAATCCTGAGGGACAGGATGTACATGTATTTGGAAAGGCAAGGACTGATTAGGGATAGTCAACATGGCTTTGTGCGTGGGAAATCATGTCTCACAAACTTGATTGA
>NC_057712.1:37209418-37248180 GCF_004010195.1 Chiloscyllium plagiosum
CCTTATAGAGGTTTACAAAATTATGAGGGGCATGGATAGGATAAATAGACAAAGTCTTTTCCCTGGAGTCGGGGAGTCCATAACTAGAGGGCATAGGTTTAGGGTGAGAGGGGAAAGATATAAAAGAGACCTAAGGGGCAACTTTTCATGCAGAGGGTGGTACGTGTATGGAATGAGCTGCCAGAGGATGTGGAGGAGGCTGGTACAATTACAACATTTAAGAGGCATTTGGATGGGTATATGAATAGGAAGGGTTTGGAGGGATATGGGCCAGGTGCTGGCAGGTGAGACCAGATTGTGTTGGGATATCTGGTTGGCACGGACAGGTTGGACTGAAGGGTCTGTTTCCATGCTGTACATCTCTATGACTCTATATTCAGGATTTTAAATCTTGAAAATCAGTGATTTTTTTTGTATCAGTGCACTCTATGCAATTATATAGCATTAAATATTCAGAACATTATCTTGATGTCTGCTGCCTCATTTGTGCTGAAATGAGATTCAGATTTCTGACATTCCAATGTGGAACTGCAAGTAAAAGTTGCAGGACAACTCATTTTGAATTGCTCAGCAGTAAAACATTGTAACAGTACAACTAGTTTCAGAACCAGAAGCTCATTTTGAGGTTGGGATGATTTGTCTCTTTGGTAGCATTTTGCCTTCTGTTTACTGAAAAAAATATTACAGTCATACAGCACGGAAACAGACCCTACAGTCCAACAAGTCCATGACAACCATAATTCCAAACTAAACACCTGGCTGCACTTAGCCCATATCCCCCCAAACATATCTTACTTATATACTTAGCTAATGTCTTTTAAACATAGTTGTACTCACATTCATCACTTTCTCTGGAAGTTCATTCTACATATGAACCACTGCAACAAAAAAAAAAAAATGCCCCTCAAATCTTTTTAAAAATCCTCTCACCATAAAAATATGGCCCTTAGTCTTGAAACTCCCCACCCAAGGAAAAGACACCTGCCATTCACCTTTATACCCCTCATGATTTTATAAACATCTAAGGTCACCTCTCAACCTCCTACACCTCCAATCAAAGTCCCAGCCTTTTCATAACAAACCTGCCATTCCCAGCAATATAACAGCTTCTATAACAGGGAAACCTGTTCAAGACAAGATAGCCCAGAAGAAGCCTACCAACACCTTGTACATTAACATAAACATTCCAACTCCTCTTCTCAAAGGTCTGAGCAATAAAGGCAAGCATGCTAAATGTCTTCTTAACCAGCCCATCTGTGCAATGCAAACTTCAAAGAATCATGTAGCTGAACTCCTAGATCTCTGTTCTACAACACCACCCAAGGCCCCTACTTTTAATTGCATAGGTCTTGCCTTTGTTTGTTTTACCACAATGTATTACCGCACATTTATCCAAAGTAAACTCCATCTATCATTCTTCAGCCCATTGACCCAATTAATCAAGTTCTCCTCATAATCTTAGAAAACCTTCTTCATTGTCCACTATGCTATTAATCTTGGTATCACCCGCAAACTTACTAACTATGCTTTTCCATCTAAACTATTTACATAAATGACAAACAAAAATGGACTCAGCACAAATCCCTGTAGATCACCACTGATCACAGGCCTACAGTCTGAAAAACAACCCTCTACTACCTTTCTTCCTCCTGTCACTAAGCTTATTTTGTATCCAGTTGGCAAGCTCACCCTGAACTCTAGTAAAGTCAGATTGCATAATTAGTCCATCACGTGGAACCTCATCACAAACTTTTACTAAAGTCCAAGTAAACAGTGTCAACTGCTCTGCCTCAATTGTCTTGATTATTTCCTCAAAAAAAACTTAATCAAATTTGCGACACACACAATTTCCCTCGCACAAAGCTATGCTGACTATTCCTAATCATTCCTTCTCTCTCCAAATACTTATACACAATGCATATTCTACTTTTTTTTTATAAAAAGAAAAATAATTTGAGGGACTAAAGGAAGAAATTCCACAATGAAAAAACTTCAAAGAACACAAACTATTAATATCCTAACATACCTAATTGTATTGCATCTGCTTACAGAAAAAAGAGTGGGCTACATATATTCCTAAACCATAACCAAGTTTTCTTAATGATTACCGCACGTAGAGAATTCCTAAAGAGTAAGAAATAGGAGCGGAGAGGTTTAAATAACTGAACTCTCAAGAAACAGAACCAGGAGTTAATGTTGTAATAACACGTTAAAACAAGTAAAAATACAAAAGATTAAAATCACTTAAATGCGTGTCACCTCAATGTACTGTTCACAGCTCCAAGCTTATTTGCTTCCTCACAGTCTTGCAATTCTTCATCCGCATTTGCTTCTACAGAAAACTAATACAATATCAAACAAAAGCAGTAAAATTAACTATGCACCTTAAAGTAAAACATTAATTGACTATAATAACAGCAAAAATGGCAAATATAATAACAATCAGTTTATGTGCATATTTTCATTTTAAATCAGGAAGAGTACACAACCTTTACAGATTCAAAGTATAAATACACAAATTAAAATATTCTTTGCTTATTTGGAACTTCTGTAGATTGATCATTTATTATTTTGAAAGTGTTAACAATTTACTCTGCATTGCCTTGTGTAACCAGTTCTCCAAACAGATGGTTGAGCAAAAAGCTAATTCAAATATACTTACAGAAAATATTTTCAGGTATTGACTTACTTTGTTGAAATTAGCTGCTTTAATCCCAATTGGAATCTCACTCTAAAAATGAAAACAAGTGTGTGATAAAATAGATAACTGCTCAAATTGAAATCAGCAATTCAACAAGTTCTCTCAGAAATGTCCCATAAATAACTGAATTAGAATTTTCATCCATGTGAAAGATAAATCAAAACATTACAACTTATAGTATTAAGACAACGGAGTAACCACATTCTCAAAACAGAACACTTAGCAATAATCGAAATGTGGAAATGTTTCGAATGCTTGTTATAACTGAAGGAATTAAGGAACGTGGCATTAGCAAAAGAAAAGCAGTTTTAAAGTTAGTTTGGAAGACTGCAGGATAATGTTACTTTTCCTTTACATAAAACTGTTATGATTATATTTAAATACATTGTTCAATTCAATTTAATTGAAGATCTATTCCAAGGACATGTGCCAGCTGTCCTGCTACCACCTCCTCTTCAGCTTAAGTGTTCACCATGTCTGCTGGTCAGGCCCTTCAAGTCCCTTTACGTTTGCTTCCCCTACGTTGCTCAATTTGGAAGCTCAGTTTCATTAATATACTATCTTCTTGCTTCCACGTTTCTTGAGCACCCAGATGGCAAGTAACTGATAAAAATCAGATTAAGAATCTGTATGGAAGAGCCTGTCATGTGACATTTGTTAAGTGTTTCTATATTCATGTGTAAAAGGTAAATCTCAATGACAGAACGGGCTTGAAGACCTTAAGTGCTTACTCCTATTACTAGACTTTGAAAGCTGTTGCAACACAAATACTTCAAGATGTGCAAGTCAAGTGTTCCTTTGCTGAACTACATACAACAATTTCTATTTAATACAAAATATTGATATTACTCAACCAATTTCTGTAAAACAACTTCAGACACTTTACCTCAGAACAAGGTTTGACATGGCAGTCCTTAATCGAGCAATGACCATCATCCAACCAGAAGGGACAGGGTCTCTTCAAATTAACCTATTGAATTGAAACAATACATTGTAATTTAAGCACAGCACATTAAACTTAAATATATTGGACATTAGAAAATTTACAAGACCATAAGGAAACAAGGAAGGAGTTTAATTATATAGGTCTTTCAAAGACCAACATGGATATAATGACCATTCCAAACTACTGAGTTAGCCTGATTGATCAGCTTAGCTCAGTGGATAATGCTTGCAAGTCCAAGTTAAAGGGTTTTAGGCTCAAGTTCCACTTCACAGATGTAAGTATAAAGGAGACCTAGGTCAAAACCCCCCTCAGTCCCAGGTTTTTGACCCAGTGACAGCAAAGGAACAGCAACATTATTCGAAGTCAGGGCAATATATAACTTGAAGGGGAGCTTGCAGTTTGAGGTGTCCCTTTTGCTGCCTTTGCCCTTCTAGGTGGTGAAGATTTGGGTTTGGAAGTTTAGCTCTTAAAGGAGCCTAGTTAATTCGTTGCACTTCATCTTAAAGATGCGCACATTGTTGCAACTGTGCATCCCTCACTGTATCTTCCGAAATCTCTGTGACAATTAAAATCATTCAGTGGAGGAGAGAGTAAATGCTGAAGGTGTTGGATATGTGACAATCAAGCGTGACAGACAAATTTATAAGAACGATGTCAAAAATATTTTTCCATTTTGTTCATTCCCTCACCATCTGCTGCTCAGCCAGTGCTGCAACTATGTTCTTTAGGACTCAGTCAGCAGTGCACCACTAAGCCACTCTTGGTGATTGACAATGAAGTCCTCCACCCACAGTACACTTTACACCACTTTCACCATCAGAGTTCCTCCAAATATTAAATATGGACGAACATAGACTCTTAAGCTGAGGAGAGAGGGCAGATGGTAATCAGCAGGAGCTTTCCTTGCCCATATTTGACCTGATGCTATGAGACTTCATACTGTCCAGAATCAATTTTGAGAACTTCCACAGCAACTCCGCCTACAACTGTATTGCAGTGTGTCACAACCTCTGGTGGATCTGATCTGTCTGTGGTATAGGACCATCACCAGGCTTGGGTGTGTCCTGTCTGAGACATATCTGGCCGGTATGATTCCGGGAGAACAGCATTGGCTATTGTTTGGCTATTCTGTGCAGAACTCTTCCAATTGTTGGCACACGACAAGGTTATGTGGATTATGGTCGTTTCTGATGTCTCAGACTGGTCTGTCTGGTTTCATTTCTTATGACAGATTTTGTGGAGGAGATACAACTGAATGACTTTAAAGTCAAGAACATTGATGTGCATCTGGAATCACATGTAGACCACACCAAGTGACAATGGTAGACTTCCCTTCCCCAAAAGGGCACACGTGTACCAAAACGGCTTTTAGAATAATCAACAATGGTTTGATGATCACAATTAGTTAATAAATTTGGATTTAAGAAAACCAGACCAAAACCAAATGTCACCATCCTCAAGATGGGATTTTAACACACACACTTAACAGCATTAGCCTAGCTCTCTAGATTAGTCGTCCAGTGGCAATACCACCATTTACTCCAGAATGTACATTTAACATAACCAGTTTAAGGATTAGCAGGGAGTTCAGCATGGTGGACATGTAGAACTCAACACCTGAAGGGGCTGAAGATAACACGGGCTATTTACATATTACACAATTTGAAACAATTACAAACATATTGCAAAAATGTATTATTTCAACTATCCCACGACAGACCTTGACACTACACAAGAGAATTTCCTTCCTCATTACTTCTATAGGTTTACCTTAACTGTTTCTTTCAATTGCCAGTCTTGAAAGCTATCTTTTTTGGAGTATTCACACAATGGAACTCTCTCTCAACTTCAAGTCATCATCCAGGGTTCTAACCAAACACTTCCGGTCTGGAATTTTCAAACAAGATCCTTACACTAAGCTTATCTATTTCTGAAGCTTTCTGAATGAATACCTTTCTCTAACACAGTGGTCTTACATTTAACTCCAACCATGACTTCTACAAATTACAATTAAAAAGATTTCCTGTAAATAGGATCTTTCCTCAAGAATAAAATCCTGATCTTTCTAACTAAAGCAATTTAATGCTGATCAATATTCACTCTGCTTGTAAAATGCCCACCTATGCAAACAAATTCCCAGTAGCACTCAAGGAAGTGCCTCTCTAACAGTTGTTTTAAGAAATAGTTTGAGAAATACTGACAAGATAATCATTAAACTCCCTTACACAGAGACCAAAACCAACTATTTCAAAATTCAAATTCTAGAAAAAAGTTTTACTTATTTTCGTATGTTTTATGAAACCTGATACCACATGATATTTTGTCACAGAATGAATGTAATACTAATGTAAATCTTACCAAAATCTCGAAAGAAAAAAAACTGGTCCAGAAACTCTGAAGGTAAGACAATCATAGATTCATACAATGCAGAAACAGACGCTTTGGTCCAATCGTCCACGCAGACCAGGCATCCAATCTAACCTGGAGCCTTTTGCCAGCACTTGGCCTATATCCCTCTAAACCCTTCTTATTCAAATGCCTTTGAAATTTTGTCATTGTACCAACCTCTACCACTTCCTCTGGCAACCTGCTCCATATATGCACCATCTTCAGCATGAAAACGTTACCACTCAAGTCTTTTACATTTTTGCCCTCTTACCTTAATCTAAAGCACCCTAGCTTTGGATTCTCCAGTCTAGTTAAAAGACTTTGGTTATTCACCCTATCCATGACCCTCATGATTTTATAAACCTCTTTATATGGTCACCCACCAGCCTCCAGTGTTCCAGAAAAAACAAACAGTTTATTCAGCCTTTCTATAACTCAATCCGTCCAATCCTGGCAACATAGTTGTAAATCTTATCTGCACCCTTGCATCATTCTATCTACCTGTGAATATACTTGAAAGGAACTATACACCTGCTCCCCAAGGTCTTTATTTGGCATCATTCTCCCAGGGTTCTACCATTAATTGCTTAAGTCCTACCTTGTTTGTCTTACCAAAATGCAACAATTCACATTTATCTAAAATTAAACTCCATCTGCGACTTCTCAGCCCATTGGCGCATCTGATCAGGATCACATATTTTGAGATAGTCTTCTTCAATATCACTACACCATCTATTTTGGTGTAGTCTGCTAACGATGCCTCTTATTCACATCCAAATCAGTTATCTAAAAATGACAAAAAGCAGTGGGCCTGGCATTGATCCTAGCAGCACACCCCTGATCACAGGCTTCGGCTCTGAAAAATAACCCTTTACTGCCATTCTATCTCCTACCTTCAACCCAATTCTGTATCCAGTTGGCTAGCTCCCCTAGATCTCATATGATCTAACCTTACTAATCAGTCTACCATGCCAAACCTTGTTGAACAATTTGCTGAAGTCCATATAGATGTTTACCACTCTGCTTTCAATCTTCTTTGTCACCTCTTCAAACAAAATCTCAAATCAAGTTAGTAAGTCATGATTTCCCATACACAAAGGCTGTTTACTATCCTTAATCAGTCCTTGCCTTTCCAAAAGCATGTAAATATTGTCCCTCAGAATTCCCTCCAACAATCTGCTCACCAGTCAATAGTTCCATTGCTTTTCCTTATAAACCTTTGTAAATAATGACATTACATTAGTTAACCGCCAGTCTTCCAGCACCTCATCCCTGGCTGTTGATGATACAAATATCTCAGCAAGGGACCCAGCAACTTCTTCCCTAGTTTCCCACAAAGTTCTGGCAAAACACCTTATATACCTTTACGCATTTTAGGACCTCCAGCACCTCATCTTCTGCAATATGAACTCCTTTCAAGACAAGACTATTTATTTCCCTAAGTTCCCTAGCTTCCATAGTAAATACTGACATGATAAATTAGTTTAGTATCTCATGCATCTCCTGTGATTCCACAATGATCTTAAAGGGGCCTTATTCTCTCCCAAATGCTCTTTTGCCCTTAATTAGTAGAATCTCTTGGGATTCTCCTTAGTTATCTCATGTCCCATTTTTGCCCTCCTGATTTTCTGTCTACTGCTACTGCCCTATACACTTTCAGGGATTCACTCAATCTCAGTTGTCCATACATGGCAATATGCCTCCTTCCTGACCACAGCCTCAACTTCTCTAGTTATCCAGCATTCCCTACAAGTACCAGTTTTGCCTTTCACACTAACAGGAGCATACTGCCTCTAGCCTCTCGTTATCCCACTTCCCAACCACCACTTTACCTGCAAATAGCCTCCCCAATCAACTTTTGAAAGTTTGTGTCTATCATCAAAAATGGCTTTCCTTCAATTTAGAACTTTATGATCAGGTCAATCATTTTCCATCACTAAAGTAGAATTATGACCACTTGCCCCAAATTGCACCTCCAATGACACCTTAATCACTTGCCCTGCCTTATTTCCCATTATTCATAATAAGGTTTTCCCGTACACACTTAAATTCTTTCCTACCTGATCCCTTAACACTATGACAGTCCAGGTCTATGATTGCAAAGTTAAAATTCCCTACTATTACGACCCTATTATTCTTACAGATACTGGAGATCTCCTTACATATTTGCTTCTCAATTTCCTGCTTACTTCTTGTGGGGTGGGGTGGGAGGGGCGGGGGCGGCAGAGGAGGAAGTGCTATAATACAATCCCAACAAGGTGATCATCCCTTTCTTATTTCACAGTTCCATTCATATAGCTTAACTCCAGTCAATGGCTCTAACAGCACAGACGAGTTGTACGTGGGCACCATGAGAAAGCCCTGACAGTTGACTTAGTAAGAAATGCTTGGCAAGTTGAAACTTCTGGTTAACTAATAAACTGATTGCCCTCCTTTCCCAACGAGCACCCATTCTACCACACCAGCCCACAACATCCAAACCAGATCACACTCCTTACACTAGGCCCAACGTGACCACACAATCCCAACCTCGCACCTTTGTGAGGCATATTAAAGCCCTTTCTCCCCAGCTCAAAGAAAAAATATTTCCTTGGATCAGAACCAAACAAGAGCTGAGCTACCATTAATCATTTATTAATGAAAATCTTTTAAAAGAACCTTTATATAAAAAAAAACAACTGGATGCTCTTAAAATGTTTTATGCAAGTTAGAGATCTTACTTTATAATATCTGAAGTAATCCCTTTCTAGCAGTTGCTGTAAGTTAGGGAAGATCTTGTAGCTGTTGAAATCATCAATGCTTTCTATGTCACAGAAGCAGTCATCCAAGACACCTGTCAGCTAAAACAAAAAAAGATTACAGTTCATTTCAAACATCTAAAATCAAAATGTAAATTTATTGAAACATTCTAGATAGTTGTCCACTTGGTTTATTACTAACATTGAAAATGTTGGAGACATAACTGGTTGGCCGGTATCTCAAAACAGATCTTATACCTATGTAAAATACTAGGTATATATAATCCCTTCGGGAAATTCCAAAACTACTTTTCAGCAGTGACTCATCTGATTCTGAAATTAGATACTTTTTTTCCCAAGAATGTTTTCATAATTTATCAAAGCTGAAAACCTTTATGATTTGGTGTATGGGTGGTAAAGTTACACAAAAAAAAGACGAAACTTAGATGTGCCACTTGATTCGTCTTATATTATATACTATATTGGAAATTTTTAGTCATTTATAATGCAACAAACCAGTAAGACAAGACAGAAAATGGCAGCTTCACTTGCATTTTTAGTCAAGACAGATCCTGAAATTTGAAATATTTCAATTAAATGAAAAACAGTTGAAGATTGCAAAACTAATTTGTAAGTTTCATTTAAGTTGTCTAAAAAGTCTGCTGCTAGTCAAAAAGAGGGATGTATTTTTCACTTCTGTCAAAACTACAAACTTACATTAGAGCTTCCACACAAACTAGAAAAGGGATAAAATGCACACAATCCCGTTCTAACAATACAGAAACATGACAGCAACTGGGTCATCAGCATCAAGTTCCCAAACCTTTGAATTTCTTAGTCATCGTACTCCTAAGAAAGCTGCTCCTTTTTACCATTACGCATTAGAAATGTATTGCTGCAAGGGTGGGAAAGTAACAAGAATCATTACTAGATATCAAATATTTGTATTGAAAGTTATGGCCAAATCACCACAATTTCATTCAACGTGGCAAGTTTACTGATGAATTCTTAGGGTGCTTAGCACTTTGGAACTACTCATCACAGAGTGATATTGAGCATTTCAAAGTGCATCTCAATACAATATCTTTGTTCGTGCAATCAAATCGCTTGTTCTGTGCCAAAGTTGATATATGCTTAGATAAGCTCCTCTTCTTTGATTCCTTCCCAAGAATCAAAAGGATAGAATCAGGACCTACCACTGTCCCCTCAGGCCAATAAGGGATGGGTAATAAACACATTCTACAACAACCCAAGAATGAACAATAGAAAAGAGCCCTCTTCTGTCTCCCACCATTTGTTGCTATCAGTAAGATCCCTTGTACCAACTAGCTCTATCCCACCTTTCACTGCTAACCTAACAATAATTTATCAACTGACTTCAGGCTGCACAGTGAACATAATATTTATTCCTCTGAGGCATTGGTGATCTAGAGGTAAAGATATGAAAAGAAATTAAAAGGACTAATGGAATGGTGTTTATCTCAAAGAACTGGCATTCAAAACTCAGGAAGTGATGCTTTAGTAATACATTATTGGTCAGATTTCATTGCACTCGACTTTGGGTGCCAACTCTCAGGAAATATATTGCCATTGGAGTGGCAAAAGTGCAGTCACCACACAGTAGGGCTAAAGAATTAAATGGAGGACAGGTTCTGAAAACTCACTACACTTTTCATGTTTATATCATTGAGGGTAATTAAATTGAAATACTCAAAATGATCTGGAGATTTACTACAAACATGAACAAAAATACTGAGTACTCTGCAGATCACGTATAGGGAGAAACAGGGTGAATGTCTGGATCAATAACCCAGCTTTTAACAATTGGTAGCCAGAGCATATCTTAAAGAAAGGTGATACAGTCATTGGCTGAACTTTGCAGATGTGACCACTGCTCCAAAACATTGAATGCATGCTCAAATTAGTCAATATTATAATTCATGCATAGCAGTTTAAACTGGAAAGTCTCAGTGAATGTTTTGGTTTTACTCAAAGACATTTGCAGATCCCTCTAAAAAGGATTGACCGATACAATAAATTTAATATTTAAAAGCAACCACATATATAAAATCTTTGGCCACTTCAAAAGATTGATTAAAAAGTAATTTTAAGTAGATGCATCATAAAAATACTTTTAAAAAGACCAAGAGCCTAAGAATGTTTTACAATTACTGTTTTGTGCATACATTATGACAAACTGCACAATGCACAAAATATTTTTTAAAAATTGAAGAAATCTCTCAGAATTTATTACCATCCATGTATTTTAAGTGGATTAAAGCTGGCACTACATGATGCAATCAGGTAGTTAGGTGTTTTGTTGGAGAAAGGTTTCAATGGAGAACAAAATCTTGTTTAACCTAGAAAGTGAATGCTCTAGCAAAAGCGAAGAAATGCTCTTTTTCAAACTTGGGACATCTTAATTTGTTGTACATTATAACCTGAAAATTACAGCAAATATTTAAAATTTATCACATGGAAAATAAACATCTGAACTATCATTTCCATGTAAGAGAAACATATTTGAGGGTCTTATAGTAGAACAGAGGATGGCATGAGTGGAAGAGATGAGTGCAAAAGGTACTTGACATCTGAAGGGGCAGCTATTAGACAGTCTTGATGTTGATACAACTGTTCATATTTAGAGAAAGGATGGAAATATCATTCATACTCTATGGATTATCCTAGAATAGTAGAATGTCACAGAGGATAGGAAGAAACATTACAGCTTGAGGTGGACAAGCCAGAATTGGCACAAGAGACCAATCAAAGCTTTGGTGTTTCAAGTTAATGGTCTTTCATCGGAAATAAAAGCAGAAAGTGCTGGAGCAACTCAACAGTTCTGGCAGCATCTGTGGAGATAGAAAAAAAAAACAGTTAGTGTTTCTGTCCACATTCAGTTTCTCTATCCACAGATGGTTCCAGACTCCAGATGGCTTCTCCAGTATTTTGATTGTATTTCAGAACTCCAAAGATTGCAGTACTTTGCTTTCACCTTTAGTCAAAACTAGTTTGTTTCTGTAAACATTACCAAATTGAGGTATTGCCAGCATTTTGTTTTTATTTCAAGGTTGCCAACACATACAATATTCCACACAAATGTGCAATATAACAGTTCTGCTTTATGGAAACTTATGACCAAAGTGTTGTATTCTTTAAGACTGCTGAAATGTACACATCTGTTGTTATTTTATCTTATAACATTTCAGTAATGACAAAAGTACCCACATCACTATATACCAGGATAAGATTCCCCAAGGCAAGTTTATCAACTGGCACTTGTGCTCAAGTTTCCAAGTGGTGACAGCAGTGTGTGTCCCAATGCAGTTATACACGATAGGATACAGCAAACAAAAACAGTTGATAGGAGAAGGCCTTGGGAATTATTTCAACCCCTGTGTACATAACCAAGAGCACATCTCCACCACCACCTGCTGTTTTTGACAGTCAATTATAAATAGCAGTTAGTCAATTGCACTAACGATGGAACAGACAAATAACAATGTCTTGGGATATCTAAGCATAACCTGAACAATAATTTAGTTCCCATTCACCAGGTGAAAAAGTAACTTATTAATAAGCAATATATTAAATTATCCATGTGTAATATATACCAAGATACAAAGTACTAATGAGCCGGTGTTTAAGTGAAGGCAGTTTGGCCAGAACATTTCATGAGAGTCCCTGACTATGTCACATTAACTGAACTCAACCTGGGTAGCAACTAAGTTGCGATGTTAAAATCTTTTTTGGTGGAGGTGAGGGGGGTGAAGGAGAACGAGAGCACGAAAGACAGGGAAGAAAGAAATGGGGTAGGGGGAGACATAGGGTGGTCACCATTCCTTCATCTAATCAGTGTCTACTCACCCTGCCTATAAATTACATAAATATATATTTGGGTAAGTAGTGCTGAGGGTCCTTGAGCAGTGGAGACGACAATAACCAAACAGCATATTAAGACATGTGAGTTCACAAGATGAAGGGCGATCTCAACAACATACTTGTCAACACCAGCAGCTATATACAAACATAAAAAATAGAAGGTGATATAGGCCACTTGGTTCCAGTATCCTGCTACACTACTCAATAAGATCATGGTTGATCCATTTGAGATTCTGTTTCCATATTCTCATTTACCCCAGATAACTTTTGATTCCTCACCCAATAAGATTTTTTTTACCTTGGTCTTAAAAGCATTTAATAAATACACCTTCATTGCCTTGTGAGACAGTGTCCCAAAGTCATGGTGCTGTGGGAGGGGAAATAGGAGATGCTGGATGAAAAATTAGAGACACGGACAGCGGGGTTGTTGAAGAAAGATGTAGGGGACGACGGGTCGAAGAGAAGTGCCTTGCCCCTCCCCACTTTATATCTGTTTTTACTCCACAACCCAACCTCTTCCCCTCCTGATTAACAGCTATTACTGGAATATACACATTCCAAGTAGGAGTCAACATCATAGAAGAGAAGAAATATTTGGGTGAAATAACCATTTTCATTATTAAATTAACTCAGTGCAGCAACTCTATCTTTGATGTCATGGCTAGTGAGGAATACATTGTTTCTTACACATTGAGAACAAAACTCAAAAAGCAGCAAGAAATGAAAACTTACAAAGTCAAAGTCAAACTATTCTTTTACAAAGTAAGCAGTTTGCTGTTACTCTCTTGCAACACTGGTCATTTTCAAATTATGTTTGATGTAAAGTGAAATATTATCCTAAGAACTAAGATCATAATAAATAGAAAGAGTTGGCCATTTTGCCCCTCTAGCCTGCTTCTCCATTCAATCGGATCACACCTGATCAGCCATTCCTCAGGTCTGCATTCCTACTTTTTCTCTGCAACCTGATTCCCCTGTTGCAGAGGAGGAGGGAGCGAAACAGAGATAGGTGGAGGCAGCAATCACCAATGTATAAATTTATTTGTGACTTTAACAGAGAAAAAGGGTTCCTGAAGTCAGGAGTCCTATAATTAAAGTAACCAGCAAATTAACTGCTAAAATAATGGGAAGTGTTACAAAAACATGGTTAGTGATAAAATTTAAGAAAGGTCTTTAAACAAAATGGAAAAGTTGAGAATTGCACTTCTAGAATGAGGAGCCTAAGTAGGGCCAGAAAGTCAACAAAGTAAACTTTAGGTTGAAAATAACTCTTTCCAAGTGATTGGGCTAGTTAAAAATAACTATGGATGTAAAATTCTGTGTATTTTGCATTAAGTTTACAGAATTCAGCTTTAAATCCTTATTACTCAGCTTTATTACAATGCAGAAAATACAAAGGAAGTCAAATTGAAATTCACACAGCATTTATGGAATATTCAATATATATGAAAATAGACATTTTTGAACATGCAACAGTATAGTTCTTAATCCAGTGCAACAGCTACTTGAACACTAGTATATTGACTTCGCAACACACGTATCTGATATACATACATTTAAGAACATTATGAAACATTTGTTAAAAAGTTGCTCTTGATCACTTTCTATAGTATTAAGACCCTCCATTTAATATTCCGGTCTCTACACGTCGCGTGCGTTTTGGCTGAAGAACTAACAGGAATTGGCATCAACGCTTGAGCGATTTAAGATCGTCAATAAGCATAAATGAACAATCCGAATTTTCATTGAAAATTATTTCAAATAAACCTCCACAATCACCTTCACAACGACAAAATGTTCTTAGTTTAAGATTATTTATGCACAAGATATACACCAATTCTTGACAAATTTACACAATATTGAAAACGATTTCGGTTTGTTTCGTACTTCAACTGTTACTCTCGATATTTTAGTTTAAAAACAAATAATACAACCCCTCCTTTGACTCATACTGGATTATTTTGACAAGATAAAACTAGATACATTTGACAAAATTCGCACACGTTTACTTCAGAAATACGTGAGATTAAAACACTAAACAGCAATTTTCTCGTTTTGGTTATGATCAATTCATAGGATTTACTTTTAAATCACCCGAAGGGAAGAAGGAACCTTCGCTTTCGAAGCAGTTGCTGACTGAATGGAATCAATAACAGTCTGATCATACAGGTATTCCGCGGACAGGGTGAGATCCCACTGAAAGTGTTTGTACCTGGATGGTGATGACGCTGCCGCTCTCCGAGAGCGAACACAAGCTGAAGACAGCAGCCAACGCCGCCGGCACCGCGCTCATCGCCACCGTTGCCGTCAGCCCGAGCTCGTGGCGTTAATGAAGTCAGAGGCAACTCCTCTGCGAGCAACTCGGCAACAGACAGAGATAAGGACCGGCTGTCAAGCTTAGATGCTCAACATCTCCTCCTCCTCCTCCTCCTCCTGTCTGGTCCTGCCTCCTTGCTGAAGCTGTCCAACACCTTCTTACACACGCCCACGTGATGCGCACACTCCACCGGCTCCTCGCCCATTTCAGCGCTCCCTCCCCTTCCAATTCACTGCGCAGGTGCGCACTCGGCGGTCATGGGAATTATAGTTGTTTTACCCTCGTGCGCCCGTTCCAAGGAACGAAACTACAGTTCCCAGCATCCTACGCGCAGCTCCCCACCGCCCCAAACAAAAAGACAAATCAGGCTCGGCGTTCACGCGACGAACCAATGTCTATTGGCCACATCTACGTCGCACGCGACGATACAGAAGGCCCCCTCCTCCAAACAAAGTCTATCTGAGCTGCGCCGATGAACCTGCATGACAACGCTCCCCCGGCCCGCCTCCAAACACCCAGGGGTGCATGAATGACAACATCGAAACGACTCCCTTGACATAAGAGTCAATCTTAATTTAAAATGAGAAAATTCTAGTAATACCGTGTTCTGATCAAACAGCAAGGAGAATGGGACGAATTGGACAGTATTGCGGGTTGAACAGTCTCCTTCTGAAAAGTACTGTAAATTTTCCCGCAGATTGGTCAACCTGCATTTAAAACTAATAATAGGCAAATGCTTGAGGTCGACTCACTCTGCTCCCTTACCAGAACTAAAAAAAAGCAAAGAAACTGACAAATGAAGGAAAAGTTGGAATAAGAAAGCCAGAAATATATATGTTTAAAAGTTCTTATAAATTCATTGTAGAAGACAAATAGGATCCCAGAAGCGACGTTAAATCAGGACATGGGGGGTTGGACTCAAGAAAACGACAAAATCAGAGTAAATTGTTGCAGTTGTGGGTTCACAACTTTTGGACTTCATCCTAGGGTCTTAACATCTGTCAAAGGGAAAATGTTAGAAGTAAGGCAGCATGGTAGGTCAGTAGTTAGCAATGCTGCCTCCCAGCAGCAGGGACCCAGGTTCAATTCCTGCATCGGGCAACTGTCTGTGTGGAATTTGCACATTCTCCCAGTGTCTGCGTGGGTTTCCTCCGGGTGCTTCCTCCCACAGTCCAAAGCTGTGCAGGTTAGGTAAACTGGCCATGCTAAATTGCCCGTGGTGCTAGGTGCATTAGTCAGGGATAAATACAAGGTAGGGGAATGGGTGTGGGTGGGTTGGTGTGGACTTGTTGGGCTGAAGGGCTTGTTTCCACACTGTAGGGAATCTAATGTGACAATACTTATGGCTTTAAGAGGTGTATTTTGTCCTTTTTTAAGGTTGAGACAAAACAGTTTGTGCCAAAACCAGTGAACTAAATAGCTTGTGAGGCCTTGGATTTTTTTAAGTTGGTACATTAGAAGCAGCTTGAATGGGTAGGGTCAAGCTCCCACAGAACAAGTTTTTTTTTAGTTTTAGCCTTCAGTAGCAGTTGGTGAGGTCTTGTAACTGAATAAGGAGGCTCTTATTCCTCTCTCTCTAACAGCTAAAAGCTTGGGTTCTCTTCTTGCTGCAAAATAATCTAATTTGTTTAATTTACCAAAGGTGTGTTAATGGGATGTTACTACATTGGAACAGTAACTTTTCAATATTCAAACAATCTATTATTGTTAAGATTTCCAATAAAGTTGTTATCGAGTTTTGAGAAGATCTGTAGCTCAGGTTGAGGTTCTGAATGTAAGTTTGCTTGCTGAGTGGGAAGGTTCATTTTCAGACATTTCGTCACCATACTAGGTAACATCTTCAGTGAGCCTCTAGATGAAGCATTGCTGATGTTTCCAGCTTTCTATTTATTTTTCGATTGAAATCCAAACATATAAATAGAAAGCCGGAAACATCAGCAGTGCTTTTTTTCGGAGGCTCACTGAATATGTTACCTAGTATGGTGACGAAACATCTGAAAATGAAACTTCCAGCTCAGCGGGCAAATCTACATCCAAAGTTGTCATTCCAATTCTTTCTTTTGTTGCTTTGTAATTAAAATGTATGAATAAAATTTGTTTTGCTTCAACACTGGTAGTGTACCAATCAAAATACATCTGGAATGCAACACCTGGCATTGCGTGGCCTTGAAAATAAGAAGAAAGTTATCTTCTTCATATATTTTGAAGGGGTTTGATCTGGTCCATGATATTATTATTGAAAGAAATTGTAGAAGGACTCTATGATAAGTTCCAAGGTATTCAGGCCAAGTCCACATGGTTTTGTGAAAAGGAAGTAATGTTTGACAAACTAATTAGAAACAAAAACAAAGTGCTGGAAAAACTCAGCAAGTCTGGCAGTTACTGCTTTACCTAGATGATGTGTATGGCATTAGATAATGAGGAGCGAGGAAGTAAACAGACAAGTGTTACATTTTCTGTGATTGCCAGGGAAGGTGCTATGGGGTGTGGAGAGGTATTATAAGTGGAGGAGGAGTGGGCTAGGGTGTCCTGGGGAGAAGACGCTGCAGAAAGTTGACAAGGAAGGGGAGGGAAATGTGTGCCTGGTAGTGGAAATGGTGGTTAATGATCTTTTGGAAGGGGTTGTTGGTGGGATGGTAGGTGAGGACAAGGGGAACAAAGCAGGTATATTGACAGGTACTCTTAAGCTGAAATCTTAACACCCAGACTATACTGTACATCATTTGATGTAATCTGCAACTTGTAATGCAAATTGTGAAACAAGAGGCTATGGCACAGTGAAAAAAAACTATATTAGAAAAACAAGGAAATATAAGCAAAGTCTTCACACAGTTGCTCTAAATTTTCCTTTTCACACACATACTTTGGATAATACTGGTTCTAATATCTTATTTGGCTCAATGTCAATTGTTATCTGGTAATGTGACATGGAATACTTTACTACCTTAAAAAGTGCCAAATGAATGCATGAAGTTGTTTGATAAAAAAATCATTCAATCATAGAATTTGTATTTTAAACCAATAATCTCAAAAACAAAAGTACAGGTATAGCTACTGAATTTCGATATTGTGAATGTGAAAAAGTTGACCCTTACGTCACTTTTAAATTTTCCCCTCTCATCCTAAGCCTATGCCCTCTAATTCTGGACTTCCACACCCCAGGGAAAAGGCCTTGTCTGTTTATCCTATCCATGCTCCTCATGATTTTATAAACCTCTATAAGGTCACCCCTTAGCCTCCGATGCTCCAGGAAAAACAGTCCCAGCCTATTCAGCCTCTCCCTATAGCTCAAAACCTCCAATCCTGGCAACATCCTTGTAAATCTTTTCTGAACGCTTCCAAGTGTTACAACATCCTTCCAATAGGAAGGAGACCAGAAACTGCACACAACATTTCAAGTGGCCTAACCAATGTCCTGTACAGCCGCAACATGACTTCCTAATTCCTATACTCAATGCTCTGACCAATCAAGGAAAACATGCCAAATGCTTTCTTCACTCTCCTATATAGATTATTTATTTGATGTAGTCTAATCAGAACCACACCCAACTGTGTATTTATACAAATATCCTAAAAGATTTCCCAATCATATTTAAATCAGGCAAAAATTGACACCAAGCTAAAGGAGGATATATTAGCACATCTGGTACTTTTTAAGGGGGCGGATCTGGAGAAAGCAAAGATAAACTATTAAATTAAATCAAGAAATTCAAAATATTGTAAACATACATATAAAAAAATGAAAAAATCATCTCGAGATGTTCAGAGAAGTAAACAATAAATGCACATATGAAGCCAGTGAAGTGACAGAATCATATCTTTCATTCGTGGGACATGGGCATTGCTGCCTGAACCAGCCCTACCCATTCCCAGTTACCTTTGAGAAGGTGGTGCTATGCTGCCATTTCAAATCCTGCAGTCCATGTGCTGCAGGTAGACCCACAATGCTGTTAGGGAGGGAGTTCCAGGATTTTGACAGGCAAAACTGAAGGAACAGTGATATATTTCCAAGTCAGGATGGTGAATGGTTTGGAGGGCAACTTGCAGATGTTGATGTATCTGCTACCCTTGTCCTTCTAGATGGAAGTGGCCATGGATTTGGAAATATTCAATAATTATTTTGTCCTGCAATATATCAAGGGTCAGTAATAGCTTGGGGTCACTTAATTCTTTTTAATCTTTTCTAATGATATTTAAGATAGAAGAAGAAATGAGGAAAGAGATGCTTGATAAACTAATCATGTGGATTGTATCCACAAAAATTGAAAGTAGTATGGAAAAGGTAATAGTGCCTCTGCTACATGTACATATGTATATGTGGATATGTCAGCGAGGAGATTTAAAAGTACAATTTCAAAATTTCTAGAAGGTGGCAAGTCAGGAGTTGTAGTTATGACAATGGTTGTAACACAATAACAAATACATTTATAGAATTGTGTAATTGGTAGCTGGGCTACATGACAGGTAAATTTAAGGTGATACATTTTGCTATGAAAACTAAGTCCATCATACATTGGAAACTGTCTCTTTAAATGAGGAAGGGGAACAGAGGGATATGAAATACAGATACATCAATCACTAAAAGTAGCCACATGGATTAATCATATAGATAAAAAAAAACCTAAAGGTCTAAGGTTAATTTCTGGAATGTGACAGACAGAACTTAAGTTCCTTTTCCTATCTGTGTTTCATTTTCTTTATTGTCTCTCTGGCTCGCCTTACCTTATTCTTGGAGAATGGATCCCAACTGAAGTAATTTCAGCATCAAGCTTTTGTGATTTTAAAAAAGGGGTTATTATTCTCATACAATAATCCAAATTTTAAAACATGTCATGTCATACACTTCTGGGCACATGGATACACAAAAATTGATTCGAGGTAAAGATTACTGTTATAATTATGGTTAACTCAGTGTCTGAGTTACAATCACATGTCTTACATAGGAGGCCTAGTTCCTGAAGGAAGTTGATGCTTTACAGGTACAGCATGGGTCTTGTAAAGTGAAAGATTCTTTTGAGACATAGGGAGTGGTTTCAGCCCACATAAAACACCTTTGGGGATGGCCATACTTTCCAACTTTTTGTGTCCAATTTTAAAATTAGCTGAAAATCCGTAACATACTGGGGCAATGACAAGAAGAACAGAATTAAAGTAGGAAAGTTAAGTCATTCCTGTATCGAAGCTGGTTTAGACTGCACTAAATAGAACTATGAAGAATTCCAATCTTCAAATTGTAAGCAAAATGTAATGGCACTTGAAATGATACAACAAAAGAGAATTACTAGGGTCATATAAGAACTGAGAGATGATACCCATCAGGAAAGATTGAACAGGCTGGGGCTTGTTTCTCAAGAAAAGTGAAATCTGAAAATTGACCTGATAGCACTCTTGGTTGATCTGATTGCAGTCATAATTCCAATTTCTTGTTATCCCCTCTCTCAACTCCCTTAATTTGATACTCAGAAATCTATCTAAGTCAGCCTTAAAGATATTTAATGACCGAGCCTGCATTGTTCTCTGGGGAAGAGAATTTCAAAAAAATAATAACCCCCAGAGAATATGTCTTAAATGACAGACCAATTCTTTTTCGAAATCTGTGCTCCCTTGCAATAGATTCCCCACAAGGTGAAACACTGTCAAGCATCTACCTTGCCAAACTTTGGTTTTGATAAGATCACTTTTATTCTTCTGTACTGTAATGAGTATTGCCCAAACCTATTCAACTTTCTTAAGTCCACTCCTTCAACCCAGGTATCACACAAATGAACCTTCACTGAACTGCTATCAGTGGAAGTATTTCCCTCATTAAGTAAGGTGATCAAAACTGTTTACGCTACTTTTGGTGTGGACTCATCTATGTCCTATACAGTTGTAATGAGTTCCCTACTTTTATGCTCTACCTCCGATACAATCAAGTCCAAATTATATTTGCCTTCCTGATTATTTTTATATCTGCAGACTAAGTTTTTGTGATGGACAAGAACATCTAGGTCCTTTTTGAACCACAGCATTTTGTAGTCTCTCTCCATTTAACTAACATTCTACCTTTCGCATCAAAGTACACAACCTTTCATTTTCCCACTTTATACTGCATCTGCCAAATCTCTGCATGTTCACTTAACCTGTTGTAAACACTTTCCATTCTCTTGTATGTGGCACCTTATCGAATCCCTTTTGGGTGAGAGCAGGAAATGGTCCAGATACACTGACCACACCTGGATCCCCTCAGTCTTCAGCCCTGAGCAGAACTAGAACATAAAGTAGAACACATAACCTCTAAATAGTCAGGCATAACTTGGGCCTGAGCAGGTAACCACTGCAGCATACTGTACTTGGAGAAGGTGAGAGAAGTTAAGAGAGAAGCTGTTCAATGAGAGAACAAGAACTGCTGAGCGGACAAGGGTGATGATTAATGGAAATTAGTTGGATCTCCATTCAAGAATGGAAGCCACCCTAGTGGGGATGCGATATAGAGACTGGGTGTCTGTCCATGGTGAAGAGAAAATTGTTAGGACCAGAAAACTGGAAATGGTTGGAGGTATCAGAAGAGTAGTGGAGACCAGAAAAGGAGAAAAAAGAAAGTCAGGTAGGAAGAAATCAGTTTAATGGGGGAGGATCAGGTTGAAATGAAAAATCTTCCAGGTCAGTTCTGTTCGTGGATCTTGGAAGAGGAGGGAAACAGACTGTATGGCTTTGGGGATTTTAAGGTCGAAAGCTCTAGAGGAATAAACTCCATGGGAGGTCCATGATAATCTGGGAAACAATATTTATTGATGTTTGATAGTGGATTCAAGGTCCAGGAGAAGTAGATGGACAGCTATAGAATTGGCATTCAGCCTTTGCTCAGTAGAGGCCAGCATTTCAGACATCATCATCACAGTTGTTAGCAGGTTTGATAACAATGTTACTATTGTATCTGTGATCAGCAAATTCAAAGGGAGGCAGGATATAGTGAGGACAGTAGAGAAATCAAGACAGCTGATGTCACATCAGCAACTTTATTTCCTTATTCTTTGAGGAGATAGTAGCATCGCTGGCAAAGTCAGCCAGTGTCCTTGTCAGAGGGCAGTTAAGAGTAACCATGAGATAAAGGAAGTTAGTGAATCAGATGGGCTTTTACAACAATGACAGATATGATGATCATAATTACCAAAATTGGTTAAATTCCAGATTTATTTTGTGAATTCAAACAGCCGTGGCAGAATTTGAACCTGTACCCTCAGGCCATTAGCCTTTATTACAAGTCCAGTGACATTATCATGATACCCTTTAAAATGAAAAGGTCAAGAGATAAAGAGAATCTTTTACTTCTTTTCTTGTCCCATTGCTAATTCCTTTGGATTCTGCCCCAGAACATTTTTCGTCACTTAATGTCTCCTGTCTTCCGCCTTATCCCAGACATTTCCTTTTCATCTTTTTCCACCTTCTCCCACTTCACAACTTAAGATCCATCACATTTCTAACTTTTCCCAGTTCTAAGGAATGGCACAACCACAGTCATAGTTATACAGCAAGTAAACAGACCCTTCAGTCCAATTTGTCCATGCTGACCAGATATCCTAAATTGATTTAGTCCCACTTCACAGCATTTGGCTCATATCCCTCTCAACCATTCTTATTCATATACCCATCCTGATGTCTTTTAAACGCTGCAATTGTACCAACCTCCAACATTTCTTCCAGCAGCTCCTTCCATACATATTCCACCCTCTGTGAAAAGGTTGTCCCTCAGCTCCCTTGTAAATCTAACCTTAACCCTAAGTCCTCTAGTTTTGGGTTGCTCTACACTGGGGAAAAAAAACTTGGCTTTTTTTTTAAACTGTCTGGGAGCAGCGGGAGACAGAGTGGAGGTGATGTTGGAGACCAGGAGGTTGCTGGGAAGATAAGTGAACAGTATAAATAGTTACCTTCCAAAGCCTGTGGCCTTTTTCCTGTCTGAGAGCAGCAGGAGACAGAGCAGAGTTGGAACTGGAGACCAGGCCAGGAAACTATGCACTTAGTATATATTTGGGGAGTGGCTAAACCAGAGATACTGCACTTGTAGTATCTCCCGCCTGCCCTCCCTCCTCTAACCAGACGAAAAGGACTCTGTAAGGAAAAGGGTTTTTTTCTTTTAAATGCATTGTTTGGTTTTAGTTAGATTAGATTACATTACAGTGTGGAAACAGGCCCTTCGGCCCAACAAGTCCACACCGACCCGCCGAAGCGTAACCCACCCATACCCCTACATTTACCCCTTACCTAACACTACGGGCAATTTAGCATGGCCAATTCACCTGACCTGCACATCTTTGAACTGTGGGAGGAAACCGGAGCACCCAGAGGAAACCCACGCAGACACGGGGAGAACGTGCAAACTCCACACAGTCAGTCGCCTGAGATGGGAATTGAACCCAGATGGCAAGGGGCCTCAAATCCGTGTCATGTGCCTCTTGCTTGATGTGGGAGCTCAGGGAAGTGGCTGATGTCCCTGACTCTTATATTTGCAAGAAGAGTGTCCAGCTGCAGCTCTTGTTTGACCGCATGATGGCTCTGGAGCTTTTGATGGACTCACTGTGGAGCATCTGCAATGCTGAGGAGTTGTGGATAACATGGTTAAAAATCACACAACACCAGGTTATAGTCCAACAGGTTTAATTGGAAGCACATACTTGCTGGTGTTGCGTGATTTTTAACTTTGTACACCCCAGTCCAACACCAGCATCTCCAAATCGTGGATAACATGTTTAGTGAATTGGTCACACTACAGATTAGAATTGCTGAGGGGGAGAAATGCAGAGAAAGAGTAACAAGGCAGTGCAGGTGTCCTCTGCGGTTACCTCCCTCCAAAACAGGTATACCATTTTGGATACTGTCGGGGAGATGGTTTACCAGGCGTGGGCAGCAGTTGCCAGGACTATGGCACAGTGGCAGGTCCTGCTGTTCAGAAGGGCGGGAAAAAGACTTGTAGGGCTATAGTCATAGGGGATTTTATTGTATGGGGAGTAGGTAGGCGGTTCAGTAGCCAAAAACGAGACTTCTAGATGGTATTTTGTCTCCCAGGTGCTCCAGTCAGGGATGTCACCGATCGGCTGCAGAGCAGTTTGAAAGGGGAAGGTGAACAGCCAGTTGTCGTGGTGCACATAGGCTCCAATGAAAGAAGTAAAAAATTAGATGAGGTCTTCAAAGCAGAATTCAGGGAGCTAGGAGAGAAGTTAAAAGAGGAGGACCTCAAAGGTAGTGATCTCAGGATTGCTACTAGTGCCGCATGCTAGCCAGGGTAGAAATGAAAGAATAGGCAGGATGAACACGTGGCTTGAGGGATGTTGAAGGAGGGAAGGGCTCAGATTTGTGGGACATTGGGACCAGTTCTACAGAAGGTGGGACTGCTACAAATTGGATGGTCTACACCTTAACCAGACTGAAACTAATGTCCTTGGGGGAGTTTTTGCTACTGCTGTTAGGGAGGGTTTAAAATTAATGTGGCAGGGGACTTGGAACCAGAAGAGAAGACTAGTCGACAGTGAAGTGGAAACCAGAGACTGGAAAGATCATGAAGTTAGCATTACCAAGGGAAGAGTAGGCAGATGAACTTAGGGCTTGGATTGGTGCCTGGTAGTATGACGTTATTGCGATCACAGAGACTTGGTTGAAGGAAGGGCATGACTGGCAACTAAATGTTCCAAGATATAAATGCTTCAGACAGAACAGGGACAGGACAGGGAGGGAAGTTAAAGGGGGGGAAAGAGTTGCATTGCTGGTCAAGGATGATATCACGGCTGTGCTAAAGGAGGACACTATGGAGGGCTTCTTCAGTGAGGTATTATGGGTACAGCTGAGAAATAAGAAGGGTGCATTTGCATTGTTGGGACTGTACTACAGGCCTCTAAACAGTGAGCATGAGGTAAAAGAACATATAAATAAACAGATTATGGAAAGATATAGGGGCAACAGGGTGGTGGTGATGGGAGATTTTAATTTTCCGAACATTGACTTGGATACTTTGTGTCAGAGGTCTGGATGGGGCAGAATTTGTAAGGAGCCTCCAGGAACGTTTTATAGAGCAGTATGTCAATAGTCTGACGAGGGAAGGGGCCATATTGGACCGGGTATTGAGGAATGAGTCAGGCTAGGTGGTAGAAGTTGCAGGGGGATTTCTTTGGGAATAGTGACCACAATTCTGTAAGTTTTAGAATACTCGTAGGCAAAGATGAGAGTGGTCCTAAGGGAAGAGTACTAAACTGGGCTAAGGCCAATTACATCAAAATTCGGCAGGAGCTGGAAAATGTGGATTGGGAGCAGATATTTGAAGAGAAGCCCACATTTGATATACGGGAGGTTTTCAAAGATAGGTTGAACATAGTGCAGGATAGACAGTTCCCTTTGAAAACAATGGATAGAAAAGGCAAGATTCGTGAACCATGGATGACAGGAGAAATCATGTGATTAGCCAAGAAGAAAAGGGAAGCGTACATGAAGTCTAGCAGCTAAGATCAGAACAGGCCTTGGAGGAATATCGGGAGAGTAGGACCAATCTTAAACGAGGAATCAAGTGGGCTAAAAGGGGTCTTGAAATAACTTTAGCGAGCAGAAGTAAGGAGAATCCCAAGGCCTTTTATTCATATATAAGAAGCAAGATGGTAACCAGAGAAAGGGTTGGTCCACTAAAGGATAAGGAAGGAAGGTTGTGTTTCGAACCTGAGAAAATGGGTGAGATTCTCAATGATTACTTTGCATCAGTGTTCACTGAGGAGAGGGACACGATGAATTTTGAGATTAAAGATCGAAGTTTATTTACTCTGGGTCACATTGACATAAAGAGGGAAGATGTAAGCTAAAGTATATTAAGGTGGACAAATCCCCAGGACAGGATGGGATCTATCCCAGGTTGCTGAGGGAGGCAAGAGAGGAAATAGCTGGGGCCCAGACAGATATGTTTGTAGCATCCTTAAACACAGGTGAAGTGCCGAAGAACCGGAGGGTTGCAAATGTTGTCCCCCTATAAGAAAGGTAATATAGAAAGTCAGGTAACTACAGACCAGTGAGCCTGACGTCAATGGTGGGAAAGTTGCTGGAGAAGGTACTGAGGGATAAAATCTATTTATATTTGGAAAATAATGGGCTTATCAATGATAAGCAAACGGTTTTGTGTGGAGGAGATTATGCCTTACCAATTTAATAGAGTTCTTTGAGGAAGTGACCAAGTTGATAGATGAAGGAAAGGCTGTAGATGCCATATACATGGACTTTAGTAAAGCATTTGATAAAGTTTCCCATGGTAAACTAATGGAGAATGTGAACCTCACATGGTGTGCAGGGTGTTTTAGCTAGGTGGATAAAGAACTGGTTGAGCAACAGGAGACAGAGAGTAGTAGTTGAAGGGAGTTTCTCGAAATGGAGTAAGGTGATCGGTGCTGGGGCCACTATTGTTTGTGATATACATTAATGATCTGGAAGAGGGCATTCTTGGTATGATCAGTAAGTTTGTTGATGACACGAAGGTTGGTGGAGTAGCAGAAAGCATAGGGGTCTGTCAAAAAATACAGGAGAGTATAGATAGACTGGAAAGCTGGGCGGAGAAGTGGCAGATGGAGTTCAATCCAGGCAAATGTGAGGTAATGCATTTTGGGAAGTCTAATTCCAGAGCAAACTATACTGTAAACCTAAGAGCCTTGGGAAAAGTTGATGAGTGGAGAGATCTGAGAGTTCAGGTCCATTGTACTCTGGAGATGGCTGCAGAGGTGGATAGAGTGGTCAAGGGGCATATGGTATGTTTGCCTTCATCGGTCAGGTATTGAGTATAAGAGTTGGCAGGTCATGTTAAAATTGTAAAAGACTTTGGTTCGGCCGCATTTAGAATACTGTGTACAGTTCTGGTTGCTACATTACCAAAAGGATGTGGACGCTTTGGACAGGGTGCAGAGGTTTACGAGGGCGTTGCCTTGTATGAAAGCTATGAAGTGAGGTTGAGTCAGTTAGGATTGTTTTCATTAGAAAAAAGGAGATTGAGGGGGGACCTGATTGAGGTCTACAACATCATGAAGGGTATAGACAGGGTGGATAGAGATAAGCTTTTTCCCAGGGTGAGGGATTCAATAACAAGAGGTCATGCGTTCAAGGCGAGAGGAGACAAGTTTAAGGGGGATACACGTGGCAAGTATTTTATACACAGGGTGGTAGGTGCCTGGAATGCATTGCCAGCAGAGGTAGTAGAGGCAGGCACGGTAGATTCATTTAAGGTGCACCTGGACAGCTGCATGAGTAGGTGGCGAGCAGAGGGATACAGATCCTTAGGAACTGGGTGATAGGTTTATACAGTGGATTTGGATCGGCTCAGGCCTGTTCCTGGGCTGTAAATTTTCTTTGTTCTTTGTTCTTTATTCACCCTACCCATCCTCCTCTTGCTTTTATAAAAAGCAACCTGGGACTGTGAATTAAAGTAGTTGTAGGTGGAACTCAGCAGGTCTGGCAACTGGGTACAATTAATGTTTTGAACTTAAGTGTTCCAAAGAAGAGTCACATCAAACTTAAAACGTTAACTCTGTTTCTCTCTCCACAAATGATGTCAGACTTCTGAATTTTACCAGCATTTTCTAGCTTTATTTCAGAATTGTACAGATCCTCTTTGACAAGATAATACCTAGACTCCCATATTAACCTAACCAAACAATGAGCAAAGCAGCAGATAAAGCTCAGTAATACCACATTCATTTGTGGTACATAAACTAAAAACTAATAAGGTGGTGGCATAATTAGCATGCTCAAGCATAGTGGAATTCAGCACACAAATGCAGGAATCAAGCTGAAGTATATGCAAGTGTCTAGTTAAAAGAAAATCAAATTACCATATATACTTGAGCATAGGTCAAGTTTTGAAAACTTTTTTTAAACTGAAATTAGGGGATCAACTTATACAAGAGGTATTGTTTTTGAGGGGATGAATTCATGCTTGGTATGAGTCAAAAAAATGGACAAACAAGAGCCAGATCTCTATCTAAAATAATAAACAGAAATAAAAAGAATTATGGCCATTATTGAATATTTACCTACAAGATAACTGTCTCCATTCTGCCTGCTATGTTAGAATGGTACTGTCGTATCGTATTCCAGCTACCAGTACCCTAAAGTGCATTAAGGCGTACACATATGTACAAATGTTAACAGGCATACCGGCAGGTGGTCAGGCTATCTACCAGGCTATACAACACACAATTCATTTGAGTTGTGGCTTCTGATTACAAAGTGATGGAACCCAATTAACTCGTCATTACTTTCTGCTGATAGATGTTGGGCAGTCTTGTTTTTCCTGTCTAACCACTAAATCATAACTTTTCATAAACCTACTGCACCATCTCGCACTAGCTTTAAAATCACTGAATCCATCTATATTTTCTTCATTTTTGGCACATATTCTTATATGTTGTCGAGTCACTATGCTTCTGTTCTAACGACGTGGAATTACCCAGTCAGCAACCTTTTCTTCCAGTTGTGGCCACTTGTTCAGCTTTCCTCAAGTTGGCATACTTCTGTTTTGGCACAGCTTTTAACTGTGTGGCTTTTAGCCACCAAACTCAAACAAGTTTTTTCAGAAACAAGAATTCCCTTGCAGCTATGCTATTGTTGTTCTTTTCTGCAACTTCAATAATTTTTAGTTTAAACTGTGCTATATACTTGTTTCTTCGTGATGCCATTCTGTCAGAAAAATCTGGGGGAGTTTTACAGTCGAGGGCTGCCATAAAGTACCGTAGATATTTGCTTGTACAAGTCAAATATATGCAAATATTACATAAATAAATATACACAGTATACATATCATTATCAACATTCAATTTAATGATTTGAAACTCACATTGCGCAAATATATACAGGTACTGGTGCACGTAACGTGATGACGCAGGTATTGCATTTGAAGCAAAAATGTGCAAATCATGCCCTTTAAGGCTGCATATATGGTCAAGAAGAGACCTTTGAAAAACTAGGTTGACTTATACTGCAATCTTAGCCTGCTGGACACACTTTCCTCATTCCTGAAGAAGGGCTTATGCCCGAAACGTCGATTCTCCTGTTCCTTGGATGCTGCCTGACCTGCTGCGCTTTTCCAGCAACACATTTTCAGCTCTGATCTCCAGCATCTGCAATCCTCACTTTCTCCCTGACTTATACACAAGCTACATAAAAAAATACCAGATTTTTTGGCTAAATAAGGGGTTGACTTGTACATGAGATTGACCTATACACTAGTATATGGTAATGATTCCATTCAAACTCCACTAGTCCACTGCCAGGTCCAGCCAATTTGTTTCACACCACATGGTGTTAAAAAGTGCCCATGTGTATTGGGCACAGCAAAAGCTTAACAATGCCAAAGCCCATCAAAATGATAGGCCCAATGTTGCCATTTTGGCAAACATGAACACTTGATGAAAAATGAAATGACGAGCAATTTATTATCGGTGAGCATCTCTTCAGGTTGGCCAGAAGTGAGCTTTTACTGTACCATAACACAAGTCTCGCTGTCAAAATGAACAATTTCAGCTAAGGAATATCTCATTCAGAAATATATTGTAATTGAGCAAAAAGCTTCAGTGCCAACTTTTCTCCAGCGACAACTGTGGCCAACAATTCAGCAGGTCAGTGCTTTAATTGATCCAACTGATTATATGCGGTTGGCTCAGTGCAAACCATTATATGCCAACATTCAGAATAATTGTGTGCAGTCAAGTTGGTCCAGCAGGTGAAACGTGCCAGTTGGCCTCCACATTACAAAGTCAAAAACCATGGAGATCTGATGATTGCTATTCACTTTCTTCAACACTACTCCAAAGTGGATGCACAATAACAAGCCATGCCAAACAAAACAAAAATGGACTGGTCTGGATAGGACGAAAGCTTCAGTGGCCTTCTAAAGCCTTCACTTTAATGAAAATTATAGTAAACACTCAACTGTGTAAAAGACCAATGTACCACTAATATCTACATGACATGAACAGGTATCTTGCCATTCTACATTTAAGCAAAATATAACAGTCCATAAATCTCAAGCAAAAGGTACTTCACACATTGTCCTCAAGAATAATACTGCAGCACATCAAGAGGATAATTAATTGGGCATCAAGGGGACAAATAATGGATCAAGTAATCTAAATAAGCAACAAAATATCTGAAAAGCCCAATACATAATGAAACCTTCCAGGCAGTGGGCCATGGAGGGGGTCACTATGGCTATCTGCCTGCCCTCTTCCGTGGTTATTTTTGGGCCAGGGTGTTCCTGGAAAGGGAACACCCGGTGTCCACCAATACTCAACCTCTTTAGGAGAGGTGGGCACAGCAGGAGGTCCAATTCTATTTTGATTTAATCCCTGCCCTCCCCTTCACCTTTGATTTCATGTAAGCATTGCTCGCTTTGGGTTTTGCTTTGTTACTGGCTTCTTGGCCAGATGGTTGATTTTCCTCGTGATGGTATAGTAATAATGTCATTAAAAAAAAGAGAAAGAAAAAAAATTCCAAGATTTAGAATCTCCTCAGTTCAGGGATCTGACTCTGAGCTGGCTGGCCATGGTCAGTGTACTGCAGGGAAAAGCTTCTTTTTTTTTGTTTTTGGAAAAGTAAATAATGAACCTATATCTAGGGTATGGCACAGAGTTTCATATAGCCTTCATATTTAAGGAAAGATGTTCACAGATTGGAGTTGTTACAGGCAAAGATTCACTAGGTCTTTGGGAGAATTGTCCAAGTGAATTGGGCATATCTTTTTCAATGTTAATGAGAGCTGATCCTATTCTCAGTGAGATTCCATTGTGCCTGACTAACTGAAAGATGACACCTTCAAAACTGTAGTTCTCTCTCAATACTGTTTCTCTCTCCATAGATGGTGCCACCCCAAAGTTTATCCAGCACTTCATTTTTATTTCTTACTTATGTTTGTTCAGTTCTGTCTTAGAGTCATTAAATAACTGTATGAAAGGCTCAGCAACCAGTAGCCTAGATGGAACTTGGTGAATTTTGTTCTCCTCTAATAAAACACTGCTCTTCTGATTAGTAAAGCAGCAAGTTCTTAATCCCACGTGGATGATAATGTTTTTAATGCAATAATTGGGTTACGGTATGTAAATAATTTGAGATTAGGGGTGTATAGCATGTTTAGGAGGAAGAGCGCTATAATTGTTCAACGTCTATGTAATTTGTGTAATACGCGACTACGAGGTTAGTTTTTAAAACGAACTTCCTTCATCAATCATTTTTATATGTTAACACCTGAAATTTCTATTCATTCCCAATTTTCCAGCTGCGACTAGTTGAGTGCAGCAGAACAATAAATCCTGTGTATGGATGCACCCACACTTCTGAACTGAAAATCCACTGCAGTACACAATCCAGATTAATATTTCTCGTGTTGCCCTGCAAGTATTGTACTGTCTTTAGTCAAACGTTACAACCAGGCCTCGACTACTCTCTCAGATGACGGTACAAGACCCTGGGATTCTTTTGAAGAACAGCAGAGGAGTTTCGACAAGCATCCAACCAATATTGATACATGAACTATTACCAAAAAACAGATTCTGATTCTTTTGTGTGCACTTTGTCTGGTCTGTTTCTCTATATTACAAGATTGCTTAAGGCATTTTCAAAATCATTTCGTAGGCCCTAGGGAAGGGTATTCCTGGTGAAATTAAAGAAGATTGACTGAGGCTCAGAGGATGCAATGGAAAAAAACTTACGTGACAGAAGCAGTCCTCGGCCTCGGGGCCCGTGTCCGGTGTTAAGGGCCCACTGCCGATCGGGGCCCCGGGCTGGTTAAACCAGGCGCTTCCGCCCGCGACACTGCCCAGGAGGATGATCAGGACAGCTCCGCTCTTCATCGCCCCTTCGGCCCGCTGAGCTTCAGCTCATCACACGCAGCAGCCCGGCTTCGCCTCCCGTCAAAGCCGCACACCGTCCCAGTCGCTGCTGAGATGAGGCCAGCAGCCCGGAACAGGAAATTGGAGGAGACACTGTGGGGAAGCTCTCAGACCCCAGCGGCTCTCTCCACAGGCGAAAGGACAATCAGGGCATCACAATCACATACACTCACTCTCTCCCTCCAATGATGCTGAGGGGCGCTTTGTATTTCTCGCTTGTCCACTGAGAAGGTGGGCGTGAGTCATGCTTTATGGGTCTCTTCTTCCTTACGGTTCCCAGAGGTTTTCAAAATAAACATACAATGCTTTATATTTTGTCGATTGGCTCCTTTGACTGCAATGTTAAAATCATGGCCGAGAGAATGGCAGCCCAGTGTTCCTGGGTACAGATACCCAGGAAGGAATAAGAAGGGCAGGCAAGAGAAAAGGGGATCTGGGCTTTTGGTTTAGGGGAAAAAAATCACGGCAATACTTAAAATGTACCAGATCGATCTCAAAAGTGACGTGGGTGAAAATGAGAAATAAGAAGGGGGTGATCACTTGAGATTTTACTATAGCCCACCCCCAATAGTCAGTGGGAAATTGTCAACACGAACATTGCTGGTCACAGGCCTCCAGCCTGAAAAACAACCGTCCACCACCGCCACCCTCTGCCATGTCTGCTTCCTACCATCAAGCCAATCAATTGTCAAGCTCTCCCTGAATCCTATGTGATCGAAATTTAAGCGTACCCTGCAGAACCCTATCAAATGCTTTACCAAACCCCATGCAGTCACTGTCTACCAACATGCCCTCAACAATCTTTTTGATTACATCCTCAAAAAAATCTCTGAAGTTTAACCAAAAATTGAACTGGACCAGCTCCATAAATACTATAGCCGTAAGAGGTCAAAAGCTAGAATTTTGTGGTGATTAAATCATATCGTGACTCCCTACTGCCTGCCCACCATCTAGAAGTCACATATTGGGAGTATGGGAGACAATAAGAACTGCAGATGCTAGAAGTCAGTCAATAGATTTGAAGCTGGAAGAGTTCAGCAGGTCAGGCAGCAGCTGAGGCGCAAAGAAGTCAACATTTCAGGCTGAAATCCTTCGTCAAGACTGGAATATTCCCTGCTTACGTGGATAATTGCAACTCCAACAATACTTAAGAAACTTCAACACAACCCAGCACTAAGGAGCCAGTTGATTACTCTCTTATATGCCACCAGTACTCACTCTCTTCACCATAGTGGCAGCAGAGGTAAAATCTACAAGCTGCACTGCAGGAATTCAAAGTTTCTTTGGCAGCATCTTCCAAATCCGTGACCTTGACCACCAATTGGCCTTTTTCACCACTTGCCCATCATGAGCTCCAATTGCCAGTTTTTCCAAGTTGCAATCTTAAAATTACAGAGTACATCTACGCTACCAAAACTCTGCTACCTAATTTAGTGTTATCAGCATGCTTACATGTATAATTCTCTCTTCATTTAAGTCAACAGTAAACACAGTACAAAAAAATGAAGGCCCCTGGGGAATACTGCCAATTAGGATGTATACCCAATAAAAATCCTATTTTGTACTTTATTCAATTCACAATATTGATTGTTTAAAACATTTTCTACTCCTTCCCTCTTGAATCATTATTTATTTCCTGCTCATACTGTTTCTTTTCTTGATTCTAATTAATGTGGTGGGGTGGAGAGGATACAAAATGATTTGGAGCACTTTTTTGATCACATACAAAAATATGAAGGTTTTTCTACCTTTTCTTTGATAATCAGAATGATCATCTGTTAAATTCTTATGGTCCAACAGTCAAGAAGGCTAGATATAGCCAATGACACTGGTGAAACAGTGTCAATAGTTATGGTCCAGAATAGTTCTAGTCCACACGTTAAAGTTCTAAATTGGGGCAAGACCAGTTTTGATGACATGATGCAGCAACTTTCAAAAGTTGATTGGGGTAGGCTGTCGGCAGGTAAAGGGACATCTGGCAAGATATGAGCATTGTGGGCCAGCATGTTCTTGTTCCTGAAGGGCAAGGCTAGCAGGAGTAGGGATACTGGATGACTAGAAATATTGAGGCTCTGGTCAAGAAAAAGGAGGCGGCCTGTGTCAGGTGTAGACAGCTGGAATCAAGTGAATTCCTTGAGGTGTAGAAAAGGATGAGGAACACATTTCAGAAGGAAATCAGGAAGGCTAAAAGAGGATTTGAAGTAGCTGTGGCAGATAAGTTAAAGGGGAATCCAAAGAGATTCTACGTATATTAATAGCAAAAGAGTAACTAGGGAGAGAATAGGGCCCCTTAAAGATCAATAAGACTATCCATGTGTGGAACCACAGGAGATGGGAGAAGTCCTAAACAAATATTTCACGTCAGCATTTACCATGGAGAAAGACATAGAAGCTATGGAACTTGGGGATATAAATTTGATGTCTTTAAAAAAATGAGTCCACATTACAGAAGGATGTGCTGGAGGACTTAAAACTCAAAGGTAGATAAATCCCCAGTAGCTGAACAAGTATATCCCAGGACATTGTGAGAAGCTAGGGAAGAAATTGCAGAGCCCCTAATAGAGAATTTGTATAATCAGCAGCCATTGATAAGGTGCTGGAAGATTGGAGGATAGCTAATGTTGTGCTATTATTAAAAAAAAAAGGTTCGAGGAAAAGCCAAAGCACTACATCGTGCCTAACGTTAGTGGTGGGTAATATGTTGAAGACAATTCTGAGAGACAGGATCTATGTGCATTTGGGAAGGCAAGGACTGATTAGAGAAAGCCAGCACAGGTTTACGAACGGGAAATTGTGTCTCACAAATTTGATTGAGTTTTTTTGAAGAGATGACCAAGAAGATACACGAAGGCAACCCAGTAGACATTGTCTACATGAACTTTAGCAAGACAATATTCCGCATGGTAGACTGGTTACTAAGGTTAGATCACATGGGATCTAGGGACAGCTAGCCAATTGGATACAAGATTGGCTCAATGGTAAGAGATAGAGGGTGGTGGTAGAGGATTGTTGTTCAGACTGGAGGCCTGTGACCAGCTGTGTGCCGCAAGAATCAGTTTCTGGGTTCACTGTCGTTTGTATATAAATGATTTGGATAAGAATAAAGGAGACATCATTAGTAAGTTTGCAAATGACACCAAACTTGGTGGTATAGTGAACAGTGAAGAAGGTTATGTAAGAATATACTGGGATCTTGATTGACTGGGCCAAGGAATGGTAGATGGACTTTAATTCAGATAAATAAGTGCTGCATTTTGGTAAGACAAACTGGGACATGACGTACATTGATAATGGTACAGCTCTGGGTAGTGTTATCAAACAAAGTGATCTTGGGTGCAGGTACAAATATCCTTGAAAGTGGCATCACAGGTAGATAGGATGGTAAAAAGGCATTTGGTATGCTTACCCTCATCAGTCACATCATTGCGTCCAGGAATTGGAACATCATGTTACAGCTATATATGCCCTTGGTAAGGCCACATTTGGAGTACTGCATGTAATTCTGGTCCCCCTGCTATAGCAAGGGATGTTAATAAACTAGAAAGGGTGCAAAAACATTTACAAGGATGTTACAGAGACTGGAATGTTTGAGTTATAAGGAGAGGCTGGATCGGCTAGGACTGTCTTCCCCAACAGCATAGGAGGCTGAGGGGTGACATTATAGAGATTTATAAAATCATGAGGGGCATAGATGTGGTAAATAGCCAAAATCTTTCCCGTGGTAGGGGATTCCAAAACTAGAGGACATAGGTTTAAGGTGAGAGAGGAAAGATTCAAAAGTGAACTAAGGGGCAACTTTTTCCACACAGAGGGTGGTACATATATAGAACAAGCTGCAGGAGGAAGTGATACAGGTGGATACAATTACAACATTTAAAAGACATTTGAACAGGTACATGGATAGGAAAGGCTTCGAGGGATATGGGCCTAGTTCAGTTTAGGAAACTTGGTTGGTATAGTCGAGTTGAGCCAAAGGCCTGTTTCCATACTGTGTGAATGTATCAATAAGAATACTGGAATAAAGAACTCTTTTCCTTTAACCAAGTATGTTGCCTTTTACATTTCAGAATATATTTTAATAGGATGGTGGGATGTTTTGCCTCCAACTTGTAGACTTGGCTTTCCTTATTTGGTGGTGGGTGTATGCTGTTGCCAAGGTCACTTATTGATGCTGACTCTTCTTGGAAATGTTTTCAAAATCTTCAGTCATAATGATCGATTTGAACACCTTTCCTTTGATAGGTATGGAGCTAACCAGCCAATAGTTTCCACTTTTCAGCTTCACTTGCTTCTTAAGTAGAGGTACTATAATATTTGTGATTTTCCAGCCTGATAGAACCTTTCCAGCATGTAACAGATTTTGGAAAATAGACACCAACACATTAGTGACCTTATGTGTTGGTGTCTATTGTCCAAAACTTTAAGTTTCTGTAATTTTGGAAAACTTTGAAACCCTGAAGTTCATCACGTCCCAGATTTAGTAACCTGTAGTTCCATTAGTTTGCTCAGTGCCATTTCCCTTGTGATTATTTCACCAAATCGTTTTCCTTTAACCTCTTGTTTGTGGGTATTACTAGAATTTCCTTTAAATCTACAGTGATAATCAGAAGAAAAATATTTATAATTCTTTATGGTATACTATTAACTGCTAATTCTCACTAGCCAGGGACCACCACACACTTTAGAAAGCTATAGAAAATCTTGCAATGTTTTTATATTTCTAAATAGCTCCCTCATACCTGAATTTATTGGTTCTGATTAACCTTTTTGTCATTTTCTGCCGTTCTTCATAGTCTGACTAGGCATCTGACCTACACAATTATTGGTTTCTCTCTCTCTCTCCTCCCCCCCCCCCCAACTTGATACTGTTCTTAAACCACTTTAACCACAAATAGTGGGTCCACCTTTAGATTTTTTTCTTTAATTGTTGTAATAGGCTTATTCTGAAATATATTCTTAAATATCTTTCTCTACTGATCTCCTAGCTTAATACCCATCCCAGTTCAGTTCAGCTGGCTAAGCGTTCTTGCCCATATAAATATTCTTAAAAAGTTTAAAATGATCGTCAGCAAGCCACTTTTCTCCCTTTCAAAATGGATGTAAAATCATTTTATGATCACTGCTAGCCAGAGGCTCCTTTACTCTGAGGTCATTAATTAATCCTGGCACATTAACATGATGCCAAATATAATATAACCTGCCCTCATCCCCTTAATAAATTTAAAACCCTCTATTGTTTTGTAGTTATGTCATTTGCAACATCAGTCCTAGTATGGTTTGGGTGTAGACTGTCCTAACATACAGATCGTGCTTTTAGTATTGCCAGTGCTCCACTTCTCCGTCCCTTCCAGTCCCAATCTGTATCATTTCCCATATTAATACTCTCTTGTCTTGACTGTTTGATTTTCAATATCTTAAAATTGATCCCTTGTATCTCAACTAGTTTAAAACCTTCTCTACTTCCGTAATTATGTCATAATCATGAACTGATGCCCACTTCTCCCATACCAGTCTTTAAGCTACCAATTCACGTTTCAATCTTACTCATCCAATGCTAATTTGTAAGTTGTTAGGTAAGCACTCTTCAAAAAAAGTCTGACTCTGACTTAAGAGTTGGACAGTTTCAAATTGCTGATCTCAATAGCTAACCTAGAAAAGGTTTAACATAAAAATCCTAACCCAACTTCTGGTCATTATACAACTGAGTCACCCGTTCCTCCCAAATCATCATAGTAAGATAACAGGAATTCCTTTAGTAAACTTGTCCTTATAGATGCAACTGACTGCCTAAAAGTTAAGACTCTCAAACTTAGCGATGTAGATCTTAAGCTTAATATAAAATTTCACTATATTACTTATTCTTCATGCATATGCTTTACCACAAGGTTAATAATTAACTTGATTTGGAATAGATCTACAAAAAAAAAGTGAAGATGTTATGTAAATGTAAATGCTTCAATCTATATCACATTATTTGTGACATCAGTTTACATTAGTTAAAAGCCACTACTGGGTTTGACTTTCAAAGTGTATAAGTACAGACCAATTAACTCATCCTTCAAAAGCCCCTTGATAAAATGAACCTTTCTGCTAATTAACCCAAACAACCAGAAAAGTTCACCCCACCTTGTAATCCGTTAAAGTATGTGATAGAGAACTCCCAAATTCCACTAATTAAAGAAAAAAAATATAAATTTATTCTTTAACTCTGAAAGTGAACATTAACCAACAACTATACGAAGATTGGTGGAGTTGTGGATAGTGAGGAGGGCTGTTGTCGGCTGCAAAGGGACTTAGGTATGATGCAAAGCTGGGCTGAGGAGTTCAACCCTGTCAAGTGTGAGGTTGTCAATTTTGGAAGGATAAATAAGAATGCGGAATACAGGATTAACGGTAGGGTTCTTAGTAAGGTGGAGAAGCAGAGGGATCTTGGGGTCTATGTTCATAGATCTTTGAAAGTTGCCACTCAGGTGGATAGAGCTTGTAAGAAGGCCTATGGTGTATTAGCGTTCATTAGCAGAGGGATTAAATTCAAGATTCGTGAGGTGATGTTGCAGTTGTATAGGACCTCGGTAAGGCCACATTTGGAGTACTGTGTGCAGTTCTGGTCACCTCATTTTAGGAAAGATGTGGAAGCTTTGGAGAGGGTGCAGAGGAGATTTACCAGGACATTGCCTGGAATGGAGAATAGGTCGTACGAGGATAGGTTGAGTGTGCTAGGCCTTTTCTCATTGGAACGGCAAAGGATGACGGGTGACTTGATAGAGGTTTATAAGATGATCAGGGGAATAGATAGAGTAGACAGTCAGAGATTTTTTTCCCCCGGGCACAACAGTGTGTTACAAGGGGATATAAATTTAAGGTGAAGGGTGGAAGGTATAGGGGGGATGTCAGGGTAGGTTCTTTACCCAGA
>NC_057712.1:37248273-37251460 GCF_004010195.1 Chiloscyllium plagiosum
AAAGGGCCTGTTCTGTGCTGTATTGTTCTATGTTTTAACTATTTACAAATCTAAGTCCCCTTTCTCTTAAATGCTTATTATCTACCTCTAACTCTATAACAATATACGATTCCAATTAAAAAAAAGGTTATTTAAGTTACATCAAATTAATTTCAAAACCGCACAGCAGCTGTCACGGTCGGTGTTTTGTCTTCCTCTGGCTGAAGATCTCCCTGGGTCATCTATCTTTCGCTGCAAAGATGTTTCATATGAAAAAGGTATCTTTGATACAGAGTGTGTTGCTGGCAGTTACTCTGACAATGGCAGTTGGTCTCTCTGTCTAACTGTTAAAATGTCTGCTTCTTTATAGCCCAGCATTGGATTGTCTCATCAGTTCAATGTTGGCAAAACAACAAATTCAAAAGAGATTGATATTTAGTAGCCTGGGGCATAATTTAAACTGATTGGTTCAATTCGAATTGTTGTAAAAATAGCAACCAAAACCCAGGTATTTGTTTCACAGCCAAATGTTACCAGACAGTCACATGACAGGTGCCTGCAAGCTCTCGGTGCAAAACAGCTTTCACTCTCTCAAAGGTACAGTACATGCCTTCACCTTCATAACAAAAGTAATGACAATTTTTCTACGAGAGTGGGGCAATCAGATTAACCATTTTGGAGAAAGATTTGCCCAAAGCTTCTGTTAAGTAATAACATCTGTGAAGCATCTGGAGATGCTTTACTTCATTAAAGGTTTTATATAAGCTCCAAGCTAGGGGTTCTTGTGGTGTATTGGTAGCAACTCTACTTCTGAGCAAGCAGGATTCAATCACACCCGTTCCAGAAGTGTCTCAACAGATGTCTGACCAGTTTGATTAAAAATATCTGTAAATGCAAGTTGATTATTCTTGCAGCTAATTGTGTAAAATCTTCAAATAGCAAATTAATTTAAACAGGATATTAATCTATAATTTTACAGCAGAAATAATATATAACAATTGATTCATTTGTTGTATTTGATCATGAAGTAATGAAACTGGGAGTTTTTTTTAAAAAGACCACAAGGAAAATAATGAAGAAAAAGGCATTTGGCATGCTTGCCTTCATTACTCAGTCGTTTGAGTATCTGAGTTGGGACGTTATGTTGAGGTTTTACAGGACATTGGTGAAGCCTCTTAGACCATAGGAGTGGAAGTAAGGCCATTCGGCCCATCGGTTCCATCCGCCATTTAATCAGGGCTGGTGGTCATTTCAACTCCACTTACCTGCTCTCTCCCCATAGCCCTTAATTCCTTGCGAGATCAAGAATTTATCAATTCTGCCTTGAAGACATTTAACGCCCCGGTCTCCACTGCACTCTGTGGCAATGAATTCCACAGGCCCACTACTCTCTGGCTGAAGAAATGTCTGCTCATTTCCATTCTAAATTGACCCCTTCTAATTCTAAGGCTGTGCCTATGGGTCCTAGTCTCCCTGCCTAATGGAAACAACTTCCCAGCATCCACTTCTAGAATGCTATGTCTAGTTCTGGTTGCCCAGTTATAGGAAGGATATTATTTAGATGAAGAGGATTCAAAAGAGATTTACCAGGATACTGCCAGGTATGAAAGGTTTAAGTTAAAAGGAAAGGCTGGAACTTTTTTCACTGGAGCGGAGGAAGTCAACAGATGACCTGATAGAAATTTATAAAACAATGAGAGGTATAGATAGAGTTGACGGTAGTTGTCTTTTCTCTAAGATAGGGAATTTCAAGACGAGGAGACACATAAGGTGAGAGGAGGAAGATTTAAAAATCCTCAGGAAATAGTGGATGCAGGTATGTTAATGTTTAAAATACATTTGGATGGATACATGAATAGGAAACATTTGGAGGGATATGGGCTAGGAACAGGCACATGGGACCAGTTCAGTTTGAGATTATGTTCGGCTTGGACTGGTTCGACTGAAGAGTGTCTTTCTATGCTGTATTATCTATGAAGGCTGGAATTAGAAGGGCAAGAAAAGACACTAGTTAAGTAACGGAATTGTTCAACATTCTAACTAAACTACCACGACAAAAAAAAGGCACTGGGTGAAAATTGTTTGCTGCCTGTTTACAGGACTGAAATGGCTGGCAGGTTCCAAGAACATACCAGAAGCTGACCTAAATTGGGCCTTGGATCTTACCTTAACCACACTAAGCTCCATGGGTAGCCAGCCAGCCAGTTATACAGGATCAATACAGGCTAACTGCCTCCCCGACAATGACCCAGATATAATATCTGGGACAGAAGTGGTGGATAGTTCCAGGAAAATGGGGTCATTGTACAGGATGGCATAAAATTAAGTTTGAAAAGATTTACATACATTTTAGTGCCAGTATCTTAAGGATTGTGGGTTGGATTACATTGGCAACAAAGAAACAAAGCAGAAAGGGCTGATACTTACTCCTCTCCAATTAATCAATAGGCTATATGATCTCTTAATTACATTAATAAGATGCCCAACATCTATTGTAGCAACCACCAAGAACATTGGATATCACTTGATTCAATATAAAGGATGATGTTATGGAGTACAGGACATGACATAGCAAAATTGATTAATTTCAATTGTTTCCTTTGAAAGTCACAATGTGGTCTGAAATATTTTGGTACAATTAGTAACAGATGCAGGCTGACATGAAAGCATGTTTATGCTATTTTGCACTTCAGACTTTACTGCAATAACTACATGCTATAAGCTTGATAATGCATTGCCTACTTGAGGTTCTGTTGACTGTACTGTTATTTTTTACCATTTAATACCATTACTCCATATAATAGCAATAATCATTACAGAATTTTAAAACATTTGCTGGATGCATATTAAGCTTTATGTCACATATTTTGGGGTTTTTGCCAAGTGTGATTTTTTCTTTTAAAAAAAGAATTGTTGTATGTGTATATATATATATATATATATATAAAAGCTGGGGGATTTGGTTAATGTTGGTGGGGGGAGGTGGTTACCTTATTCGATTTTACCTCTGTCTTTAGGAGCGGGGTTGTTTTTCCCTTCGTTATTTTGTATTATCATATTTAATTATTATTTGTTGAACTGGTAATTTTATAGTTATATGTTTATATATGGTATTAACATAACCAAATATACCGAGGTGGTGGTGGGGGTGGGGTGCTCACTGTTAACTCTAGCTTTGTATTATATTTGAATTTTCCTCACTTTATTG
>NC_057712.1:37255311-37308363 GCF_004010195.1 Chiloscyllium plagiosum
AACTGGGTGGCTGAGGGCCCCCCTGGACTTTCAAATTGGCACAGACTAATTATGGAATGTATTCCCCTTGACTTCCTTACAAATATGGTGCACCGAAAGACCGAATTATTTTATAAAATATGGCAGCCCTTTTTGTATTACATAAATACAGATATTTCGGCTATCCTAACAAGGGCTTTTATTTAATTGAGATTACAAACCTGGCTGGTCCGCGGCCCCTCTGGGGAGGAATCCCGCACGAATACGGGTTTTATTACATCTGATGCTAACACATTCCGAGCATGTAAGAGACTTAAATATACACCCTGGTTAGTTGTAGGTTAGATTAGTAGATAGTTGAGTTTTGTTTGTTTGTCTTTTTTTCTTTTCGGTTTTTTTTGTTTTGTTTTCTTTTGTCAAATTTTGGCTATTGTATATTTGAGCTAATTGTATATCAATGTTTATATCTGAGAGTTTTGTTTATTTTTGTAAACTTGTAAAAATATTAAATTTCTAATAAAAATATCTATTAAAAAAAAAGAAGAATTGTGTTATATTCTAGTCACTGGCTGTCTAAGTGTTTTTCAAGGAAGTCATGGGAACAGGATTAGCTCCTTCACAGCTCCTAAAACCTGACTATTAAGGAAACATTCTGTTTCCTCTTCCTTGGATCCAGAGAATTGTAGAATAAATCCATTTCCGTGCTTTGAACTCTACTCATCGTTATTTTGCCAATTCAGTTAACTGTGTGTCTCTAAAACCTTCCTGTTTCTATCTACAGCCGGTGTCTTATAACTTAGTTTTATTTGTAAACTTGCCAAGCCAAGGCCCAACAGATTCCTAAGACTGTATATCCCACCAGGGAGGTTTGACAATACACCTAGTATGTCACCTCACCTTTGTGTGGCTTAGTAGTACAACAAGCTAAACAGATCACATATTAAATCTTAAATCCTAATTCTATCTTTTCAACTCAACAAACATAAATACTTCATGACATTGTTTTTGAGCTGTTTTTGATTACATACACATTAAAATGAAATTTAGCTTCCAAAATCTATATTTTATTAGAGTAGAATTTAAGGCAGATCTTACTATTTTTGTTAGTTTCATTCATCTATTTTGGGACGGCATGGTGGCACAGTGGGTGGCATTGCTGCCACACAGCGCCAGAGACCCGGGTTCAATTCCCACCTCAGGCGACTGACTGTGTGGAGTTTGCACATTCTCCCCATGTCTGTGTGGGTTTCCTCTGGGTACTCTGGTGTCCTCCCACAGTCCAAAAATGTGCAGGTTAGGTGAATTGGCCATGCTAAATTGCCCATAGTATTAGGTGCCGGGATAAATGTAGGGGTATGGGTCTGGGTGGTGGGTCGGTGTGGACTTGTTGGGCCGAAGGGCCTGTTTCCACACTAAGTTTTCATAATGGCAAAACATTAACATTTCTGACAAAATAAATTTAACCAAAAGTAAGACATTTTCGAAATGACTTCAAATGTTCACAAGATGCTAAAATTACTGTAGAATACTAATTAGGAATATTAATTCTTGGGAAATTAAAGTATGTATCTTCATTACACAATAACTCAAAAGTTTTACAAGAATTTACTGAACACAAGGATCCAATTTTTTTAAGTAGCGTGAACAAGTTGCATCAAGTATGACTAGTGGAATAAAGTGGTATTTGTTTCAGTTCACATCTCAAATTCACCAAGCATTCATTATCACTTTTATGCCCTTTACCACCGTTCTGCAGAGGTTGTTGCCTGTGCAGCATATAGAATGCACTGCAATAACTTGTCAAAACTACTTCAGCAGCACATCAAGAACCTGTAACTTTCAACTTCTAGTTGGAGATTAATGGATGGTGCATTGGAACACTATCACCACATCAAGTTGTACTCTATCTTGACTGGACACACACACATTGCTTATCTTTCATGGTTGCTGTTATTTTGGGAATTCCCGCATGTAGAAACTCCTGAGCTACACAAGCTGTAGCACCTTAGTATGTTGGCCCACTATCATTTCAGTTAATCACTCTCCAAATTTCCCTCTTCCATCCTGAAAAAGCATGGAATCAATCAGAAATGTCATCCTACATTTTCTTCAGGAAGTTAGATACATTATCCTACCTCCTTTTTATCACATCAGCTTTGTTTAAAAGAAAATGTTGACATAGTCAAAGAAATCACACTTGGTTTCAGTAAACAAAGGATTTAATTTTTTTGCAAGTTTTACAAGCTAGCAGTTCATTTCATAATTAACAATTTATTTTATAATATCAAACATAGTAAATACCAACTCTATCTTATGTGCATGCTGTATAACTCTTTGCTATGCAGCTATCAAAGGGCATTTTAAAATATACTGTCAGAAAAAGAAAACAGACAGGTGCTTACCGTTTGGAAAAGCCATTAAAGCACCATGGTATTGATTTATCTCCAAGCACTGAATACATGTGACACAGCATTATGTGAATGCAGCTTCAAAGAGAAAAGTACCCAAACTGAACACCATCAGGAAGGAATATCCAGAAGTGAAAATTCATTGGTTTATAAAACTGGTTCATTGATTTATTTTTCATTCAAATATTAAAATTTAGATTGATTGAAAAAAATGAGGATGTAATGGTCAGTGATGTAATGAAACTGCTTCAAAAGCGTAGTTTAAGAAAATATATATGAAGATGGACCATAATTCAAACCAATTCAAGTGTTTGACATCTTGGGTTAAAATTAAGTAAAATTCTAGATATTGGTTAGCATGTTCAAAAATGTTTTGCAACTATTTTAGAACAATATATCACAAATAATTAATCCTTCAGATGCTTCAAATTGTAACTTTAAGTTCAGGAATAAAATCCTATTCAGTTTCTCGCTCTAATACTTAGTGTCTCACCATAAACAACAACATTGGTCTGGTAATAAGCATTTCCAGTGGCAGATAGCTGTAGTTGCAGCCAATTCGCTGCAGATGTTGGAGGCACACTGATGGATTTTAAACAAAAAGTTGCAGATTGAAAATGAATTTTAATAAAATGGAAATAGAATGGAAAATGGTCAAGAAAAAGCAAAAAAGAGAAAAACAGAAGAGTCAAATGGAGTGTGAATGTTTCCATTGTTCTCAACTGGAGGAATGTCTTTTTTCACAGCTTGTGGCAAGTGGCAAGTGGCTGCCACTAAAAGATACTCTGGATTTAAATCTAAAATGCTTATATTTTCTCTCCAGTTAGTTAATTAAATTACTATATTGGTGAAATCAGGTAAATCAACACTTTCCTCATGGATATCGATACTGCAGTTTTCTTGTTCTAACCTCACCATACATTTTATGCGAATTATCCCAAAATTCCAATCAACAAAAATAGAGGAACTGCAGCCTGTGACAATCAGATAAATTATAATTGACAAATTAAGAGCATTTCAATTATTTCAGGCACGTCTGTGCCACAACTTCACTCCACTTTCATTACTGCTTCAACCATGGCATTCTTCACTTGAAATGAGTACTTCCAAGAGACAGATAATGCAGCGCAAAGCCTCTGAATTCAAGGTCCAGTCTTGTAAGAGATTTCTTTGTTGCTGAATTCCCATCTTTGAATCACAAGCAGCAGTTATTGTAATTCTTCATCCACTCATCTGGTAACCTTCTTAAGGTAAGCCTTATATCTCGACAGATATGGACAAGGAAGAAAGAAATGTCAAGCTTCTTTTGAACTGTGTTCTGAAGGTTTATTTAACTCAACTTTAACTCCCTTTTCACCTGCAGCCACAACAAAGTAAAATTTAAAAACAATTAATATTTGTACCAGAGCAGAATGTTCCAAAAAGCATAAATAGTATATATGATTTAAATTTGTTCTCCTTGTTTGTAACTACTGATGCCCACAAGACCCACTTCCTTATTCAGGCAGAAGCAGATGGCAACCTCTGTCTTGCAGAACTGTTTGGTGATTGGCTGGAAAGAGAAACACGTCTACAAGATCTCTTCTCAACACAGAAGCATATTTTAGCCTACAAATTGTTCCAACAAGTAACCCATTTAAAACCATATCCTTTTCATCAAACGATAAGAGTTTCCAACAACTGACAAGTTTTCTGGTGGTCATTACACTCTTAATGCTATATTTGTTATTGAATTCAAATTTCACCACCTACCAGAATAGTACCAAGGTCTCTGGCTTACAGGTCCAGAGATAATTCCACCAGGCTGTTGCCTCACTTAAAGGGCAGTACCTTGGCTGCAGACAGAAAGGTGAGAGACCAAGAATCCCTGACATCTGATACTTACTGTCGTCAAAGAATCATTGCTTGTGAGTATGGTTAGTAAGTTTGCAGATAACACCAAAATTGGTGGAATAGTAGACAGTGAAGAAGGTTATCTAAGACTACAAAGGGATCTTGATCAATTGGGTCAATGGACTGAGCAGTGGCAGATGGAATTTAATTTAGATAAATGTGAAGTATTGTATTTTGGTAAAACAAACAAGAGCAGGATTTATACAATTAATGGTAGGACCCTGGAGAGTATTGTTGAACCAAGAGACATATGGGTTCAGGTACATAGTTCTTTGAAAAGTGCATCACAGGTCGACAGGGTGATAAAGACAACATTTAACATACTTGCCTTCATTGTTCAGACCAGTGGACATTGGAATTGTGACGTCATGTTGCGGTTGTACAGGATGTTGGTGAGGCCACTTTTGGAATACTGTGAACAGTTGTGGTGCTCTGCTTTGGAAGCATATTACTAAATTTGAGAAGGTGCAGAAAAGATTTACCATGATGTTACCAGGAACTGGAGGGATAAAGTTATAAGGAGAGGCTGGGGCTTAGGAGATTGAGGGGTGACCTTAGAGGTTTATAAAATCATGAGGAGCATAGATAAGGGGAATATCAGAGGTCTTTTCCCTAGGGTGGTGAGTTCAAAACTAGAAGGAATATTTTTAAGCTGAGAGGAGAAAGACTTAAAAGGGATCTGAGGGGCAGCTTTCTCTACACAGAGGATGACTCATATATGGAATGAACCGCCAGTGGAAGTGGTAGATCCAGTAACAACATTTAAGAGGTATTTGGATGGGTACATGAGTAGGAAAGGCTTAGAGAAATACAAGACTGAACACAGGAAAGTGGGACTAGTTTTTAGAATGGACAAATTGGACCGAAGAGTCTGTGTCTATGCTGTATGCCTCAATTACTGATTTCTTTAATTGAACTTCCACAACACTGAATGTTTATTTCATTGAACTTATTTTATGTTCATTGAACACAATGCAAAGAGAAACAAAGCAGATATACAGTTAACAGAAAAATGGACTGTTCCAGATGTACAAATGGAAATGCATTTGACCAATTTGATAACTGACAGCAGAGCCAGTTTTAATAATATCTTGCATTAAGCAAGCTCACGGAAAAGAACAGAAGCTGTTTAGTGAATCTGGCACATTTATTAGTGATGCAGATTTCCAAGACAAATAATTAACAAGAATATTAAAGCTTGATTGCACTGTTGGTAAAAGGGATGTTCACTTAAGAAGTTGAAGCTACCAGAATTTCCACTGAAATACTGAGCACTGTACCGAAATACAATTAAATTGTTAGATTCAATGTAAGAGATAGGTTTCCCTTCTGGTGTCCTGTTATTCTGGCACCTTCCAAATGCTAGAAAGAATATATGAAAGCACTAAATAAGATCAGCAGCTGATGTCACCTGAAGATTCTTGGTTCATTTTCTCGGTACATTGTATATATAACTTTTAAAATAATTTGTTCATGAGATTTGGGCATCATTGGCTTGGCGAGTGTTTATGACCTATTCGCAAATACCTTTAAAATATGGGAAAGTGGAAACACTGCTTGCAAAACTGATTTGAATTCATTCACAATCATAATCTGAAGAAAACAGATGCCAACAATATTGAGTTTAAAAACTCAAATTTTATAATTTGAATTATATAAATGGGTTGATTAGACCATCATTTGCAGGCCAATAAGTTAAAAATGTCCACTTGGACTCTCACAGACAAATAAATGGAGCTAGCAATTTTATTGCTCAAGTAATAGCAACAGAGCAAAGTTAACTTGATACTAATGTGACATCGTAGGATAGAAAACTATTAGTTTAGATGCAGTCACAGGTTAATTAGTATATTAGTGCAATACGAAGCATAGCAACAATGCGAAGTGGAGGAATAAAGGCAAATTTGTTCTGAACTGCCAATAACTAGGATGTTACAAATGTCAACTGTCCTAACCAAAGCTCCTTGCTCCTAAATACCATACAGTTACCCTTACAGGAAACTATCACAATCAGGGAAGATAGGATTAGTTTAATACCCTGTTGACAATGTCAACACACAGATGATAATCAATTGAACAGCAATACCAAAGACCTTGCCAATGATACTGTAGAAATGATCACCTCAAGAGATCGAGGAGGAAGAATATAAGAGATCACTAACCAGCCACAAAAATTGGCTTTATGTATCACTGCTCCAACTTTGTCACATCCTAGTTATTGGCAGTTCAGAACTTTCACTCAGTGCAGCTTGCTAGCCTGAAGTGATTCATTTATCCACGTCTTCTGCTTTAGGGTAGCTAATCAATCCTTCACCCGTGTTAGTTACCCTTACACCTCTCACTTTATGCAGTGATCTTCAAAAGCTGGCACCTTATCAAATATTTATTGAAAATCCAACAATTCCATTTATGCAGGTCCCCCTTTATCTGACTGGTATGTTACTTCCACAAAGAACTTAGTCAACCAATGACTTCTCTTTCATAGAACTGACTATATTATGATTTTCTAAATGTCTTGTTAATATATGTTCAGTAATTGATTCCAGCATTTTACTGATGACAGATAGTAGGCTAACTGGTCTATAGTTTGCTGCTTTCGGTCTTCCTCCTTTTTTGAATACAAGTGTAATATTTGAGATTTTCTAGTCTTCTGGGACTTTTCCAAAATCTAGCAAATTTTGGAAGATTGCAACCAAAGCATCTTTCTCTGTACAGTTTATTTCAAGACCTTTCAATATGCAAATCATTAGGTTAGAGTCGAGAGTATGGTACCAGAAAAGCATAGCAGGTCAGGCAGCATCCCAGGAGCGGGAGAATTGTTATTTCGGGCATAAGCCCTTCATCAGGAATGATAATGAAGGGTTTATGCCCGAAATAATCATTCCTGATGAAGGGCTTATGCCCGAAATAACAATTCTCCCGCTCCTGGGATGCTGCCTGACCTGCTGTGCTTTTCCAGCAACATACTCTCAACTCTGATCTCCAGCATCTGCAGTCCTCACTTTCTCCTAAACCATTAGATTAGTCAAGATGACTAACAAACCTATTTCATGGTTTCAAATAATCTTTTACTTTTATAAAGCAATGAAGGAACAATAAAAAAAAGCTTGCTTAAAAAGAGAAGATGGAAACTGAAATGTTGGATGTAGGTCAGTCAGTTTACCATCTTTCAAAAGACAAGGCAGCTTAAACATCATTATTTCTGCTGTTCTTAAAAAAGTGAGGTGGCAGGGTAAAGAAACAGATGTCAATCACAAAGTGAATTAATTGAACAGCAAATTTCTTTAAAAAAAACTAAAGAATGCATAAGGTATCAGTGCAGCAAAAGACATAAGGGGCAAAGCATAGTCGATAATACTCTCATCTGAGCTAGAAGGGCCTTGGTTCAAGTTTCATTCCAGCGATTGAGCACAACAAAAAAAAATGAAGGCTAACATTCCGGTGCAACAATATAGAACTGTTAAACTATGAAAGGTGCATTTTTCTGATGGGACATTAAATCAAGGCTCAGCTGTCTCAAGAGATAATGATAATCTAAGGAACAGGTATTCTAGTTAAATATTTATCTCTCAAACAAAATTACAAAAAAACAGGTCATCAAATTGATAAAACACTGCTGTATGTTGGAGATTGCTGTGCACATATTGACCATGTTTTCCATATAATACTATATTACAATGATTAAACTTCAGAAAATACTTTATTGGCTACAAGTGTTTCAAGGGATATCCTGTGGCTGTGAACAGAATTCTATCAATGAAAATTTTTCTTCATAGAAACAGAAGATGCAAATGGTGGATTTAAAGACGTAGGTGAAGATCACACAAAATAAAAAGTGTGAAAACATTGAGAAAAATAATGAGAGGAAAGTAAAGTCGCAGGTAGATAGAATAGTGAAGGAGGCATTTGGTATGCTTTCTTTTATTGGTCAGAGCATGGAGTATAGGAGTTGGGAGGTCATGTTGTGGTTGTACAGTACATTGGTTAGGCCACTTTTGGAATATGGGTTCAGAAAAGATTTCAAGGATGTTGCCAGGGTTGGAGGATTTGAGCTTTAAGGAGACACTGAATAGGCTGGGGCTATTTTCCCAGAAGCATTGGAGGCTGAGGGGTGACCTTATAGAGATTTATAAAATCATGAGGGGCATGGATAAGATAAACAGACAAGGTCTTTTCCCTGGGGTGGGGGAGTCCAGAACTAGAGGGCATAGGTTCAGAGTGAGAGGATAAAGATATAAAAAAGACCTAAGGGGCAACTTTTTCACGCAGAGGGTGGTGCATGTATGAAATGAGCTGCCAGAGGAAGTGGAGGAGGCTGGTATAATTACAGCATTTAAAAGGCATCTGGATGGGTATATGAATAGGACAGGGTTTAGAGGGATATGGGCCAAGTACTGGCAAGTGGGACTAGATTAGATTAGGATATCTGGTCAACATGGACGAGTTGGACCAAAGGATCTGTTTCAGTGCTGTACATCTGAGTCTGTAAGTTGAGGATTCAGTAGAACTGAAAAGGAAAACACAATTTATCCAAGATAATGTTAATAATCTAGAGAAAGGAATAAGGGATAGAATCACACTACAGATATCGACCTTAAACCCGAGGTCTGAGCTTGATCCCCTGCATGCCCACTTTTGCACGCCATTAAGACAATCTTTCTCTGTGATTGTTGTATTGATTGGACATAGGGCTTCGAGGAGAGCCAATGTCTATCATCCTTCAGTGCATCAAAACAACCACGACCATAGCTCACTGTTCCCTGTCAGAATCTTTTCTTAAATAAATCCATATAGACAACATGTGCTGCCCTCTCCTCAACCTTCTTTGATGCTTCAAAAAAAATTCAATTGATTTAGTCAAGTATGATCTGCCTTATATTAATTCATGCTAGATCTACTTAATTAACTCAAACTGTGCAAAATATTTGATTATTTTGTTGCCCCAATTAAGAATTCATAAATCTTTTCTATAACTCATATTAAACCAGTTATCCCTTATTTGCAAGGACTATCCTTATGCCCTTTCTTGACAAATGTGTCACACATTTGTCACACTCTAATCCTCAAGCACCTACTCCATACCGAGGAAAGGTTGAAAAATTTAAACATGACCTGTTGCTATCTCTTAGCTACGCACTCACTTAGATACCCAGAAATCAAGCCATCCAGACTCGGTGACATATCTACCCTAAGCCTCATCAGCGTTTCCAGTAACTCCTCCTTGCTTTCATTTTCCAAGTGTTTGCTTCTTCTAATGTTTTGTCACATTTCTCTTTCTTAATTGAATACTCCCTCAGTTCCTACTTAATATTCTAGCTTGGCTCTGCACCCCTCATCAATTATTATCCATTTAGGGAGATAGTGATATTACTGGGGACCCAGGTCTAAATCCTGCCATGGCAGTTGGTGGAATTTGAATCCAATAAAATATTTGAAATTAGGAGTCTAATGATGACCAAGTAACTGTTATCGATTATCATGACATTAGCGAACCAATGTCCTTTAGGGAAGGAAACTGCCATTCTTACCTGGTCTGACTCCAGTGCTACAGCAATGTGGTTTTCACTTGTCTGCACTCTGACCAGTAAAGAATGGGTAATAAATGCTGCCCTAACCATTGATGCCCACATCCAATGAATGAATTGAAAAAATATATTTTTGTTCATAGTAATAGGATCCACTGCATCTATGACTATTACTTACATTTGCTTTATCACTATCTTAAAATGGAGACCTCTTCGTCTTAAACTATGCCCACACAAGAGAAAATTTCTTCCAGGTACTCACCCTATCCAATCCCCTCAAGATCCTATTTGTGTCAGTAAGATCACCTTACAGTCTTCCAAGTTCCAACAAACATAGGTCTTATGTCTTCATTAAATAAGCTCCTTATTTGAGGAACCATTATTTAATGTTCACATCAACCAAGCAGCCTTGGTTATGGCTCACTTATCTTTACCATTGTTGGAAGGTACTGAGCCTGTAACTGAACAATCCCTTACTTGAAGGCAACCTATTTCCATGTTACAAGTTTTCTTGTCAGTCTCATTCTTGAAACTTCAGAACTCAACCTCATGCCATCTATCTTTTCTTTTGCAATCTATATGCTTTCAATATCCTAGCTTAGCATCACAATTATTACTTCTTTATCGGTTTTGTACTTAAAAAAACTCACTACATATCAGACAATGGAAGGACTATGACAACAGTGAATCTTCATATCTGTTGTCACAATTTAGCAAACCAAACAAGTAGCTATTTGAGAGAGCAGTGCTAGTATTATATTCAGTGGGCATTAATTACAGTTTACAAATGGCTAGCAAAATATTTAAAAATTCAGTATTGAAAGTGTAACCTTAATAACATTGAGAAATGAGACCTCTTTACCTGTTGAATATTTGTCTTTAGCTCGTGTTCGCTCATCTGCATCAAAGTACCAGACTGTTATAGCGTACCTAAAGTTGAATATAAAAATAGTTAATTCATCTTTATATATTCCCAGTAGGCACTGTTCAAAGTAAAATGAAACTCTTGACATGCATCGCTCATCATGTACAGCACCAGTTCAACAAGTTGTGTTATGAAGGTTTATGTTTAGAGGAAACATAGCCATTCTTGATTGCTATGAGAAAGATTGGTAAATATGACTAGATGTTTCATGAAGCCATGCTATGAAGTCATTTTCAATCTTTTAACTTGACATGTAATTTCTTATAATTGGCCATAATATTTGGTGTCATGAGCTTTTACAATGTAGCATTGTTTTCAATTTAAAAAAAATCTGGCTTCACAGTAAATTTATTTGAATACTAAAGTTTATATTTAAAGCATGCATTTCTCGTTTGCCAATTTACTTTTGGATTTTTGGTCATGTTTCTCTGTCAAAGTTTACCAAGGCTCACCTTTAATTTGGAGTCTTATTAGAAACATACATGGTTCAGATAGTGCATATTTGCTATTTGGTATGCAATACAAAGGCTGATCTACACTCTTCTACATTACCGTTGTGCTAATTGGCCAGTTAGCTCAGGATGGAGTGTGCGTGACACAGGTGATGCCAATAGCATGGGTTCAATTTCCCATCAGCTGAGGTTACCATGAAGGACTCTTTCTCTCAACTTCTCCCCTTGCCTGGGTGTGGTGACCCTCCGGTTAACCATCACTAGTCATCTCTCCCTCATGAGAAAGCAATCCTATGCAACTTTACCTTTTAGTGATTATGGCTATAAAGTAGCTTGAGACAGTCAAATCATGAAGAGGACTTAGTAAATCTTTTTCTCTTTTAACATAAATATTAACTACTGAAAGACAATTACTAAGATCTGCCAGCCGTTTCGCTGAAGTACAATAGAACCCAAATAAGACAACATTTTAAAAAAAATTTATTCTTTCCTGGGATATGGGAGATGCTAGCTAGACTTGCACTTGTTGGCCATTCCTAATTGCTTAGAGGACATGGTGGTGAGCTGCTTCTCGAATCATTACAACCCACATAGTCCAGATCAGGAATTCCAGGATTTTAATTTATATTGCTTGTCCTTGATGACAGCATATACCAACATTAAAGATATATGCACAAATTAAGTTTCACTGGTCCAAGTTACAACTTTTTTTAAAATTAAGGAATTGGGTTCTCCTAAAGCACTTTTTAAAAAAAAAGAACAAAAACACTTAATTGTGGTTTCATTGAAGGGAGGGGTGCTTAATACAGGGAACAGAGGAATCTTTAACACTAAAAATAAAAAGCCATCTTGAAGGATATTCTGATTGGAGATTGAGCTCAGACAAAGATAAATATTGTTAAGTAATGTTAAGTGAAAAATATTCTTGTGTAGCCCAGAGTCTCAAACTTTACAATCTAGACTGTATACTGGCTAAGTATTCAGTGGACAGTGAAAATACAAAAGTCACTTTTGCAGACAAAACATTTGTTCAAATCTGCACTATACAGTCATTTTGGAGAGAAAGTCCAATCTCCACAATGAAAATATCCTCTATCATGTTGTGTGATACTACCACTATCCTAAATGGGATAGATTTTGTACAGATTTAACATTTCAAGACTGGAAACCCACAAAGCACTATGGGCCATCACCATCCTCAAGATCCTACTCAACCATAATCTGTACGTAATGGCCAAGTTTATTATCCACTCTAACATTATCAATGTGTTGGAGGACCAATACTTGTTAAGGAATAATGCAGGATGACATGAGATAGAAAAACTGCAAACACCTAAAACATTTAGTGAAAACAGTGAAATTACAACACAGGACTACTTGCATGCCAAATATCAGAGGGAAAATGTGACGGGCAATTCCAAGTGATCCCACATCCAAAGGATTACATTTAAACATTCAGTCACTAATATGGTACGTAATGAAACAGCTAACTGGAGGAGTCAGCCCTGCAAATACTAGAATGAGGGAGCCCAATACCTCAGTGAGGCTAAAGAATTTGCACCCACCTTCAGTGAGAAGATGGATCCTCTGGAGGGCTGATGTGCTACAGATAGACTAACCAACCTTAAAGGTATTTAAATGGTCATTGGATAAACATATGGATGAAAATGGAATAGTGTAAATTAGATGGGTTTCAGGTTGTTGCACCAACCTGTGGAACCGAGGGCTGAAGGGACTGTACTGTGCTGTAAAGTTCTATGTTCTATATCAGTCTTCAGGGAGGAGAAAGCGAGAACTGCAGATGCTGGAGATCAGAGTCCAGAGGGTGATGCTGGAAAAGCACAGCAGGTCAGGCAGCATCCAAGGAGCAGAAGAATCGACATTTCAGGCATAAGTCCTTCATCAGGAATGCACAAAACATCAATTCTCCTGATTCTCGGATGCTGCCTGACCTGCTGTGCGTCTCCAGCACCACACTCTTGACTATATCAGTCTTCAGCCAATTTTATTAAATTCACTCTACTAACATCTCGAACAGCTGAAAGCATAAACATTGCAAAGGATACAAGAATGTGGCAAAGACTCTGACAACATTCAAACAACAGAATGAAAGAAATGTGCTCCAGAAGTAGCCATGCCCCCAGTCAAGCTGTTTCAGGACAGCTACAACACTAGAATATACCCAGCAAATTTGAAAATTACCACCCTACCAGTTTACTCTCAAATGATCAGCAAAGGGATGGAAAGAGTTGACAATGCTTCAAGCAGCACCTGTTTAGTAATAACTACTCATCAACAATTATTTGGGATTCCACCAGGGTCACTCAGCTCCTGTCCTCATTATAGCGCTTGGTCCAAAAAGAACTGACCTCTAGAGGGCAGGCGAGAGAGAAAGTGATTGTCTTTGACATTAAGGCAGCATTTGACAGTGTGTAATATCAGAAGACATAGCAAAACAAGAGTTAATGCAAATCAGGGAAAAATCTCTATTAGTTGTTGGAAAGAAAGATTGTTTTGGTTGTTGGAGTTCAGTTTCAGGACATCTTTGCAAGAGTTCCTCAGGGAACCAAGACCTAACCATCTTCAGCTGCTTCAAAACTCTTCCCTCCATTATAAGATTAAATGGGAAACTTCTCTTATTACTGCGCAATACTCAGCACCATTTGCAATTCCTCAGATTCTGAAGAAATCCATGGCCATATGCTGCAAGACCTGGACAACATCTCGGCTTGGACTGAATGTCAAATAACATGCACACCATACAAGTGCCAGAACATGACTATTTCCAGTAAGAGAAAATCTAACTACCACCCATTATTATTCAATGACATTCCCACTTTTGACACCCCACTTTCAACTTCTTTTGTTGCTTAAATGATGGTATTACCACAGTCGAGATTCAGGAAACCAAGATCTAGAAGTGGTTTGCGAAACAATGAGAAATTATAAAAGGCAAGAATCACTTGAGAGTGGTGTACAATACCCTACAAAGTTGGTACTTTTAGGGGCAAATGTAAAGGAAAAAACAACAGCATGTCAGAAAGGTACAGTGATAATCATGGGGAATTGTAACCCACATACAGACTGGAAAATAAAATGGGCAAACATAGCCAAGGTGAGGAATTCATAGAATGTTTTTCTGTAATTCTAAAACTAGTTCCTTCTCAAGCTGAGCAAACAACAGATTATATCAGACCTGGTATTATGCAACGATGAAGATGAATTAATGACCTCACATTGAAAATGGCCCTGCGTGGCAACGGCCATAATATAATTCAGTTTCAGGGAGAGAGAAGTAGATCCATGTGGAGACAGTAATAGTTAGAGGGGAGTACCACTATCTGCAAGTTCCACCTCAAGCTACATAACCTGACTTGCAATTATATCACCATCACTTCACAGTTGCTGGGTCAAAATCCTCAAACTCTCTTCCTAACAGCACTGAAGATGTCTTGCATGTCAAGGATTGTGGCAATTCTAGATTGCAACTCACCACCACCTTCTTCAGGATGAGCAATGAAGCTGACTCAGCTTACATCCCACAGACAAATTTTTAATAACATAAATTTAGAAAATTAAAACAATGAAAATAAAGTCCATCAGGACCTGAAGACTTGGCAGCCTGCACCTTCTAAATTTGTCCAGTACCATTTTCCTGGTGATGATCATTTTCTCTTCCATTCATTTGTCATACTGTTGCTTATTGGGATGCTAAATGAATTGAATTGAAAAGGTATTTTACATTGGTCTTAACTGTAGAGGTTACATATAATAAACACTGCTACTCCAATAATCTGGCTAATAGTAAACCTTACTATAACTGTTACAATCAGTAATAAATGACAATAACTTTGATGATATACAAATAAACTATTCATCCAATCACTTATCTGTTTTTCTGTAATACCATACCTTGATTTCTCTCAAAACATGGCTTTTCCATTTTGAGGGACAGCTCTTCTCAATAGTGCTGACTGTTACAGGGTACTTTGTTCACCAGCTCTTTACAAACTCATGCTGGCTCTCTCAATCAGCTGAAATCTGTGTGTTCAGCTATTTCACTCTTATTTACTCTGAAGAATTTCCTAAGAACTAATTCGTCTTCCCTCTCTTGCCTGTCCTAATAGGAGAGTGGCGTGCAAGTTTCTAATATGAAAGAAGGTACCCAAGATCAATGTGACCTCTGGGATGGAAATGTTGGGTTCAAGCCCCATCTGCCAATACAATGTGCCATAATTTTAATAATTTGTTAAATAATATTAAGTCCAATCTAAAAGGAATGGCTCCCAAATTGAGAGAACTTTCCAACTCATTCCACTGTGGAAGGCATCTGCAAAATGATCAACTACTTCCTTTGAAAGCCTAAAATGGAAAACATTTAATGTTTGAAATCTGCCACTCCTTCGGATCATTATTTTCTTCATTGATACGGTTTTGCTTATACTGAAAATTCTGGCAAGTTCCATTCCTAATTCAGTATTAGTTTTCTCAGGATGTTCGACATGCTATCCTTTTTAAATCACAGGAAATGTTGATGCAAATGATAATTCAAAAGTCTCCTAGTTCATTATATTCATTGACTGAATCAACGTTACCAGCTTTCAAGTGTCTCTATTGTTCAGGATAATCCTATTTCACCCAATACAATTCTAAACATTTTTCATATTTATTTTCTTGCCCCTTGCAAGATTCTTTTCACACTTCCTCATTGCAGCTGCAGTTATCCACTTCATCGTGCTTCATTGTTCTCTGTATTCCAAACATCCATAAATTTATTTTTTTTTAAATGTTCCTTCTTTCAGCTAAAACAGGGTTCAAACTCTGCAACCTTTCAGCTCACTATGAAGTTAATTAAGTTGGAGACTTATTTACAATTACAGACTTTTTGTTAGACAACTCCAGACAATTGGAAATTGGCAATAAGTTTAAACCTCCCAAGCAATTATTGCATAGTCTGTGTTAGGACAAAGAAATCCTGAGGCACATCTTTCAAGGTATGTCCAGATTCCTACTATCTAGAAGATCTGGACCACTGTTCCAAAAAGCTTGCAAGAACTCACTAAGAAATTGACTATTTTTCTGACATTTGCTGGTCTACATATTACAATAGATTTCACAACCAGAACTATGCCTCTGGTACTTACGTTTATCTAATCAGAACATTCGTACATTCTACCATTTTGCAACTGCTACCAGGGACCAGTACACAATTTCCACTTCAATCTTAAACTTGCCTTTCTTTTCATTAATTCTACCCATTCAGTCTCCATTATTGGCTTGATTATCATTAAACCTTTCATCATCATTGAAAAGATTTAATCTTTAACTAAGGTCAGTATGTTAAATTTCAAATTCGCAAGAGTGGAAGGCAACAACAGCAAGTGACAAATGTTCAAAGTAGGGGTCAGCATCTTCGGATTTCTTGACAGAATGTCAGTTGTGTCCCGTCCAACAAAAGGGATGCATGGTTATAACTTGGGGATGATATGGGTCAAGGGGATCAACTATCAGCTGGAGAACATTTAGAGATAGTGACCATTGTATAAGGTTCAGGATGATGGTGGAGAATGACATGCAACAGGGCAGGATTTGTGGAACAAGAAGTTGGAGGGGAAAACAGAAACTGAACAATGGGCTACCTTCAAAGAGCAAATTGTTTAGGTATAGTTAAAATTGATAAGGCACCAGGACAGGATGAGATGCATCCAGGGTTTTTGAAGGAAATGAAAGTAGAGATTTCAGGGGCACTGGCCATAATCAGTCTTCCCTGGACTTGAGGGAAGCTGCTAGAAGGTTAGAGTTAAAAATCACACAACACCAGGTTATAGTCCAACAGGTTTAATTGGAAGCACACTAGCTTTCGGAGCGTCGTTCCTTCATCAGGTGATATCACCTGATGAAGGAGCGACGCTCCGAAAGCTAGTGTGCTTCCAATTAAACCTGTTGGACTATAACCTGGTGTTGTGTGATTTTTAACTTTGTATACCTCAGTCCAACACCGGCATCTCCAAATCAGAAGGTGAGAGAATTACAAACATTACGATATTACTCAAGAAAGGTTGTTAAGGATTACCTCAACAATTACAGACCAGTCAATTTAACTTAATGGTGGGGAAGCTTCGAAAAACAATTATTCTTGATAGAATTAGTAGTCACTTGGGAAAAGAGGAGTTGACTCGGAAGAGTCAGCATGGATTTCTAAAGGGGAAATTATGTTCCCTAAGCTGCTGGAGTTTTAAAGCAGTAAGAGAACCTCACTGAGAATAAACTGTGCCATAAGTAGATTTCCAGATACTGATACAGTGCCACACAATAGATTTGCAGAAGCTTGTATGTCAAGCATACAGTGTCGTCAACTTTATTAATAAAGACAGAGTAAAAGTGCAAGGAGATGATGCTGAGCTTGCACAAGACACTTGTTATAACTGTACTGAGTACAGTTGTGGGTGCAACATTATAGGAAAGATCTGAATGCATTAAACAGAATGCAAAGGAATTTACAAGAATGGTTTCAGGAATGTGAAACTTCAGTTGTAAAGTAGACTGAAGTAGTTGAAACTGTCCTCTTAGAGAGTAGCCGGAGAGGAGATCAGATAGAGGTTTTCAAATCATGAATGATTGGATAGAAAAGCTGTTCGCACTCAAAAATTAAAGGAACGAAAACAAAAGACCTCCTTCTATACCATACAAATTCTGTGATTTTGCGCTCCAGCTACTTTTACCACAAACTGGAAAGTATTCACAGGCACTTGATAAACACTATGCAGCAAATGGCTCTCAGTAGTATACCTTGTCTAACCACAATGATTTTGAGCATATAGCTGATTTTTCTCCATATTTTGGTCCAGCCGAATATGAAAATTTCTGATACCAAGTCAATTTTAACTATATCGAGACCTCCTTAGGAGGACTGAGCACATTAACATCTTTAATGTGCATTATCCATATAATTTTTCTTCTGAGGACAACAATATGCTGAGGTAAATGGAGAATGATGACTATGAAGGTGATCATATAATTTTAGCTCCTTTGCCAATTAAAGGACTTCATAGGATTACCTTGTGGCATAAGCAGGTTGAACTTCATGAGGATTGCGTCGATCGGACCAGAAAAATAGCAGCCTGTCAAACTTTGGTTCAATATCAGCAAACTGTAATTTTCCTTCTGGAAAAATTCGAAGAAGACCTCCATTTACCTAGCAAAGAAAAAGGAAATCTTTAGGGAAGACATTTTCTTAAGTTAACACCAATTCATACTAATGCAGTGCATTTAATCTATTAAGAATTGATTACTTTTCAATTTTAAAGGTTTGTAAAACTCAAAACTTTTCAGAATCAGTCAATTACAAATCACCCTCTTTCATTGTTACTTGATATCATAATTATATATTTCCGGTCTAAACTTGTCCATTCACAATGAGCCTATAAGAAAAAGTCAAGTGTTGTGAGGTCTAAATTCTCTTAAGATTTTGCCACTACTCAGTACTCTAACAAAGAAAAACAGATTTTTTTTTTAATTTTGCATTTCAAATAGCTATGGAGAATGCTCTGTTTATCGGATACAGATTAAGAAAGAAGTGGAAACCCTTTATTAGGAATCATTCAAGGCAAGTTACTTTTATGGAGACGAAATGCTACTAATGTAATATCTATCATATGAAAACATAACTGTTGATTGTCAGTTCTTGAGTTAAACAGAAACAAAAAAGAAAGTGCTGGGAATGTCAGTGCCTGTGCAGAAAAATCAGAGTTAATGTTTCAAGCTGAATGACCCTTTCTCAGAACTGGGGACACAACCAAATGACTTGTTTCCTTTTAATCACCAAATTACCTATGGCACCTCCATTTTTTAAATGCGTTTCTAGGATTTGAGCCTGGGCCTCCTGGTCCAGGGGTATGGACTTTACCACTTCACCACAAGGCGACCCTCTGGTTCTGTGTTTTTCTTTGCTTTTTTAAAACATTTTTTCAAATGTAGGGTCAAATAATATCCTTTTTATTTTAAATCCCAAATCACTTGCGGTTATATAAAAATATATTTAAAAAAATATATCGGGAGACAAAAATAGACACCATTACGAACAGCGTTGATCATATATATTTTTCCCCAACACCAGGAAAACACCCACATGGCTAACTGCATACTGACAAGCAAGCCTCTTAAGGGGGATGTTCACATAAAAAAAATTGAGGCAGGTAGGGCGAAAGGGAGGGGGACTAAATCAAAATGGAGTTGTAGGGAGAAAGTAAAACACTCTATCCCACACACCCTACTTCCCCGTGGCCACCTCCCTCTAAAGGCATTGAGAATATTGGTAGACACTGTTCACTCCCTCTCCAATGAAACCCAGACTCAAACATAACTGTGGAAGAGAGGTGATAGTTGGCAGAGCTCATCCCCTCCATGGTCCACTACCTTGACCCTCCTCCACCTTTTATAGCCAGCCTGGCCAAGCCCTGAAACAGACCCACAAGGAGGTCTTTCAACCTGTCCACACCTCTCTGCACTGGGTGCCCAAAGGCCAGGAGAATGGGATTGAAGAAAAGCCAAAAACATGACAATATATACATGGTCCGACTCCACAGCGCCACAAAATAAACAGTTGGGTTGGGAGTTTATGAACCGCCACAATCTATGATTGTGAGGGACTGCTGCATGCAACACCTTCCATCATTGGTCCCCAACAGGAAAATGGAGGACTCCTGCGTTGACAGCCCTCTACTGGGGATCCACACATCCGGATGTTAGAGATGAGGTGGATGGTGTGCAACAGTAGCCTATACAAAAACTGCCTCTTTGCAAAGGTGAAAAGACATACAACACATATTCAGGAGGCAGCTCAGGCTACTGAGAGGGGTTCAGGACCTTTGGGTAAATGCGAAATTCCATCCAAGCACACATAGATGGGATTCCACCACACACTTGAGCATCCTCCAACTGATGTATAACGTTGGATCCAAGCACCATTCCAGTTCCTTATTTATTTATTTCTAACACAGTAAAAAGACTATTGTGCAAAAGCTTTATTCTGTATGTTCCACCACCAGAAAAACACCCATGTGGGTAGTGGAACATTCAGTTCCCTTTTTATTATCTACCCATCAATTAAGCAATTAACCCCAATCTCTTACTTAACTATTTGCTACATTTTAACAGATTAGTCAATTTTCTTTAAAATAAAAGGTTTTGAAGATTCAATCTTTGAATAAAACTGATTTAAACATAACAAAAGTGATTTTTCATATTTTAAGTCTTGCCTCGCAAAGTTATTTACATTTTTCATATGCCATATCATTCAGCTTTCCAAATTCCCTTTAGTTAGTGATTCCAGACATTATGTATTTTTGTTCAAAGTCACAAATTTTTTTCAGCTGTTTAATAACATTTCTTTGAAGATTATCTGTAATTCTTGTGTCAAGCTAGTTTTTTTGCAAAATACAATGACATCGGATTTCCCCATTTTGGATCCAAACTGGACTGCTCAGGAGGAAACGGCACTACTTGAGACAGTGATGGATGTGGTTTTGGAAACTGGTAATACAAGGCATTTTCTTGTTTGCAATTAGAGTGTTAGCTCTTTCATTCCAGCAATCTTTTACAAAAATGTATTATCAGCTGAAAATTTGTCCTCTTGTTATAGTCATCCTTAGATGAAATTCAGGTTGCTTTCCGTTATTAAGCTAAAAGCATTCGGCTGCAATTCCTTTTCTCTGTTCCTATCTCCTTGCCCAAAATCTAGCTCATGTCCTGATGCTGGTCGCTGTTTCAATTTTATTCTTCTTTCATCTCCCCGCCAATCCATCTGCATTACCTTTTCCAAGTTCAGTCCATAGGATCAGTGGTTCCTAATCTTTTCAAGATCAAGGCACACTAACTGAATAACTGAATGGATTTCTTTACAGTGTATGCACAGTGACAAATAGCAGCAGATACTGCCTTCAATAGGAGTCACAGGCTCCAGAGCAGATTGGCAGCACGATCAAAAACATTTCATGGTAAGCTTCTCACCTTGTCACACCAGTTGAAAACCACTCCATAAGATCCAATTCCTGCACTCTTAAACGTCTGGTGTCAGGCCAGATTATTATAGTTATCCATCCTTGCCTTCTATGACACTGCAATTTATCACCTCATCTCTACTATTCCTCTCCAAAGACCCTAGTTTGTTACCCTCCAGGTGCACACTGATACCTCCCAGAGCTTAACTGAGCCTTTACATTGGATTTCTCCCATAATAATTAAATAGATCAAGTCACAGACAAAGTCTTTGTGGTGAGGACTGTGATGCATTATCCAATGTCAATCAGTGACATTATCAATCACAATATTTCTGTTGCCCCTTAGTGTTCTGGGTTGGTGTACAACCAAGTTTAGTCTTAGTCCTGCCAATGTTCATGGACTGAATCTTAAAGAAAGTGGGTTTCTGAATTCTCTGCTAAGGTATTTTTGAGATGTTTAAAGGTAAAGTTGCTACAGGACCATTGGGCTGCTCTCTCAGAGAGCCAACTGATGGTAGTTTCACCTGAGGATCACCACACCTCAGGTGTGTGGAAAAGTTGAGAAGGAGAGTCCTTCATGGTAATCTCAGCTGGTTCAAGAATTGAACCCATGCTGTTGGCATCACTCTGCATCGCAAACCAGCCACCCAGCCAACTAAGCCAACCAACTCCTATGAGATGTTTACTGGTAAATTTTCAGATAGGAATTTCAATGGCATCAAAATATTGATTTAGCAGGCCATCATACACTTCAGCTTCTGATGTTTAAAGGTAAAAAAATTTGCTATTAACTATAATACTAAAGCTGAGTCTTTGCCCTAGTTGTGTTTATTGAGGCCTTTAAGAACACAGAATGTAAGTAAGTGAAACTATTTGGTATTTCATTGAAGAATTTACAATATTAAGACATGGCATACCACCTTGCACAGAATGTACAACACAGCAATATTCTGTGCAAAGGGTCCATGCCCAGATGAGTCTCTTGCTACTTTCCTTCCTCTCATCTAAGTGTTTTTTACTAAAGGGTTGTCCCTTTACTCTGAGGTGTGCCCTCAGGTTCTAGTCTCTCCTACTAATGGAAACATCTTCTCGACTTCCACTGTATCCAGATGTCTCAGTATTCTGTAAGTTTCAATGAGAAATCCCCCCCCCCCATCCTTCTAATATGGACTGAGTACAGACCCAGAGTTTCTCAACCTCTCCTCATATGACAAATTTATCATCCCCAGGGCCATTCTTTTAAACCCAGTATGAAGGCCAACACATCCTTCTTTTGATACAGGGCCCAAAACTGCTCAATATTCCAGATGTGGTCTGACAACAGCATTATACAGCTCAGTAGCACATCCCTACTTTGTATTCTAGCCCTCTTGAAATGAACGCTAGCATTTCTTTTGCCTTCCTTACTATCAATAGAACCTGGATGTTAACCTTATGAGAATACTACACTAGTTCTAAAGCTTGCACATATTTCCTATAATGAGACAATTGGAACTGAACACAATATTCCCAGTGTGGTCTAGCCGGGGCTTTGTGGAGCTTCAGCATAGCCCCGCAGGTCTTGAGCTCAAGCTCCCTACTAGTGGTGAAGGCCAGCGCACCATCCGCCTTCTTAACAACCCTAACAACATGAGTGGCAACTTTGGGGGATCTGTGGACATAGGCCCTATGATCCCTCTGTTCCTCCACACTGCTAAGAATCCTGCCTTTAAACCCAGTATGAAGGCCAACACATCCTTCTTTTGATACAGGGCCCAAAACTGCTCAATATTCCAGATGTGGTCTGACAACAGCATTATACAGCTCAGTAGCACATCCCTACTTTGTATTCTAGCCCTCTTGAAATGAACGCTAGCATTTCTTTTGCCTTCCTTACTATCAATAGAACCTGGATGTTAACCTTATGAGAATACTACACTAGTTCTAAAGCTTGCACATATTTCCTATAATGAGACAATTGGAACTGAACACAATATTCCCAGTGTGGTCTAGCCGGGGCTTTGTGGAGCTTCAGCATAGCCCCGCAGGTCTTGAGCTCAAGCTCCCTACTAGTGGTGAAGGCCAGCGCACCATCCGCCTTCTTAACAACCCTAACAACATGAGTGGCAACTTTGGGGGATCTGTGGACATAGGCCCTATGATCCCTCTGTTCCTCCACACTGCTAAGAATCCTGCCTTTAACCCTATAATCTGCATTCAAATTCAACCTTCGAGAATGAGTCACTTCATACTTTTCCGGGTTGAGCTCCATCTAACACTTTTCAGCCCAACTCTGTAACCTGCCAATCTCCCGGTGCAACCTACAACAGCCCTCTTCACCTCCACAACCTTCATGTCATCGGCAAGCTTACTGACCCACCCTTCCACTTCCTCATTCAAGTCATTTGTGGAAGTAATGGGGAGTGGAGGTCCCAGGGCAGATCCCTGCGGAACACATCTGGTCGTTGAACACATACTTTCAGTCTGCCACAGTCCTCTGTCTTTTATGGGTCAGCCTGTTCTGGGTCTGATGGCCAGATTTCTCTGTATCCCATCCCTCCTTGGTTTCTGAATGGGCCTACCATGAGGCACCTTGCTGGGGTCCATGTATACCATGTTCACTGCTCTACCATCAATGTATTTTGTCATATTCTCAAGGAATTCACTGGGGCTTGTAGGGCATGACCTACCCCTGACCGGGCCATGCTCACTATCTGTAGCCAAGCTATGCTTCTCAAAATAATCATTCATCTTGTCCCTCTGAATCCTCTTTGGTGATCTGCCCACCATCGGCATGGGGCTGGCTGGTCTTTGGTTCCAAGGGTTGTCCCTGCTTCCTTTCTTGAACAAGGGAATAGCATTTGCCACCCTCCAATCATCACCAAAGGGGCAGCGATCTCTTCCGTCGCTACCTTAGGTATATCCTATCTGGTAGAAAGTGAGGACTGCAGATGCTGGAGATCAGAGTCGAAAGTGTGGTGCTGGAAAAAGCACAGCAGGTCAGGCAGTACCTGAGGAGCAGGAGAATCAACGTTTCGGGCATAAGCCCTTTATCAAGAATGGTCCCACCTGGATGATTATGGACAACAGGAATATATCCTATCCTTCCCAGGGGACATATCGATCCTCATGTTTTTCAAGGTTTCCTACACATCCCCCGCCTCAACATCAATCTATTCGAGCATATAGGCCTGTTTCATGCTGTCCTCACAAAGAACAATATTGCTCTCACTAGTGAATACTGAAGCAGCGTATTGGTTGAGGACCTCCCCTACCTCCACCGGCTCCAGGCACAAGTTCCCTCCACTATCCCTAATTGAGTGAGTAGAGTGGGTTCTTTCTTGATTAAATGCTTTATTGAGATATGGCTTTTACCTTTAAGTTTAATCAAGAGACGCAAGCATTAAGTTAACCTGGAGCAGTGTTTTGTAGAGGAATAATACAGTGCTACTTCCTGGGTCCAGTCAGAAGGGCCCTCGCTCCCTCAATCTTCCTTCATAAGAGAGGGGTCTGTAGATTGAAAGAGCAAAAAACTGGCCTTTAGTAGAACTATACGCTCTTCTTGTCGGACGTGGGAGTTCAGGGCAAGGTTGCGCATTATTGAGGACTAGATCTGCAATAAATGCCGCTGGTTGCAAAATCCTATCCGATCGAATGGATCGGTTACAGAGAGAGTTAGAGGCAATGAGGAATTTACAAGAGCAACAGGATGTGATAGATCGCAGTTGTAGGAAGGGAGAAAAGTTGCAGCTACAGTCACATAGATAGGTTAACTCCAGGAAAGGTAAGAGAGGTAGGCAGCTAGTGCAGGAGTCTTCTGTGGCTATCTCCATTTCAAACAAGTATGCTGTTTTGGAAAATGTAGGGGGTGATGGATTCTCAGGGGAATGTGCACGAACAACCAAGTTTCTGGTATCGAGACTGACTCTAATGCAATGAGGGGTACGTTGGGTTCCAAGAGATCAACTGCATTAGGAGACTTTCTAGTCCAAGGCACAGACAGACGTTTCTGTGGCCAGCAGTGAAAAATCAGAATGGTATGCTGCTTCCCTGGTGGCAGGATCAAGGATGTCTTAGAGAGGGTGCAGATTGTTCTCAAGGGGGAAGAGGGACCAGCAGGAGGTCTTTGTACACATCGGAACCAATGATATAGGAAAGGAAAAGGATTTGATTCTGAAGGGAGAATATAGAGAGTTAGGCATGAATTTAAGGAGATCCTAGAGAGTAGTAATATCTGAATTACTCCCAGTGCTACAAGCTAGTGAGGGTAGGAATAGGAGGTAGAGCAGATAAATGCATGGCTAAGGAGCTGGTGTATGGAAGAAGGATTCACATTTTTGAATCATTAGAATCTCTTCTGGGGTAGAAGTGACCTGTACAAGAAAGACAGATTGCACCTGAATTGGAAGGGGACTAATATACTGGCAAGGAGATTTGCTAGAGCTGCTCAGGAGGATTTAAACTAGTAAGTAGGACTCAGGGAGATAGTGAAGAAAGTAATCAATCTGAGACAGGTACAGTTGGAAAAAGAAGTGAGTCAAACAGTCAGGGCAGGCAGGGACAAAGCAGAGAACAAGGTAGGGCTGATAAATTAAACTGCATTATTTCAATGCAAGGGGCCTAACTAGGAAGGCAGATGAACTCAGGGCATGGTTAGGAACATGGGAATGGGATATCATAGCAATTACAGAAACATAGCTCAGGGATGGGCAGGACTGGCAGCTTAATGTTCCAGGAAGGATAGAAAGGGAGGCAAGAGAGGAGGGGGAGTGGCATTTTTGATAAGGGATAGCATTACAGCTGAAGAAGGATATTCCCTGAAATACACCTAGGGACGTTATTTGGGTGGAACTGAGAAATAAAAAAGGGATGATCACCTTATTGGGTTTGTATTATAGACCCCAAATAGTCAGAGGGAAATTGAGATACAAATTTGTCAGGAGATCTCAGTTATCTGTAAGAATAATAGAGGGGTTACGGTAGGGGATTTTAACTTTCCAAACATAGATTAGGATTGCCATCGTGTTTAGGGTTTAAATGGAGAGGAATTTGTTAAGTATACACAAGAAAATTTTCTGATTCAGTATGGGAATATACCTACTAGAGAAGGTGCAAAACCTGACCTACTCTTGGGAGTAGGCAATGTTTTGACACAGAGGGTGGTGCATGTGGGAAATGAGCTGCCAGAAGAAGTGGTGGAGGCTAGTACAATTGCATCTGGACGAGTATATGAATAGGAATGGTTTGGAGGGATCAGGGCCAGGTGCTGGCAGGTGGGGACTAGATTGGGTTGGGATATCTGGTCAGAATGGAGGAGTTGGACTGAAGGATCTGTTTCCGTGCTTTACATCTCTAAGACTCTATAATAATTTAAGTCAATCCACTTCATTTTAGAAACTTTCTTTTTAAAACAAAACACACATTTATGCAACCTATTCTCAGTCTCACCCTTTGTCAAATGTACAGTGTCCCAAAGAGAATGGTTATAAACATAACATTCTACATGCAACTTTTCTCAGATTGCTCTTTGTATTTAGAATATTGCATAACTATAACCGATATACCTTCTACTAGTTTCAGCAGCTGATGTACTTTCAACTACTTTTTTATTTTCTTGGCTTCCCAGTCACCAGACAACACTATAATCATTTCCATCAAAGATATATTTGAACAGCATATGAAAGCATGTGAAGCATTATTGAAAAGGACAAGCTTCATATTTTCTAAAAGATATGGCTAGGAACTTATGTGTATATTTTTCAGAATTTAATTCCTTTGATGTTTTGTTTCCTCTCAAAATTTTGTCCAGTAGCATGTTTCAATGCAGTACTCAATTCAAATACATCATAGCTGACTTTGCAACTTGTTGTTAACCATCCAAACAAATTTCTGAACAGATCTGTTTCTTCCCTCAATGCAAAGCCATGTTTCAATGAGGAGTAGTCCAACATAAGGTCATGATTAATACATTCCAAGTAAGACTGCGGTTAAACTCAACTTCCAACTTTAAATTCCCTTTTTATGCAGTACATATTGATAAACGTCCATAGGACCTCCCAACAGAAAATAATCCACATGCACCACAAAGATGCCTATCAGCTTCTCTGTAATTGTAGTAGAACATTAATGGATCTGCTTTAAGCTGAATGCCACCTACTTTCAGTAAGATGGATCTAACTGAGAAATACCATAATCTCATTGCATCATTCAATCCATAAACACAGTTGTTTAATTTTCAAAGCTCCTTTCTACATAGCCTGTTTCTTTAGGTGATTTCAAAAATATTTCCTTGGTGAATTTTTTCATCCTGCAAAAAAAAAAATACAGCTTTTATAGTTATTGACTTACATTCCTTACTAAATGAACTAAAGTGATCTTGAAGATAATTTTTGCTGCTGCAGGAAAATCAAGCCTACCTAACATATTGATCACCAAATTTCTTATCAAAACCTCAGGCCACTATTCTGGCTTTCACCTCTCATGCGCCAACAGGAGCACTTTTTCTGTGTATATCCATCTGCATGTGCTGGCTGCCCCTTTCAAGTACCTCTCTTTTCTACATTCAGAAGTACTATTTCACACAGCTAATTCGCATTTCCCCCCCACCAAATCACCCATGTTACTTTTCATATATTTTCTAATTGGCTTGTTCAGAGATGTTATTACACACCTCTGACCAGGAAGCCTAGGTTAAAGCCCTACATGCTCCAAAGGGTAGGGACACTACCACTGCACAAGAGCCCTCTGAGTTTCTTTTTTTTTTCCCCACTTTCTTTATACCCAGAAGAGCTATCAGGCATTCCTGAGCGACTTTGTCACTACCAAAACTATCAAAAGTGAGGGTAGATAAGGAGCTAAATCAAAATGGACTTGGAGGGGAAATATAAAACACTGCATCCTCCGTGGTACACACCTCTCTTTCAAAGCATTAAGAGTATGGATGGACATCACATGCTCCCTCGTCAAGGATACCTGGACACAAACATAACCACAGAAGAGGGGCAGTCAGCAGGTATGACCTCCTCCAACCTGGAGCAGACCCATGAGGGGATCCTCCTTCTGCACCAGATGTCCCAAGCGACTTTTAAAAAATCAGTTTTCCACCAATAATCCCGTGCTTCTAATTGATCAGTTTAGCTGCACAGCCCAGCAGGAGTAATGCAATAATGCCAAACTTCAATGTATGCATCAAATAAGGGTGATACAAACAACTGATTTGCAATGCAGAGTGAAGCCACCAACATGGGTTCAATTCCTGCACCAGCTGAGATTATGATGAAGGAGTCTCCTTTTCAACCTCTCTCTTTGCCCGAGGTGTGGCGACTCATGTTAAACCACCACCAGTTGTTTACCTGTAATGAGAGCAGCTTTATTGTTTGTTAGAACTATGGCAACTCTTACTTTACACTAAACCGCTTTCCAGTTGTCCATCTTTTTGTTTGTTTTATCAACTTCTCATTTTTTTGTATCCATTAAAACGTCTTGATCATAAGGGCTTCTACTTGTGAAGTTGTCAATCTGTTTGTTAAGCTTTGCTTCTTGTCAAACTACAACTTTCAGTTGTTGGTCTGCCTTGATCGGAACTAATAAGACAAGAACCTCTCCCCCTCCACCCCAAATCTTTACTTCATTTTGTCAATTCATGGATCTTACCTTCTGTCCCTCATCTTGTATATTTATCCAAGATTTCTTTCGCTCCCAAAAATGAAGGCATTCTTCCAATCACTAGCACATACGGGCATATATGTTTCTTTGGTGCCAACATTTGGTTGTTACAGAGGTAAATAAGGTAAAAACAAGGACTGCAGATGCTGGAAACCAGAGTCTCGATTAGAGTGGTACTGGAAAAGCACAGCAGGTCAGGCAGCATCCGAGGAGCAGGAAAATCGACGTTTCAGGCAAAAGCCTCATCTTCCACCTCGGAACACTTCAACCGCATGGCATCAATATGGATTTCACCAGTTTCCTCATTTCCCCTTCCCCAATCTCACCTCACCCCAGCTCAGCACCACCCTCGAACTGTCCTACCTGCCTATCTTCCTTTCCACCTATCCCTTGGATGCTGCCTGACCTGATGTGCTTTTCCAGCCCCACACTAATCTAGTGGATGGAGGGAAATAACCTTATCCTACACATCTAACATTTTGCCCATATTCATCTGGCTCTTAGTTTGTTGCAATCTTGATCCTAATATTGTCTAGTATATTTATGTACAAAGTGCACGGCATCTCATCACTTTCTAGGATTTGTTTGGACTTTTAAGTGTGTGATGAGGAAGGCATCCTAACATTTTGGTTGCCATGCTGGAAAATTCCATTGCCGTCATCACGTCCTACAACTTTACCTGCTGCTTTCCAATCTTCCTTATTTTTTAATATGTCATGTCTCCTGGATTAAGATTTTATTTCTGATGGCCTTACATAATGCTAGAAGGATCACCAAATTTTATCTGAAACCTCAGCTTTAATGAATGCCCTCTTCTCTGCACAAAGTTCAAGTGATCAAAAAAAATCTATAATTCTAGCCTGTTTCAAAGTCAAGAGTTAATCACTGAATACCAGAGAGTTGTTCAAATAAAAAACAAACGAAATGGAACATAGCTGACAAGCATTTGCAGCAATTGCTTTAATGGATTGCCCATGCTACGGTGATTTATTTTGCTATATTATTAATAAAGCAATTTTCCACTGCTGTGTTAAGTACCTCATTGCTCACAGATATACACACACTCTTAAATTCATCACTACCAAATTCCATACCTCCCATTGTTAGCTAAGAATTTAGCCAATGGTCCCAGTCCAGTCCCTATCCATTTCTTCATTACCTATTCCACGAATGCTCTTTTCGCTTTACCTTATATTATTGTTGACTCACCAAATCTAATTGGCATATCTGAGGCGCAAGACCACAGATTTTTTTACAGCAAATAAGGAGGCCATTTTCCCCACTGGCACTAGGTAACAACTGATGTAGGCACAATTTCCTGCCTTTTCCCTATATCCCACCACACCATTTTGATCCACATAATCGACCAATGCCATTTTGAATGCCTCAATTGAACTTGCCTCCACCACATTTTCAGACAGAGCATTCCATATACTACATATTCATGATATAAAATATTATTTTTCTTACATCACCCTGGCTTCTTTTGTACTTCACTTTAAGTCTATGTTGTCTCATTTGTTTCCCTTTTACAACCAGGAACGGCTTCTCCAAATCTACTCTATCCAGCCCACTCATGATTTTAGAAACTCCTAACAATTCCCCTCTTTACTTCTCTGCTCCAAAGAGAACAGACCCAACTTCTTCAATATATCCTTCTAACTGAAACTTCTCATCCCTGGAAAAACTCATGTAAACTGCTTTCATACTCCAATGCATTCACATCTTTCTTATGAGGCATCCACAGCTACAAAATACTCCAACTGAGGTTTAACAAGTATTTTGTACAAGTTCAACATCACTGGCCTGTGCTTATACCTAATGCTTCTATATAATAAAATCAAGACCAGTGCATGCTTTATTGTAATATGTATGGTCTCTACATCTGTCCTGCCATCTTCAATGATCTGTTGTGATGACACTGCTCCTTTAACAAGGTTATGTTGCCCTTAGGTTTTGGTTTTCCCCAGAGGGCACGTAAAGACGGAGGTTCCAATATGTCTGAGCTTACATACTTGAAGAAGCTTTTAAGATTAAAAAAAACATGTACGATGAAAGTCAAGTGGCTAGTTCTCCCAGCTAAGCTTTTCTCTGGTTTGTTTTGGTTTTAGCAGTCTGATTGTTCAGAGCTGCTAACTTGGGGATTCCAAAGTAATAGCTACAGCAGAAGGAGGTTCTATGCTAAATCTCTCTGCCATCTTTCTCTCCGGTAAGAACCTGTCTGATTTTACCTTTGTGCCAAGAGGATATTTATGGGGACTGTTGCAGGCATTTGGAACAGCATCATTAAGTTGGGATTTCGGCTAGGTTAAGTTATTCAATATTCTGTTCTCTTTGGCTTGTATGCATTCTGTACTCTTATTAAATTCTGTTTTGTTTAAAACAGAGGGAATTTGATCAGCTGCATCACTCCTGGAATATCCACTATACACCTGCTTAAAACAATTAGAAAAGTTAGGGTCGGGGCTTCCATCTGAAAATGTTTTGAAGGGGTCTGACCTGGTCCATAACATTGTACATGTACACCCAGGTCCCTCTGCTCCTTTAGAATTATATCCCCAATTTTGTTACAACTTTTAATGTTCTTCTGACCAAAATGCATCACCTCACAGTTTTCTGGATTGAACCTCACCTGCCTCTTATCCACCCACTCCAACCAGTCTGTATCCTTTGGGATTCCAATACAATCTTCCTCCACGGCTTACAATTCTTCCAAGCTTAGTGACAACTACAGACTTTGAAATTGTCACCTGAGAAATGCCACTGCAACTTCCTCTAGCCTGAAAAATAATGATTATTACTCAGCCAATTTTAGATTGATGTAGCTGCTGTTTCTTTTATACTATTACTAATAACTTTCCTTATAAGTCTGTTGGTGTGACACTAACAAATGCTTTCTGGAAATCCACGTATATACCAGTGTAACCTTCATCAACCCTTTGTTATTGCTTCAAAAAAATCTCTAAGTTAGTTAAACACGATTTCCCCTTTAGAAGTCTGCTGACTATTTTATCCCTTCTTCCTTATCTTCAAATCCATTCCTATAACTTTGCTAGTCTCTTGCCAATTGGAAACTCATTATCGGCTATGGCGATGTCCATTTTTATTGGAGATCATCACATGCATTATTTATTCTTTTCTAGAAGTTCAGTGTACTGATCATCCCTTATTCCTACATGCTCAAGTAGGATTTTAATACGCAAGATAATGGATGAACAGTCGATATAGTTTAAAGCATTTAGTCATTTTACTTTCAACTCCTGTCCCCTGATGACAATAACATTTGCTAAACAATTTTTATTTGAGAAGCTAGATCTCATTAAAGAAAACTAAAACGTGCAGATTGTGTAAATTGTTAAGTCCAGACTTCCTAAAAATGTGTGCCTTGCCATTTCTATGTCCAGTTTAATATAAACATTTTCTTAGATAGCCTTCTCAACATTAAGGCTATTTCGTTTGACATGACATCCATACTGGTAACGTGGTTTACCTCAGCTATATTTTTTTTTTAAAAAGGGAATTACTACTTTTTTTCTCTAGGAATTTCAGCATTTTGTATCCCCAAACCTGAAACAGAACTTAAAAAAACCTGACAAAAATAAGCTAGATAACCATTTAACTACTACACTTCAGATATAGTGATATGCGTGCACTCTCCAACATGGTGCAACTGAATGAGGCTGCGACTGAAACATTTATTATTGGGCTGAAGTATCCCGCAACTTGTGAAATTCCCTCCACCTAATCAGCATCATCATCTTCTACCAAATCTTCTGTACAACGTGCAATTTTGAACACCTTGTTGTTCTATTAAGGACAATTCACTGCATAATAGTATTTTAAGTCACATCTGAAATACCTGTTAACGATACCTGAGGCACTCCTTGGGTTTTACCTTCTATTATAATTCTCCGATTTATCTGTTATCATGATCAGTAGTGTCTCTATCTTCACTCCCTGTAGTTATGGTTCTCCTCACATTTTCATACTGTCAGCCTGTATTGGGTGGTCTTGCACTCACAATAAGACAGATAAATTAGCAATTAGAAATAGTGTTTATGATATAGTTGCAATTACTGAGATATGGCTGCAGGATGACCAAAGATGGGAATTAGTCATCCAGGGGTATTCATTACTTAGGAAGGTCAGAAGAAAAAAAAAAGAGAAAGGAGTTGGGGAACCATTGTTTGAAAAGGAATAGAATAGATAATATAAAGATACTGGCTCAGAAAATTATGGTGTGGAATCTGTATGGTGGAGACAAGAAACAACAATGGACAGAACATGTTGGAGATTGTCTATAGTTTCCCAAACAGTAGTGGAAATGGAAGGCATTTATCAAGAAATAAGTGATGCATGCAACAAAAGGTATAACACTAATTTGCAACTTTAATTTGCATTTATATTGGATAAACCAAACTAGCAACAGTATTGTACAGTCTAATTTTCTAGAATATGTTGTGATTGCTTTTAGAATAATACCATTAAGGAACGAACCAAATTTAAGTTCTCAATGTAAATGGAAACTGTGTGGCACTCTTTCCAAGATCTCTTGCGTCGGAGTGACAAGGGTAAGCTACCGTCTGCATTTTTGAACCGATTCAAAGCTGGCGAAATTTACAAGGTACAGTTTGAACAAAAGAAGTAGAATGTGAATTCAGCATAAAGGGAAAAAAAAAGATGGCTATGACCCATGTACAAACTATTAACATTTAGAGAAATTCAAACATCCAGTGATTAAATGAAAGAGCCAGGTCACAAGATTTCATGTTTCTATACAAAAACAAACTTCAGTGTGTTTTTAAATAAAACAAGTACCAACTTAAAACTAAAAGTAAACAAAATTTAAGACAATAAATCCAATTCCCTTTCATTTCTTAATTCCACTTAGGAGCTCCTTTCTACATTGAGATCTTGATGCTTCATTTAATTCTAATTAAAACATCAAATTGAGTATGCCACAGATTTCTAGAAATCACAGACTTCTCCTCAGTATTTTGGTATTCTCTGAAATATGAGATTTCATGGAATCCAACCAATAGCCTTTGATTACATGAGCCTCCAACAATACAAAAACCTCATGTCTGTAAATGTGTCAGCATTCTTGCTCGGTAACTTTTAAACAATTTTTTTTGTATCCAGTAGCTCTTCATTGTGGCTCCTACCACTTCACAATGTGCAGCTGTTTTACAGCTTCTAGGAAACTCCCTCACTCCAAGCTGAGCGACTACAAAGATAAATTAAAACAAAAAGGTACCTCCCTAACCTGTACAATCCATCTCCATGGCAATGTGGCATTCTCTCAATGTTCCCAACAGAAATCTAAATGACCTTTTATTTTCAAATAACCCTTTGATTCAGAGAGCCACATGTACATTTCTCTCTCTATTGGAGAAAATAATCCTTTGTCCAGATTTGCTAGTTCCATTTAAAAAGAAGCTGAAAATGTGTTGCTGGAAAAGCGCAGCAGGTCAGGCAGCATCCAAGGAACAGGAGAATCGACGTTTCGGGCATAAGCCCTTCTTCAGGAATGAGGAAAGTGTGTCCAGCAGGCTAAGATAAAAGGTAGGGAGGAGGGACTTGGGGAGGGGCATTGGAAATGCGATAGGTATTCCCCATTTAAAAAGAACACTGTTTCACAAAGGAACTGGTAGCTTCTTTTCAACTAAGAACTTCATCAAAAATAAAAAATTCCTCACTGAAATACTTGAAGATACCCTGTCTCTACCAAAAGCTCAGATATAAATCATCCATTGTTCAAACTATTTCCACTTCTACCCCTGACCTTACCGAGAAAGCACATTAACCACAGTACTATCAACCTCTAGTCTATCTACCATTTTCTAAAGTGTTTCAGTTTATCTACATTCAATTATATTCCTAAAACCTTGAACTGCAAGACATTTGAATTATGAAATTAGATATTTGTAACTAGATGGAAAGAAAGGCTGAATAAGAAAATCTCTCCAATTACAGACACAGTGAACCATAGCAACCCTTCCCACACTGCTAGCTCTATGGTCATTGATAAATCTATTTTTGCCCCTCCTTCCTCCAATGCCCTTTTTCCAGTTGCACACCATCCCTCAAATCAACATGGAATGAGGCATACTCTATAATAAAGTAATGACAAGCTTTCTCCCTCAGTTTCATATCTATGTAGCTTTTAATTGGTTCCAATATCCTCACCATAACTGGCAACCCAGGACTTAATGGAGTACTCAAAACTACAATGAACATTTATGAATTTAAAATTATAAATTAAACTTTCTTGTATAAAGCTTCTGCATTGCATTTGTTTTCTTATAGCCCTTATATACACATTACTGCTTTAAAGCTCTTAGCATCTGCACCCCTGAATTTCTGTATTGTTATAACTATTAGATGTTACAAGATGACTACATTTTAAACTCTCTCCAAGGTGAAATGGAGTCTATGACTTCCTATTAGTTCTGACGAACAATAAAACAAGGTTACCATAGGGACCAGAGCACACAAGCCAAATCTGATTGAAACATTGATTTGACACCTGAACGTAAAGCAACACACAGCTAGCTTTCCTTTTGTGTCGACTTAGACTCTCCAGTTGCTGACCTAGAAACCCTGAATTCCGGTAGAGAGGGTACTAGTAACTGTTAGGATCTGCAGAGGAAAAGCTCTATTAGTTACCAAGCAGAATGATATTGGGAGTTCGTGCTTTGTTCGACCCTTTGAAAGTTATCTTTGAATGTGCTTCCACTATACTTTCATGCAATGAATTCCAGATTGTAACAACTTTCCAAACAAAGATTTTCTTCACTTCTGTACTTGTGAAAATAGTCAAATCTGTACCCTGACAGTTTGAGAAAACGTTCCTCATTTACTCCATCAAAATACTTTTCAACAATTTTCAACTCTTGCCAAATCTTTCCTCAATCTTTTCAGATTCAAGGAGAATTTTTGCAACTTCTCTAGCTTCTCCGCAAAATCAAAAATTATTCAAATCCATTATTATTATTCTAGTCTTAACCAATCTCAAATTGTACACTTATAACATTGTTTTACCACATCTAAGGAGAGATTAATTTTAAAATTATGGGTACATAGAACTTTATAGCAACAGTAAAGGGAATGTATTTAATTGTATATCTCAGATTTAATACAATTTAACTACATATAGGAACAATACAGAGTGGGGGGGGCATTAAAATTTTATTTTGCAATTAAGCAAGAACTCATTTATTCATTCATTCATTCACATTTTATGCAATAATGGGAAAAGCTAGCATTTGTCATTCCATAACTGCCCTTGAGATGGTGATAGTGAGCCACCTTGATGGCTTGGTAGGTCATTTCAAATAGCACAATGTATTGCTGTGGTCAGAGTCACATGGAGGTCAGACTGTGCAAGGATTGCAGATCTGCTTCTTTTTGACAATTTGATAAGTTCTTGGAGCAAAGTTTGACCAGAATTTCCTGAAACGCAACCTATAGAGTTGGTTGTCCTGCAGCCATTTAACATGCCACGGTGAGAAGTCCATCACTCAGTTTGGTTGGTTCAGAGGGGTGCTGACCAATCTAAGTAGCTAGCATCATTGTCTCAACATTAGCTGGAGCAGTTCATAATAAGAGCGCTAAAACGAAATAAAATCAGCATTATCAATCTTTGCACAGTCTTCATGTGGAAATATTCCAACATTAGAACAGAGAAACTGCAATGCACATAACTGATCACTTTGTATTAGATTTTCAGTAAATTCACACATTGCTCAATGGAAGGAGGGCATTTTGAGATTTAAAAATTAAAATCTACAATTTCAGTCTTTATGATTTCCCCAAAAACTCTGAGCTGCTAAAGGAAAAATTATCCATGGTTTGCTGTGGATTTCTTAACAGAATGAGATAAGAATGCTTCTTGAATACCTATTCTGTATTGGAATAGCCATTCCTCCTGCTTTGAACTCAGTAAAGAGAAGGGAAATGTTCAACTAATCTGATATTGCACATATTCACCATCCACAGCAAGTTAAAATGACCTCCACTGAGTGAGAAGTCAGAGTCAAGGACCTTCCTCCAAATTCGGAATACAAAACTCTTCTTGTAAATACAACTTATTAAAATCACAAGTCAGTTTATCAGCAAATGAACAAAGCTGAATTAATCCACTCCACAGTACTTTGTTCTGAACTGGCCATATCTGTATGAAAAACACTTGCCAACACATACAGTTCTGAAAAAGAGTAATACCAGATTCAAAATGTTAACTTTCTCTCCCCAAGATGCTCCCAGACCAGAGTTTCTCTTGTATTCTTAATGCTTGTTTCATCTGTATTCTTTTCTGTGACAAGTCACTGTGTAAGTAAAGTGACTTGTTCGACTTCCTTATCTAGTTCCATGCACCCCTACATGTAGGTGCATGACAGATCTTCTAGCTCTTTCCATTATTGAAATCATAACAGCCATCATTTTTGGACCATTTCTTTCTTTCTTACTTTGCAATTTTTGAGAAGATTTGTCATTCAGGTTGTAAGTTTGTTCGCTGAGCTGGAAGGTTTGCTTTTGGACGTTTCGTCACCATGCTAAGTAACATAATCAGTAAGCCTCTGGTGAAGCGCTGGTGTTATGTCCCGCTTTCTATTTATGCTTCTTGATATCACCCACCTTAAGAGACCATTTCCGTTTGTTTTCCTCAGAGTTTGATAAATGGGTCCAAATCAATGTGTTTATTGATGGAGTTCCGATTGAATGCCAGGTCTGTTTAGCCTTTCCTAGGATGGATGTGTTGTCCCAGTTAAAGTGGTGTCGTTCATCTGTTAGAAAGGATACCAGTGATAGTAGGTCATGTCTTTTGGTGGCTAGTTGGAGTTTGTGTATCATGGTGGCTAGTTTTCTACCTTTCTGTCTGTCTGTCCGATGTAGTGTTTGTTACAGTCCTTGCATGGTTTTTTTTTAAAAAATGACATTTGTTTTTGCTGGTAGTAACTTTTTTTTCTTACTGTATCTTAATTTATTCCATCCTGGACACTCCCATTGTTCCTCTCAACAACTCATCTCTGCGGTTAGTATATTTTCTTCATCCACCTTCCTCATGTAATAGCACTCAGATTTAAACATTATACGGATAAAAATTACAGCAAACTTTGTTTGAGCCACCACCTATGGACTAGCACACACTAAGTTGGCAAAAATTATAAACCACAAATACTGCAAAATTTTTTACTGTTTTGTTCTGTCTAGTTATTATAATTTATATTTACATTTATCTAAGTAAATTATTTGTTCAATTGAATGGCCACATAAAATATCAACAGTTGATTCAAGTTCAAGACAATTTCTCCTCAAATACCATGATCTAATGTAATGTCAGAGTCATCAGTCAACGGTGCAAATGAAAAGGCAAAGTTTCATTATTAAAATGCCTTATGCGGTAAATAAAGTATAACAGTAATATGTATATGCTTTGCATTACATTTCTATTGGTTCGTGTGTGTTTTTACAATGATTATGTAGACCTCTTATCCAGAATATTGATCAACTAGCACACTCCTGGTCTTGAAGATACCGATTAATAAAAAAAGTTTGTTGTACTTTATGCTTATCTTTGATATTATTGAAACATCTTCAGCCTTCCATATCTTGCTTTATTGCTCAAAACACAGTCAAAGCAGGTCAAATGCTTCTTTTAATGACTTCTTCACAACTGGATATTATCTAAGGATATATACGTTCTCTCTTCCAGGTGCACATTGTAGTCCGTACAAGTCTGCTGTAATGCAAGAATCACTACAATTTTCAGCACTGAAGTAAATTAGATGACAGTATGAACCTTAGTTTTGTCCAGATATTGAAAGCCTATTGCTGTTGTAGCCAACAAAAAAAGTAGGGAAGTATCTCTGTTTTACCACTGACTGCAAGCTCTTGGCCAATGAGTTAGATGAAGGGACTGAATGCAGCTGCCAAGGATACAAGCTTAGGTGGAAAAGCAAGCAGCAAGGAGGAACACAAAGATGATTTAGAGGGATAATTGACAGGGTGGACGAATGGGCAAAAATACGGCAGACTGAATACAGCATAGCAAGTGGGAAGCTTGCCACTTTGGTCAGAAAGAAGAAAGGATTGGAAATATTTGTGGTGGGAATTTGGTGCCTTTCTGCATGAATCAGCAAGGAAAATAGTCTGTTAACTTTAGTTATAAAAGGGTTAGAATACAAGAGCAAAAGAAATCTCACTACAATTATACAGGGATATGAGAGAGCGCACTTGATACTGTGTGCAATTTTGCTTTCTGCACCCAAGAAAAGATATACTTGTCCTCGAGGGAATTAAGTGACAGTCACAGAAAATAAACTGAAAACAGAATAAAAATGCTGACACAACAAAAAAGAAGAGTCAAGTCTGCGGGTAAAAGAAATTAACTAATACTTGACCACGTCTACCAAGGAGGGGTTCTTAAATTTTACAAATACAGTTGCAGCCCTGACTATGCAGTTCTACAAGAAAGGCTTACGGTTATAAAATTACAAGGTGGAGTTAAATCAGGCAAAATAATGTAAAAGCACACACTTATTTTAGTGATTAACAGCATATTCATTTTGAATTTCCTGTCCTCACACACCCCAGCATCCCATCCAACATGTAACTGACGGTTCAAGATTCATTCATCTAAATAGACATAAGACATAAAAGCAGAATTAGACCATTCAGTCCATTGAGCCTGCTCTGCCATTCAACAGGACCATGGTTGATCCGATAATCCTCAACTCCACTTTTCTGTTTATAACTTTGGATTCTCTTACTAAGTTAAAGTCTGCCTATCTTAGCCTTGAATATGCTGAATGACCCAGCATCAAGATCTCCCTGTGGCAAAGAAAACCACAGATTCACTACTCAGAGAAGAAATTTCTCATCCGTCTTAAATGTGCGACCCCTTACTCCGAGGTTATGCCCTCTGGCCCTAGACTCTCCCACTAGGGCACACCCTTTCAGAAACTATTAAGTTTAGATTAGATTAGATTCCCTACAGTGTGGAAACAGGCCCTTCCGCCCAACCAGTCCACACTGACCCTCCGAAGGGTAATCCATCCAGACCCATTGCCCTCTGACTAATGCACCTAATACTATGGGCAATTTAGCATGACCAATTCACCTGACTTGCACATCTTTGGACTATGGGAGGAAACTGGAGCACCCGGAGGAAACCCATGTAGACACGTGGAGAATGTGCAAACTCTACTCAGAGTCAAGTTCCCAAAGAATTTTGCATTCGTCAATAAAGGTTGCCTCTCAATCTTTTACATTCCAATGAGTACAGGCCCAATCTACTCACCTTGCCTCATGAGACAATCCGCCATATCTAGTATCAGCCTAATGAACCTTCTCAGGACTGCCTCCAATGTCATTACATCTTTCTTTAGCTATAAGGTCCAAAACTGTCCATAATATTTCATCTGTGATCTGACTAGTTCTGAAGAATCTTCACTGGACTCAGACTAACTGTTTTCTCCTCGCAGATGATGCCAGACCTGCTGAGTTTCTCCAGCAATTTCTGCTTTCTTTTGTGTGATCTGACTAGTGCCTTGAATTGTTTTAGCAGAACCTCCCTACTTGTGTGTTCCATTTCCTTTCAAATAAAGGGCAACATTCCAATTGCTTTCTCTATTACCTGTTAAATTTGGACATTCATTTGTTTGTGATTCAAGGATGAGGGCTCCCATCAGGACTTTTAAAAAAAATTTTGTTCATTCACAGGATTAGGGCATCACTGGTTAGGCCAGCATTTATTGTCCATCCCAAGTTGCCCAGAGGACAGTTAAGAGTCAACAGTCAACCACGTTGCTGTGGGTCTGGAGTCATCTGGAGCTAGACAAGGCAAGGATGGCAGTTTCCTTCCCAAAAGAACATTAGTGAATTGGATGGACTTTTCTGACAATCGACAACAGATTCACAGTCATCATTAAACTCTTAATTCCAAATTTTTATTGAATTCAAATAGCACCACCTATCACGGCAGGATTCAAACCTGGGTCCCAAGAAAATTACCTGAGTCTCTGGATTAACAGTCCAGTTATAATACTACTAGGATCAAGGGATTCATTGGTTGTTACATCTATTAGTTTCTTTAGTATTTTTTCTTTAGTGATAGATATTGTATTTATTTTCTGTCCTTTTGTCTCTTGAATATTTAGTAATTTTGGGATGCTGTTAGTGACCCTGCTGTGAAAATGAATACAAAATATTCATTCAACTCTTCTACCATTTCTCAATTCCCCATTGTTATTTCACCAGCTTTATTCTCTTCGGGCCCGACATTCATTTTGGCTTTTCTGTTCCTCTTTGTATATTTAAAGAAGGTCTTGCTGCCCCTTTTGAGATTACTTGCAAGTTTACCCTCAAAATTTACTTTCTGCCTCTATTATATTTTAGTTGTCTTTTGTTAGATTTTAACACTTTTCTTATCCTCTGATTTTCCACTAATCTTCATTACACTGAAAGAACAATGTAATTGGATGCGATCCTTAACTTCCCTGGCTAACCAGGTTTGCCTTATTCCCTTCCTAAAATCCTTCTTTCCCACTGGAATGTGTCTTTGCTCTGAGTTATGAAATATTTTCTTAAACGTCTGCCATTGATTCTCATTTCTGATTCTAATCTTCTATTCCAGTCCATAACAGCCAGCTCTGTCTTCATTTCTTTATAATTACTCTTAGATAAGCTTAGCACAATTGGTTCTAACCAAAATTATTCCCTGTCAAATTGAATACTAAATCCCACCAAATGATTGGTCACTATTTTCAAGGGGGGTATTTTACTCCAAAATCATTAATTAAATGTGTTTTATTACAAGTTACCAGGTCCAAAATAATCTGATCCACAGTTGGATGTTGTAACATATTGTTCTCAGAACTGTCCTGAATATTTGAGTTTTGCCTCATGGTTTCCTCTGCCAATCAAACTATTCCAGTCTATGTTAAAAATTACAGCCATGCACAATTTTTAAAAAAATATAAATGCCCACATTATCTGCTGATTTATTCCCAGTCCCACCATATATTTATTGTTAGGGGGCCCATAAACTACTCCTACCAATGTCTTCTTATCTTTCTTACTTCTTACTACTACCGATTTGATTCAGGAACATGTCTTGCTATCACACTTATTCCATCCCATACCAACAGAAACCTTTGTCTAACCTTCCAAAAAAAAAAGATATGTACTTGAATATTTAGTTCCCAGTAATTGTGATATTATTCTGTTGAATATCTTGAATACATTTAACCCTTTGAATAAAGAAAAATCCTTCCCAAACTTGAACAAATGTTTGAATTTTGAATTAGAATTCTAATTGAAATCCCTATAGTGTGGAAACAGGCCCTTTAGCCCAAAAAGTCCACACCAAACCTCCAAAGAGTAGCCCACCCAGACCCATTCCTCTACATTTACCCCTGACACATGCAACTAACTTACACATCCCTGAACACTACGTACAATTTAGTATGGCCAATTCACATAACCTGCACATTGTTGGATTGTGGGAGGAAACTGGAGCACCCGCAGGAAACCCACCAGACATAGGGAGAATGTGCAAACTCCACTCAGACAGTTGTCCAAGGCCAGAATCAAACCTGGGTCCCTGGTGCTGTGAGGCAGCAGTGCTAACCACTGAGCCGCCCTGTTCTGAAATCTATTTTTGCAATACCTCCTGTCTAATTCCCCCTTTTTTCATATAAACGTTGTATTGCAGTGCCAAGGATTCAAATGTTATGTATGATAATTTGACCATCCTGAAAAAATTATTTTTTCTATTTGATTTGTTTCTAATACAATATTGCACCATCATTGCAGGCCAGGCTCATGTATTCCCACCCAGTCAGAGTATTCTTTTGATACTGTAATTATTGCCTGAATAAAAAATGGATTTCTCCCAAATTCCTGGTATTACTCAGTAAAGGCAGTATATCATTCAATTTTTTAAAAATATTTTCAATTAGTCAGTTGCTCAGTTCTCATTCAATCCTGTTAAGAAAATCGCATAATAGCAGTACCATTTAAACTAATGGGGCCAAAATCATGTTATAACCAATACATGCTTTAAAAGTTTGCACCTTAGAAACAGTGTTCTCAATTCGTCAATTGTGTTATATTCAATTTGCGTTAACGAAACAAGTGTTCGAGTAGAACGACCTGTATATCGCCTGTATCCTTTAATAACTGAATATTTCTGAAACTGATGCAAACATTGTTCTGCAAGCATCCTTTTCTTTCCCCTCTAGAATCACCCAGCAAAATAATGCTTCATTAACCAATTACAGGAGTATTGCTGTTGGCGTATCGATGTCCCATTCCAGATGAAGGACTTATGCCCGAAACATTGACTGTCCTACTTCTTGAATGCTGCCTGACCTGCTGTGCTTTTCCAGTGCCACACTCTTCAACTCTGCATATCTGTCATTATTTTAGCTTATTCAATTTTTCCTCATGCACACAGGATACAGGAGGATGTCAGATCTTTTACAACACCATATATTTATTGACCTTTATTTTTCATATTTTTCTCCCTTGTACAATCATATTGATCCTCTCTGAATTCAGTGTTGTTACTTAGATCTAAAGCACAAAGTCTCATCTTGGAAATGCAAATTCAATCTGAATCGAATAATTTTCTCATTCCCTTCAGCACCTTAATCTGAAATCATAGCCACATGACTCCTCTATGTGGTAAGAGGAGGTATTCTATTTCTTATGTTGGTTTCTTCATGTTAATTCAGGTTCCAAGACTACTTGCAACAGTCCATATGTAGTTTAACAGTGCTGCACTGCATCTGTAATAATCAGGGAATTTTTAAAAGGTCCTCAAGGTATCAAAATTGGAGATATAAGCTTTGAATTAACTGCATGCAAGGTCTCTGTACAATCATATTTGTTTTGGTATTGCTTGTAGTAATTTAAATACACCAAAGTATCATATTTCAGAATTGCTTTCATTAATAATGAATCATTCCAAAACATAAATGGTGACAAGTGGAATTATTCCGATTAGAGTTCTTTGGTTCTCATATCACTCATCATTTGCCCTTTAATATGCCGATTTCCTTTTCAAGATTAATCACAAACGTAAGAAACAATTCTCATAAGAAACCAAACACAACATAATATCATTTATAGGATTCTTAAATGAGTATTTCCAGCATGCTGTTCTTTTAAATCTTGCAATAATTCTGAAAATAATTAATGTCATGTACCTGTGCATCCCAGTTTTTATTCAGATAATATATACATGTGACACATCGTCCATCTCCATTAGGGTTATCAACATGGCGAACATATCCTGTTCCGTTGCCTGGGTAACATGCCACCATTGCCTGTAATTAGTAAACAAAAAAGTGAAAGAAAAATTGAAAATAACTGTAGCTCAAGAATTTTTGTGTTTCATGTTTTCTTATTGTTGGAATTGATAAGATTATGTCTGGTCCACTAACTTTTCACCATGGTTACCACATCATGGGCTGGCTTGGGTGGTTCAATGGTTAGCACTGCTGCCACACAGTGCCAGGGAGTCAGGTTTGACCCCATCCTCAGAAAACTGTCCGTGTGGAGTCTGCACATTCTCCTAGTGTCTGCATGGGTTTCCTCTAAATGCTCTGGTTTCCTCCCACTGTCCAAAGATGTGCAGGCTAAGTGGATTGGCCATACTAAATTGCCCATAATGTCAAGGGATGCACAGGCTCGGTGGATTAACCGTGAAAAATGCAGAGTTACAGGGATAAGAGTATGGGGGTGGATCTGAATGAGATGCTGTTCGCAGAGCTGGTATAAACCTGATGGGGCAAATGACCTATTTCCATACTGTAGGGATCCCATGATTCTATGACTTAAACTTTTCGTGAGATACCTTGTCAAATGCCTTTTTGAAGTCCAAATTTAACAGATCTTTTGGTTCCCCTCTGTTCCCCTATCCATTTGATTAAGACTTCCTCAAAAATAAATAAATTAGTCAGACATTATTTCCTTTTCATGAAGCCACACTGGCTCTACTTTATTCGATTATTTTCCAAATGTGCTGTTATTACTTCCTTGATAATTAATTCCACAATAGATGTTAGGCTAATCAGCCTAGAGATACAGACTTTTTGCTTCCCTCCCTTTGTGAATATGGGTGCCACATTAGCAGTTTTCCAATCCTCCAGTCCTTCTCCAGGTCCCAAAGATTTTTGAATAATTATAACCAGTGCATCCAGTATCCCTATAGCTACTTCTTTTAGGATCCTAGGGTGTAAGCCATTAGGGCCAGGGGACTTATCTTCCTTTAGCCCCATCAGCTTGTCTAATAATATTGCTCTAATAATGGTGACGGTACTTAGTTTCCCGTTTCTATTCTTCAGCATTATTTCTTTCCATCATAAAGACTGACTAACAGTTAATTGCAAGGTAAAAGTAATTTGCCAGTTAGTTTCTCAGCACAACACCATGACCAATTACAGTCAACATGCCTCCTGGCTTCATATTTAAGTAGAGCTTGACAGTAAACTGTTGATTATCACTAACTGGGTGCATTATCCATGGCAATGCCTTTACCAAAGTCCACTTGTCAACAGTGAACACTCCCCTCAGTATAAGATGTCAGTTTGCCTCTTACACATTTTCACATTCTGATGAATTCAAGCACAACACAACATTCAACATTATGTTTTATGACTAGCCTGACAGCCAAGTCATTACCTTCAACAAATTACTAACATTTTAATTATGAGTGCTAAAAAGACTTTATTTAATTTTTGATGACTTGCGATTTGACGCACCATAGAACAATTGGTTTATTTCAAGTCTGTGGAGATATATAGATATTTTTAAAAGGCATTTCTTGGGATCATAGTTTCAGTTATCTGCTGGTCTTGTTTGACGATGGTCTGCTTTTATGGCTGTTCTGTTGAAGTGTTTTGTAAATGTGATTTTATATATCTCATTGATGTAAGAGTTAGGATATTGGTTTAGTGGCAAGAAGGTTGCAATGCACTGTTTAAGGAGTTACACTATTGACTTCTCAGTTATTTCTGGAGCCATGATTCTCTTTATAACTAGTATCAGAGCCAGAGTTGTGGAGTGATGATGGGCATTTGTTCATACTGACAGAATTTTAAAGAGGGAGCAAACATTAGCTTGATTTGATTTATAAAAATCAGTTTTTTTTAAATTGAGGAAGAAAACCCATAGTTGGGAAAGTGTTTGGCCTTCCGTTTGGACAGGTCCCAGTTGACAGTTTTTCCATGAAGAAAGCAGTTAGTTATGAAATAGATTACCTTCAGTATAAGGGCTTTAGTTTGAAAGCTCCAGACCAGAAGTATATGGTTTGAATCCCAAAAACGATTTGACACTGAGAAAGTTTAAACTCTGTTGCCCTTTTTCCCCCTTGTACATGGTGGGTGTTGGGTGGGGGGTGTGTATTGTATGTTGGCTTATTTAGAGTGTCAAACATTGACATCTTTATTTCACAAATGAGTGTTAGCCAATTTGGCATCTTTATGAATGAAGTTTTGATTTGCAATACATCAATACTTGTGTTTAAAGAAGCCTGGTTGATGCATATTCTTTATTACAAATCTAATATAAAGGGAGCATACAATTGGCCATATTGGAAATTTGATAAAACAATTGCATTTATATGTTAAGACCTCTAGCTCAATAGTGATAGAGGCATAGGCAGATGTTTCTGTGGCCAACGCAAGACATCAGAATGGTGCGTGCCTCCCAGGTGCCAGCATCAAGAATAACTCAGAGGGTACAGAATAATCTCAAAAGGAGAGAGAGTGACCAGCAGGAGACCATTGTTCACATTGGTCCTAATGACATAGGAAGAGGAAAGGATGAGGTTCTGAGGAGAGAAGATAGGAAATTAAGCAGGAGGTTAAAAAGTAGGTCCTCAACAGTCGTAAATTTGGATTACTCCCAGTGCTACATGCTAGTAAAAGTAGGAATAGGAGAAAGAACGCATGACTGAGGAGCTGATACAGGGGAGAAGTATACACATTTTTGGATCACTGAAATCTCTTCTGGGGAAGAAGTGACCTGTACAAGAAAGATGGGTTGCATCGGAATTGGAAGGGGACAAAAATACTAGCTGGAAGATTTGCTCGAGCTACTCAGTCTAAGACTGGTGCAGTTGGAAAAAAAAAGGAGCAAGTCAAACAGTCAAGGCAGGTAGGAACAAGGCACAGAGAATGAGGTAGGACCAAAAATTAAACCGCATTAATTTCAATGCAAGGGGACTGACTAGTAGATAGATGAACTCAGCACATGGTTGGGAACATGGGACTGGGATATCATAGTGATTACAGAAATGTGGCTCAGGGATGGACAGGACTGACAACTTAATGTTTCAGGATATAAATGCCAAAGAAAGGTAGAAAAGGGAGCAAGAAAGGATAGGGAGTGGCATTTCTGATTAGGGATGACATTATAGCTGTACTTGGGGAGGATGTTCCAGGGAGTACATCCACTGAAGTTATTACAGTGAAACTGAGAAATAAGAAAGGGATGATCACCTTAATGGAATTGCACTAAAGACCCCTCAATAGTCAGTGGGAAACTGAGAAGCAAATTTGCAAAGAGATCTTTATTATCTTTAAGAATAATGCAGTTGTAATGGTAGGAATTTTAACTTTCCAAACATAGACTGGAACTGCCATAGTGTTAAGGATTTGGATGGAGTGGAATTTGTAAGTAAGTGTGTACAAGAAAATTACATTGTTATGTATGTGGATGTACCCATCAGAGAAGGAGCAAAACTTGACCTTCTCTTAGGAAAGAAGGCAAGGGAAGTGACTGAGGTGTGAGCAGGGGAGATCTTTGGGGCCAGTAATCATAATTCTATTAGTTTTAAAATAGTTATGGAAAAGGATAGACTGGAAAGTTAAAGTTCTAAATTGGACGAAGGCCAACTTGAACAGTATTAGGGAAGAACTTTCACAAATTGATTGGGGGCAAATATTCGCAGGTACAGGGATGGCTGGAAAGTGGGAAGCTTTAAAATGAGGTAGAGTGTCCAGAGACAGTGTATTACATTAGTGTGAAGGGCAAGGCTGGTAAATGTAAGGAGTGCTGGATGACTAGAGAAATTGAGGCTGTGGTCAAGAAAAAGAAGGAAGCATATAGATAGCAGGAATTGGAGTGAATCCCTTGGACAGCATAAGGGCAGTTGGAGTATACTCAACAGTATATTCCTGTTAGGGTGAAGGGCAAGATTGGCAGGTGTAGAGAATGCTGGATGATGAGAGAAAATGAGGTTTTGGTTAAGAAAAAGAAGGAACATATGTCAGGCACAGACATCAGAGACTGAGTGAATCCTTACAAGAGTATAAAGGCAGTAGGAGTATACTGTATACTTAAGAGGGAAATCAGGCGGGCAAAACAGGAGATGAGGTAGCTTTGGCAAATAGGATTAAGGAGAATCCAAGGAGATTCTACAAATACATTAAAGGACAAAAAAAAGAGTAACTAGGGAGAGAATAGAGTTCCTTAAAGATCAGCAAGGTTGTCTATGCGTGGAACCAGAGGAGATGGGTGAGATACTCAATGAGAATTTTGCATCAATGTTTACTGTGGAGAAGGATATGGAAGCATGAGAACTTTGGTGCGAGGGGGGGGAAAATGACGATATATTCATAAGTGTCCATATTGCAGAAATGGTGGTGTTGGACTGTTTAGAATTGCATAAGGTGGATACACTACTGGGACCTGATCAGGTGGACCCTACAACTTTGTGGGAAGCTAGGGATGAGATTCTGGGCACTGTGCTGAGACATTTGTTTCATCGATGGCCACAGGTGGGAGGTTGGCTAACACGGTGCCACTACTTAAGAAAGGTAGTAAGGAAAAGCCAGGAAACTATAGACGAGTGGTGGGTAAGTTGTTGGAGGAGTGCTGGGTCCACTACTTTTCATCATTTTATAGAAATGATTTGGATGTGAGCATAAGAGATTTAGTTAGCAAGTTTGCAGATGACACCAAAATTGGAGGTGCAGTGGACAACAAAGGCAGCTACCTCAGATTACAATGGGATCTTGATCAGATGGGCCAATGTGCTGAGAAGTGGCAGCTAGAGTTTAATTCAGATAAATGTGAGGTGCTGCATTTTGGGAAAGCAAATCTTAGCAGACTTATACACTTAATGGCAAGGTCCTAGGGAGTGTTGCTGAACAAAGAGACCTTGGAGTGCAGGTTCATAGCTCCTTGAAAGTGGAGTCGCAGGTAGATAGGGTAGTGAAGGCGGCATTTGGTATGCTTTCCTTTATTGGTCAGAGTATTTAGTATAAGAGTTGGGAGATCATGTTGCGGCTGTACAGGACATTATATTCCGGAAGTGGCCGAACCAATGTGCAATTATTCCTATTGGAAAGATGTTGTGAAACTTGAAAGGATTCAGAAAAGATTTACAAGGATGTTGCCAGGCATGGAGGATTTGAGCTCTCAGGAGAGGTTGAATAGGCTGGGGCTGTTTTTCCTGGAGTGTCGGAGGCTGAGGGGTGACCTTATAGAGGTTTACAAAATCATGAGGGGAAGGATAGGATAAATAGACAAAGTCTTTCCCCTGGGTTGGAGGGAGTCTAGAACTAGAGGGCACAGGTTTAGGGTAAGAGGGGAAGATATAAATGAGACCTAAAAGGGCAAAATTTTCACGCAGAGGGTAGTATGTGTATGGAATGAGCTGCCAGAGGAAGTGGTGGAGGCTGGTACAATTGCAACATTTAAAAGGCATCTGGATAGGTATATGAATAGGAAAGATTTGGAGGGATATGGGCCAGGTGCTGGCAGGTGGGACATCTGGTCGGCATGGACAAGTTGGACTGAAGGGTCTGTTCCGTGCTGCACATCTTTATGACTTTGACTGATTAGGGATTGTCAACATGGCTTTGTGCATGGGAAATCATGTCTCACATTTTTTGAAGAAGTGACAAAAAGAGTGGTGGACATGTTCCACATGGACTTCAGTAAGGTGTTCGATAAGGTTCCTCATGGTAGACTGGTTCACAAGATTAGATCACATGGAATACAGAGAGAACTACCAGTTTGAATACAAAATTGGCTCGAAGGTAGAAGACAAAGGGTGGTGGTGGAGGGTTGCTTTTCGGATTGGAGGCCTGTGACTAATGGTTTGCTACAAGGATCAGTGCTGGGTCCATTGTTTTTGTAATTTTATATAAATGATTTGGATATGAATGCAGGAGGAATGGTTACTAAGTTTGCAGAGAACACCACAATTGGTGTAGTGGACAGTGAAGAAAGCTACCTCAGAGTACAATGGGACCTTGAGCAAATGGGCAAATGGAACAAGAAGTGGCTGATGGTTTTTACTTTAGAAAAATGTTAGGTGCTCATTTTGTTAGGGCAAATCGGGACAGGACTTATATTTAACGGTGGTCCTGCAGAGTGTTTCCGAACAAAGAGACCTTGGGTTGCAGATTCACAGTTGCTTGCAAGCAGATTGCAGGTTGACAGGGTAGTGAAGGCGGCATTTGATACGCTTGCTTCCATTGGTGAGAGCATTGAGAATAGGAGTTGGGAGATCATGTTGTAGCTGTACAGGACACTGGTTAGAACACTTTTGGAATACGGTGTTCAAGTCTGGTCTCCCTGCTATATAAAAGATGCTGTGAAACTTGAAAGGGTTCAGAAAAAATTTGCAAGGATGTTGCCTGGTTTGGAGGGCTTAAGCCCTCGGGAAATGCTGAATAGACTGGGGCTGCTTTCCCTGGAGCATTAGAGGACCCCATATACTTATATATGAAATAATGAGGAGCATAGATTGGGTGAATAGTTGTGGCCTTTTCCCTAGAGTAGGGGAGTCCAAATCTAGAGAATATAGGTTGAAGGTGAGAGGGAAAAGATTTAAAAGGGGCCTGAGGGGCAATGTTTTCATGTAGGGGGTGGTACTTGCATGGAAGTGATGGAGGTTGGTACAATTACAACATTTAAAAGGCATCTGGATGGGTATTTGAATAGGAAAAGGTTTAGAGGGATATGGACCAAATACTGGCAAATGGGACTATATTAATTTAGAATACCTGGTTAGCATGATGAGTTGGACCGAAGGGTCTGTTTCCCTGCTGTACATCTCTATGATTCTAGAAGTGCTTTGAATAGATGGAAACTGTGCTCTTCATTCATGTCAGTTGTAACAAGAGAAATAAACAGAAAATAATGGACAAGCAGAGAAAAATGCATACTTGAAACAAAAAACGAACAGTGAATACATCATAACTTTGAAGGGGAAGGAAAATTAGGAAATAAATGCAAATTCAGGAGAAATTTAAAACAGCAGAGTCATAGTCACTGAACAATTGGTCTTCAATGGTTTAAAAGAGAAGCTGTAATCAGATCACAGGAGTGAAGGATATAGAATAAATTAAATTAAAAAATTATTTTTATTTAACCTGTTCTGGCATGTATTTGGACCATCTAGCCAAAAGGTATGGACACTAGCACTGCAACATAAGAGCCCTTTGTTGTGTTCATCCTAAATCTAACAAATAAATATGTAATAATTGGGCTTTTAATATAGTCAGGTGGTTGGCTTTAACAATAAATATGAAAAAAACTAAAAATCCAATTTGATAGGTTTGGAGGACAATGCTTTTGCTATGATATGTATGTATGGAAATAAATGCTTATGATTGCGTAAAGACTAAATTCCAGTTTTGCATTTCGCTGCCTGGTTATCTGGAATGTAATACCATCATTAGGTCAACAGTAACAGCACAAACAAATAACAATGCATCCAAGCAGTTTTAAACCTAACACAGTGTTAGGTGCTTAGCCAATGTATAAGAATCTGTATCATGCCTCATCAGTGCAAAGGATAGGAGAAATTTGGAAAACTTCTGTAAATGGAAGCTGAAGTTACTTATTCCATCCCTTAAATCTCACACAGACACAGACACAGAGACTAAAATTCCACAAGTGACCAAGTAATCTGCTCCTACCAATGCTAATTGAGGAAAGAATGTTGGCATAGTAAGCAGAATAACTCAGTGCTGTGCTTACGTAGAACCACAGAAGTTCTAAATTCCATTAAAGCAAAAGACTTGATCAAGACTATTAGAAAAATCATAAGAGCAATGTCTCTGCCAATTGACATTTCCATCAGCAATGTACATTTAGGCAGCCTAGGTTTAGCAGTCACTTCAGAATTGGGAGTTCAAATTCAATTAAACTAAACCTGAACAGAGGAAAATCTTTCACTTTCAATCTTCAGTACAAGCAAACAGGCACAAATGTACTTTCATAAACGAATAGAGAAATTATACCAAGCACTGTGTTCTGATTTGTTTCTGTACACAATCTGCCAAAGACGACTTTTAAGCTGATTACTGCAACTGCTCATAAGTTTTGCTATGTTCAAAGCTACGAAAAGCAGACTACCAAAACACCTATTGTCTTTAAAAAACAGTGCACTGCGAAGTTTACTCATTACCTGTCTTTTTCTTCTTTCATGGGTTATGAGCAGCACTGGCAAGGCCAACATTTGTTGCCCGAGATGCCCTCAAGGTGGCGTTGAATTATTTTCTTAAACTGTTTGTAGTCTATCTGGTAGATGAACTGTAGGTGTACCTATAAAGTGTAGGATGAATTATACATGACATCTGAAAAGGGAATGGGTAGTACAATATGCACTCACCATTTTATTGAAATACACTTAATTGAGAGCTGCTCAGTTTTTTGCACATGATTTATGCTTGAAAGTAATCAAAGGGCTGCTTTTCAATAAAGGACTATGTGAACATCTGAAGAAGCAGAGGTGAACCATATGGCCCCTCAAGACTTCTCTGCCATTCAATGACATCACGTCTGATCGGTTTGTATTTCAAAGTTCACATTTCTATCTACCCCTTTGAGCAGGAGAATCAACGTTTCGGGCATAAGCCCTTCTTCAGGAATGAGGAAGGTGTGCCAAGCAGGCTAAGATAAATTCTCTGCCATTCAATGACATCACGTCTGATCGGTTTGTATTTCAAATTTCACATTTCTATCTACCCCTTTGAGCAGGAGAATTGACGTTTCGGGCATAAGCCCTTTTTCAGGAATGAGGAAGGTGTGCCAAGCAGGCTAAGATAAAAGGTAGGGAGGAGGGACTTGGGGGAGGGGCATTGGGAATGCGATAGGTGGGAGGAGGTTAAGGGGAGGGCAATAGGCCGGAGAGGGGGTGGGGGCGGAGAAGTCGGGAAGAAGATTGCAGGTCAAGAAGGCGGTGCTGAGTCC
>NC_057712.1:37309704-37315612 GCF_004010195.1 Chiloscyllium plagiosum
CCCCCAAGTCCCTCCTCTCTCTATCTTTTATCTTAGCCTGCTTGGCACACCTTCCTCATTCCTGAAGAAGGGCTTATGCCCGAAACGTCGATTCTCCTGCTCCTTGGATGCTGCCTGACCTGCTGCGCTTTTCCAGCAACATATTTTTCAGCTCTGATCTCCAGCATCTGCAGTCCTCACTTTCTCCTACCCCTTTGATTTCTTTGCCTTAAGAATTATCTACTTCTACATTAAAAATGTAGAATGAAGCCAATTGCACCACAATTTGAGACAAAAGTTCCAACAAGCCTGAAAAAAAAAGGTTTCCTCATTTTTGTCCTGAAAAGGACAATTCCTAATTTTAAAACAGCACCCCAAGTCCTGGACTGATACAGAAGAGGAAACATCTTTTGTCCACCTTGTCAATACCATTCAGGATCTTCATCAGTCAACTCACCCCTCACTCTAAAACTCCAGCATAAACAAACCCAGCTTGTCCAACCTAATCTCAAAAGGAACCCAATCATTCTTAGTATCAATCTAGTAAACCTTCTCTGAAACACATCAAAAGCTTATACATCCTTCCTTAAACAAGGAAACTAAAACTTCATGCAGTTTTGCAATACTGTCTCACCATTGCCCTGTACAATCGAAGTAAAAGATCCTTATTTTTATATTCAATTCCTCTCTAAAGAATAGGATCCTATTACCCTTCTTGATTTTGCACTGCGCCTGCACATTAGTGTGTGACTGGCACATTAGAACTCCTAGGGAAATGGAAATGGCAGATTGGGTATCAATTTGCAATGCCAGAAGAGTCGTAGAACATAGAACATTACAGCGTAATACAGGGCCTCCAGCCCTCGATATTGCATGACCTGTGAAATTAATCTATGCCCGTCTAACCTATATCATTCCATTATTATCCATACGCATGTCCAATAACCATTTAAATGCCCTTCGCGTGGTGAGTCTACTACTGTTGCAGGCAGGCCATTTCACACCTCTACTACTGAGTAAAGAAACTACCCCTGATATTTGTCCTAAATCTATTAATCCTAAAATTAAAGCTTTGTCCTCTCATCTTAGCCTTCACCATCCAAGGAAAAAAGCTCTCACTGTCCACCCTGTCTAACCTTCTGATTATCATATATGTCTCGATTAAGTCACCTTTCAACCTTCTACTCTCCAATGAAAGCTGCCTCATTTCCCTCAGCCTTTCCTCATAAGACTTTCCTGCCATACCAGGCAACATCCTAGTAAATCTCCTCTGAACCCTTTCAAAAATTTCCACATCCTTCCTGTAACACGGTGACCAGAACTGTATGCAACACTCCAGGTGCGGCCTTAGCAGTGTCTTGTATAGCTGAAGCAAGACCTCTTGGCTCCAAAACTCAATCCCCCTTCCGATAAATGCCAACACACCATATACCATCTTAACAACCCTATCAACCTGGCTGGCAACTTTCAGGTATTTATGCACCTGGATACACCTATCTCTCTATTCATCTAAACTGCCAAAATGTTACCATGGGCCCAGAACTCTGCATTCCTGTTACCTCTTCCAAAGTGAACTACCTCACACTTTTCCGCATTAAACTCCATTTGCCACTTCTCAGCTCAGCTCTGCATCTTATCTATGTCCTTCTGTAATCCACAACATCCTTTGGCACTATCCACAAGTCTGCCTACCTTAGTGTCATCTGCAAATTTACTAACCTATCCTTCTACACCCACATCCAGGTCATTTATAAAATGACATACAGCAGTGGCCCCAAAATAGATCCTTGTTGCACACCACTGGTAACTGAGCTCCACGATGAACATTTCCCATCAACCGCCACTCTGCGTTCTTTCAGCTAGACAATCTCTGATCCAAACCGCTTAAATCACCTTCAATCTCAAAACTCAGTCTTTTGTGCAATAACCGACTGTGAAGAACTTTATCAAATGTCTTACTGAAGTCCATATACACCACATCAGCCAGTTGTTTTGTCACCTTCGCAAAGAACTCAATACCTACCCTTCACAAAACCGTGTTGACTATCTCAAATCAAATTATTCCTTTCCAGATGATTATAAATCCTTATAACCTCTCTCTTATAACCTTTGCCAACACCTTACCTACAACGGAAGTAAGCTCGAGAGCAACTTTATTTGAAAGTGCAATTACATTTTAAAGGGGACATAGGCAGATATAAAACAAGAGAATCAGTCACATGTTAGCTAGTATGAAGACTACAAAAAGGAAGATGGTGATCAATGGCTTACTGAAAATCTGAGGGGGGATGGTGGGCAGAAGCAAAGTCTCTTAGACAGGACGCGTTCAGAGAGAACGTGATGGAAGCATGGAGATGAATTAGAGAAATATAGAGGCTGAGGCATAGACAGACATTGATGGGGAAAGGCTGTTCGGTGCAGAATTTCAATTTTAATGATGAAATTATTTCAAGTACTCCCCAGACTCAAGTAATTTTATTTCAGTCCCATGCAAGCATGGAGACTTTAACAAGTCATCACATTGTCATAAAATTCATGCTTTTTAAAAATTCAGTGAGCATTATGTGCTCATAAATAACTGTATAAATTCACAAATAGCTTATTAAATTTTCTACAGTTGGGGGTGGGGGGCACGGAAAAAGTAAATAGGAATACAGGAAACATTTGTTAAACTTGATAGGGATCAGGAAAAAAATTACAAGGATGTTCCCAAGTTTGAAGGATTTGAGCTATTGGAAGGGGCTGAATAGGCTGGGGCTTTTTCCACCCCCTAGAACGTTGGAGGCTGAGGAATAGCCTTATAGAAGTTTATAAAATCCTGAGAGGCATGGATAGGGTAAATAGCCAAGGTCTTTTTCCCAGGATACGGGAGTCCAAAGCTAGAGGGCATAGGTTTAAGATGAGAAGGGAGGATTTAAAAAAGGGACCTGAGGGGCAATATTTTATGCAGAGTGTGGTGAGTGTATGGAACAAGCTGCCACAGGTGTGGAGGTGGTTACAATTATGACATTTAAAAAGCATCTGGATGGGTACATAAATAGAAAGGGTTTCTAGGGATATGGGTTAAATACTGGCAAATGGACCTGGATCAGTTAAGGATAATTGATCGGCATGGACAAGCTGGACCGAAGGGTCTGTTTCTGTGCTGTATAACTAAAAAAAAAGTATTCTGAAATTTAAGCATTTATATTTCACAACATTGCGGTAGCATGCTGGAAATCCAGTCTGGCGATTCCCAAGGATACCTTAAAAGTTAAAGATTTAAAAAGAATGCATAATTCACTAATTTATCTGTCTTTTAGACACAGGTTGACAGAAATGGACCAGGATTTTATACTTAATAAGGTTTACGATATATGACAAATATATAATACAACTACAGAAAAACTGTTATGATCTATTGACATGTAATTCTACAGTTAAACCTTTCAAGAAATTAAATATCAATGTCAATGAGTGGGAGACCTTTCAGAAGAAACCAACTTGGAGGAAGCTTCTGGACAAAGGACAATTCTTGGACAACACCCATCAGCAAAAGTATGGAAAAGGAACCAGAGAAAGCAATGCCAGCAAATTCCAGGCCAGGGACCAGTTCCACCTCCCAGAAGTACCTGCCAAATATGTAGTTAGAGATGCAGCTATAGGATCACATTCTAGTGACCAGTGACATGGAATTTCCTAGATGGACAATTATACTCATAAGTGAGTGATTGCCAACAACCAGTTAAATCTCTAAACTTACAAGCTTCTCTTCCCTACCTATGTAGGCACAGACATTTAAAAAAAAGAGCTGCTATGGCAGAGGAAAAGAATGGGAAGACAGTTCAGTAGGCCCTATTTGCAGAGATAATCCTTTTGATGATCAGATTACCATTTCTTGACCTTCCTTCTCCAGGTACTTTCACTTGTTTATTTGTTGCAGGAGGCATAGGATGACTGGTTTACACTTATAAAAAAGTCCGAGACTATTGGATTAAAAGTCGCAACTTATTGCAACTGATGAGAGGAAATAAGCTATCTTCAGGCTTTCCATGAGTTTACTGCAAAGCAAAAATAGCTTCTTTTCTACCAATGCCTTAACAGTTTCTCCCTCAAACATTCACACACAAGCTGTTCTACTACCTGGGAGACAATTAGCTTAGAAGTCAGGAGGTCTGCATCATCAATAACCAGTCACCATTTCACAAACCAATCAATTATTTGTTGCCACCCAAATCTCCATTTGTACCCCAGGCTCCAACTTACCTAAAATTAAGCTTTCTCCACTGCTTGGACAAAAAGCTCTTAGAATCAATGTCATGCACAGGAGGCTGCTAAATAAGACCAAAGCCTATGATGTTAGGAGCGAGGTACTGGCATGGATTGAGGATTGGCTGACTATCAGAAGGCAAAGAGAAGGGTCTTTTGCAGGATGGCAGCCGGTGATGGGAGGAGTTCTGCAAGGGTCTATGTTAGAACCACAAGTATTCACATTATACATTATTGATCTGGCCAAGGAAACTAAGGACATTGTTGCCAAGTTTGCAGATGACACAAAGATAGATGGAAGGGCAGGTAGCAATGAGGAAGCGGGGAGGCTACAGAAGAGTGTGTTCCATCTACCACTCACCCTTTGTGGGAAAGTGTGAGGTTATGTAATTTTGCTGGAAGAATAAAAGTATAGTGATTTTCTAAACAGGAAGAGGCTTTGGAAATCTGACGTGCAAGGGACTTGGGAGTTCTAACTCAGGATTCTTAAAGTTAACATGCAGGTTCAGCTGGCAGTTAGGAAGGCAAATGCAATGTTAACATGATTTTCAAGAAGGTTAAGATACAAGAGCAGAGATGGACTGCTGATCACATCACATTTTGGAATAACGCGAGTAGTTTTGGGCCCCTTATCTAATGAAGGATGTACCAACATTGGAAGGTACAGAGGAGATTTACAAGAATAATCCTAGCGATCAAGGGCTTGACAAATGGAAGAGTGGTTGAGGATGCTGGATCTATATTCAATGGGGTTTAGAAAGATGAGGGGGCATTTGATAAAAATGTACAGAATACAGACAGGCATGGATAGAGTGGCTGTGGAGAAGCTGTTTCCACAGTAGGAGAGACTAGCACCTGAGGACACAGCCTCAGAGTAAAGGGATGACCCTCCAGAATGGAGAGAAGGAAGAATTTCTTCAGGTGGTTAATCTGTGGAACTCATTGCTGCAGGAGGGCAGTGGAGGCTAAATCATTGAGCATATTTAATACAGTGATACCGAAGTTCTTGATTGGCAAGGGGATCACAGGTTATAGGGAGAAAGCAAGACAATGGGGTTGAGAAATACATCAGTCATAAATCAAATGATGGCGCACACTCAATGGGTCGAATAATCTAATTCTGCTTCTATTGCGAAACTGAGTACTGCAGATGCTGTTAAAGCACAGCAGGTAAGGCAGTATCCAAGGAGCAGGAGAATCGATGTTTCAGGCAAAAGCCCTTCATCAGGAATGAGGGTTTGTCCAAAACGTCGAATACCCTATTTTTCTGATGCTACTTGACCCGCTGTGCTTTTCCAGCACCACACACTCTACTCTAATTCTACTTCTATGTCTTATGGTCAAAGTGCTTTTTGAAACATGGCATCATAGCCAGCATGTAACTGTAAAATTGCACAACCTATGTAAATACAATGACTTGTTTGTGATGCAAACTGAATAGAGAGAAAGTGAGGGCTGCAGATGCTGGAGATCAGAGCTGAAAATGTGTTGCTGGAAAAGCGCAGCAGGTCAGGCAGCATCCATGGAACAGGAGAATCGACGTTTCGGGCATAAGTCCTTCTTCAGGAATGAGGAAAGTGTGTCCAGCAGGCTAAGATAAAAGGTAGGGAGGAGGGACTTGGGGGAGGGGCTTTGGAAATGCGATAGGTGGAAAGAGGTCAAGGTGAGGGTGATAGGTCAG
>NC_057712.1:37315768-37317634 GCF_004010195.1 Chiloscyllium plagiosum
TAAATGATGTGTGTGGAGGTGCAGGTGAATTTGTGGCGGATATGGAAGGATCCCTTGGGGCCTTGGAGGGAAGTAAGGGGGGAGGTGTGGGCACAAGTTTTGCATTTCTTGCGGTTGCAGGGGAAGGTGCCGGGAGTGGAGGTTGAGTTGGTGGGGGGTGTGGACCTGACGAGGGAGTCACGGAGGGAGTGGTCTTTTCGGAACTGAATAGTACATCATAGTACATGGTGTTCATTGCTACAATCTTTTAGAAGGTGGACAGAGATACTTTATGATACAAGGGCAGGCATACACTAATAAATTACTTTATTTTACAAATAACAAGAAAAATATAGAACTGACCTAATTGAATCTCACTTCAACTCATCTCAAAAAAGCATAGTCCTACGAGCTGACTTGATTAACTTTGCCTTCATTTTTCTGCAACTTTCCCAGTTGTAAGCGAGACATCATATCCAGACCTATTTGGCTGACTTGCCACAAACATATTCCTTTCGTTTTCACAGCAATTCAGATGGCCCCAGATGGCAAGGATTGGTTACATGCATTAAGACTTAATTCAATATTTTAAATTTTAAAAGTACATGATATTAAAAGTCCAAATTCCAACACAGATGATGTAAATATCCTCCCTTCATGGAGATATTGCTTAATTTATTGTTTCCATAAATGAGACAAATATGGTCAGAGTGATTTTTTTTAAACCAACAATAAGTTAGCACAATTTATAACTAGAAACCTCTGGCAAGGTAATTAATAAAACAAAACAGGTACTTGAGCAGGTCTGAACTAGTCATGAATGGTGGAGGACAATTAAAACAAATGGAAGATTAAGGGTCGAATGAGAATCCATAAAAGTATATTCCTGTTAAGGTAAAAGGAAAGGCTGGTAGGTATAGGGAATGCTGGATGACTAAAGAAATTGAGGGTTTGGTTAAGAAAAAGAAGAAAGCATATGTCAGGTATAGACAGGATAGATCAAGTGAATCCTAAGAAGAGTATGAAGGCAGTAGGAGTATACTTAAGAAGGAAATCAGGAGGGCAAAACAGGGACATGTGATAACTGTGGCATTTAGAATTAAGGAGAATCCAAAGGGTTTTTACAAATACATTTAAGGACAAAAGGGTAACTAGGGAGAGAATAGGGCCCCTCAAAGATCAGCAAGGCTGCCTTTGTGTGGAGCTGCAGAAAATGGGGGAAGATACTAAATGAGTATTTTGCATCAGTATTTACTGTGGAAAAGGTCATGGAAGATACAGAATGTAGGGAAACAGATGGTGACACTTTACAAAATGCCCATAATACAGAGGAGGAAGTGCTGGATATCTTAGAGTCATAGAGATGTACAGCATGAAAACAGACCCTTTGGTCCAACCCGTCCATGCCAACCAGATACCCCAAACCAATCTAGTCCCACCTGCCAGCACCCGGCCCATATCCCTCCAAACCCTTCCCATTCATATACCCATCCAAATGCCTCTTAAGTGTTGCAATTGTATCAGCCTCCACTACATCCTCTGGCAGCTCATTCCATACGGATACCACCCTCTGGGTGAAAAGGTTGCCCCTTAGGTCTCTTTTATATCTTTCCCCTCTCACCCTAAACCTATGCCCTCTAGTTCTGGACTTCCCGACACCAGGGAAAAGACTTTGTCTATTTATCCTATCCATGCCCCTTGAAATTTTGTAAACCTCAATAAAAGTCACCCCTCAGCCTCCAACGCTCCAGGGAAAAACTGCCCCAGCCTGTTCAGCCTCTCCCTGTAGCTCAAATCCTCCAACCCTGGCAACATCCTTGTAAATCTTTTCTGAACCCTTTCAAGTTTCACAACATCTTTCCAAAAGGAAGGAGACCAGAAATGCAT
>NC_057712.1:37318022-37328890 GCF_004010195.1 Chiloscyllium plagiosum
GACATGATTTCCCATGCACAAAGCCATGCTGACTATCCCTAAATCAGTCCTTGCCTTTCCAAATACATGTACATCCTGTCCCTCAGGATTCCCACCAACAATTTGACCACCACTGAGGTCAGGCTCACCGGTCTATAGTTCCCTGGCTTGTCTTTCCCATCCTTCTTAAACAGTGGCACACGTTTGCCAACCTCCAGTCTTGTGGCACCTCACCTGTGACTATCAATGATACAAATATTTCAGCAGGTGGCCCAGCAATCTTGAAACGCATAAAGGTGGATAAATCCCCAGGACCTGATCAAGTGTACCCTAGAACCCTGTGGGAAGCTAGAGAAGTGATTTGCTGGGTCTCTTGCTGAAATATTTGGATCATCGATAGTCACAGGTGAGGTGCTGGAAGACTGGAGATTGGCTAACGTGGTGCCACTGTTTAAGAAGGGTGGTAAAGACAAGCCAGGGAACTATAGGACAGTGAGCCTGACTTTGCTGGTGGGCACGTTGTTGGAGGGAATCCTGAGGGATAGGATGCATATGTATTTGGAAAGGCAAGGACTGATTTGGAATAGTCAACATGGCTTTATGCGTGGGAAATCATGTCTCACAACCTTGATTGAGTTTTTTGAAGAAGTAACAGAGGATTGATGAGGGCAGAGCAGTAGATGTGATCTATATGGACTTCAGTAAGGCATTCAAAAAAGTTCCCCATGGGAGGTTGGTTAGCAAGGTTAGATCTCACAGAATACAGGGAGAACTAGCTATTTGGATACAGAACTGGCTCAAAGATACAAGACAGAGGGTGGTGGTGGAGGGTTGTTTTTCAGACTGGAGGCCTGTGACCAGTGGAGTGCCACAAGGATTGGTGCTGTGTCCTCTACTTTTCATCATTTCTATAAATGATTTGGATGTGAGCATAAGAGGTATAATTAGTAAGTTTGCAGATGACCCCAAAATTGGAGGTGTAGTGGACAGCAAAGAGGGTTACCTTAGATTACAACAGGATCTTGACCAGATGGACCAGATGGGCCAACGGGCTGAGAAGTGGCAGATGGAGTTTAATTCCGATAAACATGAGGTTTTGCATTTTGGGAAAGCAAATCTTAGCAGGACTTATACATTTAATGGTAAGGTCCTAGGGAATGTTGCTGAACAAAGAGCCCTTGGAGTGCGGGTTCATAGCTCCTTGAAAGTGGAGTCGCACGTAGATAGGATAGTGAAGATGGCATTTGGTATGCTTTCCTTTATTGGTCAGAGTATTGAGTACAGGAGTTGGGAGGTCATGTTGCAGCTGTACAGGACATTGGTTAGGCCACTGTTGGAATATTGCGTGCATTTCTGGTCTCCTTCCTTTTGGAAAGATGTTGTGAAACTTGAAAGGGTTCAGAAAAGATTTACAAGGATGTTGCACTGGTTGGAGGATTTGAGCTCTCGGAAGAGGCTGAACAGGCTGGGGCTTTTTTTTTCCTGGAGCAGAGGTTGAGGGGTGACCTTATAGAGGTTTACAAAATCTTGAGGGGCATGGATAGGATAAATAGACAAAGTCTTTTCCCTGGGGTCAGGGAGTCCAGAACTAGAGGGCATAGGTTTAGGGTGAGGGGGGGGTGATATAAAAGAGACCTAAGCGGCAACCTATTCACACAGAAGGTGGCACATGTATGGAATGAGCTGCCAGAGGAAGTGGTGGAGGCTGATACAATTGCAACATTTAAAAAGGCATTTGGATGGATACATGAATAGGAAGGGTTTGGGGGGATATGGGCCAGGTACTGGCTGGTGAGACTAGATTAGGTTGGGATATCTGGTCGGCATGGATGGGTTGGACCGAAGGGTCTGTTTCCATACTGTATATCTCTATGAGTCTCTGACTCCAAATATCCTCATTCTCAAATGATGGGGGAGGCCAGCAGATCCATGCAAAAGACAAGGCTTTAGCACTTATAAGCACCTTCACTTCCTCTGGAGGTCACTAGCATCACAATTCAAAATCACCCCAAATGCTATCAAAGAGGGTAAAGGCAATGAATACAGAAAAAGGCTATAGACTCTGATAATATTCCAGCAATGCAGGGTAGTGCTCCAAAACTAGCCACTCTCTTAGCTGAGCAGGTCCAACACGCTAACAAATCACCAGCAGAAAATTGTGTAAGTATTGCCTGTCCACAAAAAGCAGGACAAATCCAACCCAGTTAATTTCTGCCAATCAATCTACTCTCAAATCAACAATGAAGTGATAGAGTTGCTGTAGACTGTACTATCAAGCAAAATTACTCAACAATAACTTGCTGATTAACAGCCTTCTGCTAGGCTCACCTGATTCTTCTGGATCAGTGGTGCTGGAAGAGCACAGCAATTCAGGCAGCATCCAACGAGCAAAAGCCCTTCACCTTGTTTGTGTTAAGGCTTTAACATTGACAAGAGATAAACTTACAGAAAGTGGGGAAGACTGTCAAATGCTGCCTTGATGTCAAAGGCAGAGTGTAACAACAAGGAACCCTCACAAAACTGCAGTCAATAAGACCAGGGGAATCCTCTCCCTTGGTTGGGGAGTCCCACCCAACATAAAAGGAGGATGGTTGTGGCTATTGGAGGTCAATCACTTCAACGACTGGACACCATTACAGGAACACCTTCGGATATTGCATGGTCCAACCAACTGAAGCTCATTAATCAAGAACATTCCTCTGCAACAAATTCAAAAAAGTGGGAATGTGCGCTAATAATTGTATGTTCAGCGACATTTGCAACTCCTCACGTACTAAAACAGCACTTGTTCAATTGCAGCTAGACCTGAACAATATTCACTACAACAGTACTGGGCAACGGTCTGCTACAAGACGGAAGTCAACCATCACCTATTGACATGCAATGGCATAAGCGTCAAAAAGTGTGGTGCTGGAAAAGCACAACGGGTCTGGCAGCAGAGGAGTAGAAGAATCAGCATTTCAGGCATAAGCCCTTCATCAGCAATGTGGGGGGAGAGGAAGGGGGCTGAGAGATAAATAGGAGGGTGGGGTGGAGCTGGGAAGGCAAGGTAGCCGAGAAGGCAATAGGTGGATGCAGGTGAGGGAATGATCATGATAGGTCGGAGTGGAGGGTGGAACAAATAGGTGTGAAGGAAGATTGACAGATGGGTCAGTGCCAAATTGGAGGGTTGGATCTGGGATGAGTTGGGGAGGGAAGAAGAAGAAACTTGTGAAATCGACGTTTGTGTGTGGTTGGAGGGTCCCAAGGCAGAAGTGGAGGCGTTCTTCTTCCAGATGTTGGGTGGCCAGGATTTGGCAGTGCATATCCTTGGCAGAGTGGGACATGCAAGTTCTGGGCCTCCTCCACCGCCAAATCCTAGCCACTCGACGTCTGGAGGAAGAATGCCTCAACTTCCATCTTGGGACCTTCCAAGCACCCAACAGCAATGTCTATTTCACCAGTTTCCTCATGTCCCTTCCAGATCTCTTCCCAGATCTAATTCTCCAGCTTAGCACTGCCCTCTTGAATTGACCCACCTGGGAATCCTCCTTCCCACCTATCCATTCCACTGTCCGCGGTGCCCTATCGCCAAATCCCATCTGCACCCACCTAACACCTTCCCAGCTCCTTTCCCCTCATCTGCATCTTCCTGCCCATTTCTCTCTCAGCCCCCTCACTCCCCACCCCCCCATATCCCTGATGAAGGGCTTATGCCCAAAATGTCGATTCTGCTGCTCCTCGGATACTGCCTGACGTACTGTGCTTTGCCAGCACCACACATTTCGACTCTGATCTCCATCTGCAGTCCTCACTTTCTCCTATTTAGTGACATAACTATTGCCGAATCCTAAGGGTTACCATTGACCAGAAACTGAACTGGATCAGCCATACACAATAATGAGGTTACAAGAGCAGGTTGGAGTCTGGGAATTCTGTGGCAAGTAACTCAACTTCTGACTCAAAGCCTATCACCCACAAGTCAAGAGGGGAGGGGAAGGGAATACGCTCTACTTTTCAAAATGAGAACATACATCCAAACAACATCAAGAAGCCGAACACCATCCACAATAAAGCAGGCCACTGAACTGGCACTTCCAACATTCACTCCCTTCACCACTGATGCAGAGCAGCAGTAGTGTGTACCATCTAAAATATGTATGGCAACAACTCCAGGCTCTTTAAATTAACACATTTAAAATCCACAATCTCTAACAACATATGTAGGAAACCACTACCTTCAAGTTTGCAGCCATGCCACTCATGATTCTGACTTGGAACTATATCACTGTTCCTTCACTCACCACATCAAAATTATGGAACTTTATCCTTAACATAGACTGTAATGATTCAAGGCAGCACTTAAAGGAGGACAATAAATGATGGTCTAGCCAACAAGCAAATTTAAAATAAAGATCAGATACACTCCACAACTTAGTTTATTCCACAGGAATTACTACTGCACAAAAAGCTCAAATGTGATTGTTTTCACGTAAAGTAATTTGATTCAAATAAGAAACCTCATTTATGCTCTGTCAAATACCAAGAATTCAGTCCGATTTCAAATGGGATGAAAATTGGCCATTATACAATAGGCAGAAAATCTACATTGCTAGATTCAGGTTGTGGCTGTGCAGAGAAAACTGTATCGCACTATGATTGTAGCACTGGAGAAGAATTACTTCCATTATACTCAATTCATATTTAATCACACCAGAATTCCAGCCTTAGTCATAAACTTATCATAAATTATGCAGTGCAGTATCAAAAAAATGCCCAAATTATTGAAATAGAGCTTCAGGAATTAATCGCAAGAATGGCCAAAAACCAGCAAAGTTTTGCATTGCTAAAATGATCTTTCATACAGCTATTTCTCTTATCAGTGAGCAACTGCAAGAGTCAGCAAATGCCGATAAGCCTTTTCTCGTGGGTGGAGTGAGAAGTAAATGACAGCTACTGTTGCAACTAACAACTGTCCCATATGGCATACAAACAAGCACTGCTAACATTAAAAAACTTCAAACTGTCAAAAAAAAACTGCATTAAATTTGCTACTTTGACAACAGTTGTTCTGTTTTCCTCTTCTCACACACTATTGTATGTGAATACAGCCACCACCCCAGAGCAAGATGAACTCGTTTTAACTTCCTACTGTTGGATTTGTGCCACACAGGCACTGTTCTTAATGATCTTGCTACGTGCAGTGCGTGAGGCAGCTTGCTGCTGATGTACAAGTATGTTGGAACGGAGAGGAAAACTCAAAGATGAGTAAACACATCAGTCAACGTCAGCATGGTTAAGGGAGCTAAACTTAACCCTAGGCAGAATGTAGCTTGCTATGTGACAATCTCAGAATAACCTAAAATTTAAGATGCAAGATGTTTAAATCACTTTATAATAGAGTATAAATGCAAAAATGGAAATGACATCTTTTAAAAAAGATTTACTATACTGAAACTGCTACAATTCACCAGGAGAGAGGTTTGAGACATTATGTAGCTAGAGATAACACACTGCATCAAAACAAATATGGTGGAATGTCAGTCAGTATTGCAGATATGGATTTTATTATAAAAGGTCAGCATGACTTCGCTAAATTCTTGGAAGTGATCAATATTTACACAAGCTTTTGAAAAAATAATTGTAGAATATTAGATTACTTTTTTTCCCAATCTTTACAAAAAAAGACCCTATAGCATTGCATGGATAAGCCACAACATTAATTTACTCCAAGAAATTACACCTACATCCAAAATAATTTTAAAAATCATGTTCAAAGTTACTACATATAATACCAAAATGATGCACCAAAATAATATTATCAAATCAACTGTTTTTAAAAACAAAATGAATTTAAAGTAACACAAAACAACATAAGAAACAAAGTGAACAGAGAATTACATCGATGGCTGACTACAATTCTATATTTCATTATGACCTTCAATAGATAGCTATTCTCAGGATCACTAAATTAAGTTATTAAAATACTTCTAAAACTGGACATTCAAGTGAAAATACAAACTCTCAATAGCTTGGCAAAGAAAACAATAGGAAGTGGTTAGCTTTGGCATGAATAGTAAAGACAAACTAATATTTTAGACTTGCTTGCGAAACAGTTCAATTAAAATAAAAATATTAGCCAAACAATAGCAAACCATCTAAACCGGTTTTGCATCTTCTTTTAGACTCCCGTCTTCTCCAGTTTTCTTTAAGAAGTGAGAAACAGCAGCAACAAGAGAGGGTTCAAGCAAAAAGTAGCAATTTTTGTGAATTGAGAAATTAAGGTAACAAACCCAGGCAATATACAAAGACCCCTGTGCAGAGCAGGATAAAAATGGATATGAAACAAAACAAACAGGAAGCAGTGAATAAGCAATGACAAGCTTTGGAGGAAAGGAAATGGTGGGAATTTTGAAGTACGTGAAGGAAGGAGTTAAATTAGGATATTGAAGGCTCAGGAGGAACAAGATAGTAAAATCCAGAGGGCAGGGACCATTTTAATATTAAATAAAAAATAAAATAAAGTATCTATTGAAATACATTCATTTTAAATCACAACACCACTGCAAAAATCAGACCAGGTTGATGTGTAAAGGGCTTGGAATAAAAATGCACCATCTTTAAGTGCTGAATTTTTAAACTTACAATTTGTACTTCCTCGAAACAAAAGCAACAACTGGGGATATAGAAATATAAAAACGAAGCAGAGAATGCAAGGGAAACTGAGCAGGAATTCTGCAGTTCAGAAGAAGTCATACTGGACTCAAAATGTTAATCATTTCTATCTCCACAGATGTGGCCTGATCCAGAGTTTCACCAATATTCTCTGTGTCAGATTTAGATTATCTACAGTATTTTGCTTTTTCAACATAAATGCCATTGGCTGAAAAATCAACAAGTTGTTGAAACAGGGTACCACAAAGAGCACATTTATGTAGTAAACGCAACTTCATTCAAAACTTAACTATTTGATTGACCCAAACCATTAGATTGAGCACAATCCTATTTTACCATTAAAAGTTTAGCAACCCTGTCAATATTGATGAAAGTCATTGCTTGGAATAAAAAGACAACCCTTAACTTTCACTAAGTTAAGTGGAATCACATTACCTGAACATAGATCAAAAGAATCACATCTCTCACCAGGAAGTAATGGCTTTGATAGCTGTAGCAATTATGGAAATCCACTTTTTTGATGGAACAAATAATGCCTTTGTTATACTTCAAGAACAAAATGAAAATGGAAATTTTACCATGATATGCTGTTTACTACACTATTTCTTCAAATAGCATCTCTTGCTAGTTTAAAGCTAGCCACTGGAACTGTGTATATTCAGTTTATCTAAGGGAGCAGGCCATGGTAATGGCAAGGGCTCTTTATTACAATCACTAGATGGTGCTATCATTGATCCAGCTGCTTTGTAGAAAATGAGTGTTACAGATTGGATCAGGAGTTGAACTTCTTATGACTACACATTTACAATCAATCTTTAAAAACATGTTAAAAGCCTGAAAACATGGTAAACATTTGAAGATAAATTTCAGTCTTCAGAAAAATATGGAATTTTGAAGAAACCTACAGAGGAAGAACTAAAAGGATCAGAGACATGACAAGAAACAGCCAGCCACACTACAGCGACAGTGGAGGGCAAACGAAGCATTGTTGCTTAAGCAAACTATTGTGTCTTGGATTAGCCCTTGGTGTTATCACAGCTGCACCTTTACAGGTAAGTGACATGTTTTTCTTCATCACAAACCTGATGGAAGCCTTAAACTTCTCAGACGTTAAAATGGATTAACTAATAGCAAAGATTTTGCATATCTGACCTTTCTTGGAGCTCACCTGATATATAGGTGGCAAGTTACAGTTAATGGTGATCCCAATGTCAATTGGGAGGTAATTCAATGATGCTGCTGCCACTGAAGAAAGTTCAGGAAGTGGTTAAGTTTTCTCTTGTTCGAAATTATTGTTTGGCAATTATATAAAGCAAACATTCCATATCATTTGTAAAACTAACTTGGATGCTCGCCAGTAAAAAAAGGCTAAATTAAAGACTAAATTTTAACACATGTTCCAGACAAACCTAATTTAAGAGCAGAGGGTAGCCCACTGAACCTGTTACGCCATACAAGATGATTGTGGCTGGTCTATTTGTGTTTCAAATTCCATCTTTTACCACTCCTACCTCCTCCATTCCCCCATCCCAACCAAACCTTTGAGGCTTTGCCTAACAAGACAACATCCATCTTTGCCTTAAAAATATTCAATGACATTAACTCCACTGGTTTCTGAGGCAGAATATTCAAACATCACTCAATGCTCGAAGAAAAATCCTCATCTCGGTACAGCCCTAACTTTTAAACACCAGTCCCTAGTTATGGTGTCACCCACAAGATGATCCTTTCCACATTCACCTTGTTGTTCAGGACCTTAAATTCCTCTCAATCAACTCACACCTCACTTTTCCAAACTTCAGTAGAAACAAGCACAGCCCGTTTAACCTCATCTTGTGAGATAACCTATTCATTTCAGGTGTCTAGTAAATCTTCTCTGAATCACCTCAAATGCAGTTACATCCTTCCTTAAATAAGGTGACCAAAACTGCACACATTTCAAGATGCTTTCTCATCAATGCCTGCATAATATCCTTACCTTTGTTCAATTCCTCTCAATTTAAAAAAAGAGTCTTCAACAAATCTAATTACTTATATCTCAAAAGACACCTTAAGCAGTTTCACTTTTAAAAACTAAACAAACAGTTTTAACTATAATCACTGTTATAACATAGAAAAATAGATTGTGTCTAAGTGAGTTCGCAAAATTTTGGCAGATGGAGCATCACGAAAAATATCATCTTGTCCATTTTGGCAGGAAATATAGAATACTGTTATATTATTCAACTAGAGCTACACTGTAGAAGGTGGAAGCATAGAGGGATTTTGGTGTCCTTTAATCACATTAGCATGTAGGTATAGCAATTAATTAGCTAGGCAAATTTAATGCTGGCATTTATTGCAAGGTGATTGGAGTATTGCAGTTGGTAAATTTTACTTCAGCTGTACACAGCCTTGATGAGAACACATCTGGAGTGGTGTCCATAAATCTGACCATCTCATTTTTAAAAAAATATATAATCCCGTTAACAATTTAGAGAGTTTCTCTCAACTCATTCCTGGGATGAAAAGCTTATCTTATGGAAAAAAAAGGTTAACTCTTCATCTATTGGAAGTCAGAAGAATTAGAGGCAATCCTACTGAGAGAAAGAATATCTTGATGGGACTTGACAGGGGTTAGTTCCAAGAGCATATTTCTCATTATAGGAGAGACTAGAAACAAAAGATATTTCAAGATCAAGTGGTCTTGCCTTTAGAACAGAGATGAGGGAAATCTTCTCAGATTCATTAAATTATGAAATTCATCAGTGGAGGCTGGGTCATTCAATTTATTAAAGCTTTTATTAAATAGATTTTAATAGACAAGGGAATCAAAGATTACAGAATCAGACAGCAAAGTGAATTGTGACCATTAAAAATAAGTCATGATTTCATTGACTAGTAGAGAGGGAGCCAAATATCCTGCTCCAGCCTAGTGTTATGTTCCTCTAAAAAAATGGTATATGGGATTTGGACTGCACTAGCTGGGACTATATTTAATTCTGGATTAGTGGTGCTGGAAGAGCACAGCAGTTCAGGCAGCATCCAAGGTGCTTCGAAATCGATGTTTCGGGCCAAGCCCTTCGTCACGAATAAAGGCAGTGAGCCTGAAGCATGGAGAAATAAGCTAGAGGAGGGTGGTGGGGAGAAAGTAGCATAGAGTACAATGGGTGAGTGGGGGAGGGGATGAAGGTGATAGGTCAGGGAGGAGAGAGTGGAGTGGATAGGTGGAAAAGGAGATAGGCAGGTAGGACAAGTGGGCGGCACGGTGGCACAGTGGCTAGCACTGCTGCCTCACAGCGCCTGATTCCCGCCTCAGGCGACTGACTGTGTGGAGTTTGCACGTTCTCCCCGTGTCTGCGTGGGTTTCCTCCGGGTGCTCCGGTTTCCTCCCACAGTCCAAAAGATGTGCAGGGTCAGGTGAATTGGCCATACTAAATTGCCTGTAGTGTTAGGTAAGGGGTGGGTTTCGCTGCGGCGGGTCGGTGTGGACTTGTTGGGCCGAAGGGCCTGTTTCCACACTGTAATGTAATCTAATGTAATGTAATCTAATCTAATCTAAAGTCCGGACAAGTCATGGGGACAGTGCTGAGCTGGAAGTTTGGAACTAGGGTGAGGTGGGGGAAGGGGAAATGAGGAAGCTGTTGATGTCCACATTGATGCTCTGGGGTTGAAGTGTTCCGAGGCGGAAGATGAGGCGTTCTTCCTCCAGGCGTCTGGTGGTGAGGGAGCGGCGGTGAAGGAGGCCCAGGACCTCCATGTCCTCGGCAGAGTGGGAGGGGGAGTTGAAATGTTGGGCCACGGGGCTGTGTGGTTGATCGGGACACCCGCACCAGAGATGTTCCCTAAAGTGCTCTGCTAGGAGGCGCCCAGTCTCCCCAATGTCGAGGAGACCGCATCGGGAGCAACAGATACAATAAATGGTACTAGTGGATGTGCAAGTAAAACTTTGTTGGATGTGGAAGGCTCCTTTAGGGCCTTGGACAGAGGTGAGGGAGGATGTGTGGGCGCAGGTTTTACAGTTCCTGCAGTGGCTGGGGAAAGTGCCAGGATGGGAGGGTGGGTTGTAGGGGGGCATGGACCTGACCAGGTAGTCACGGAGGGAACAGTCTTTGCGGAAGGCGGAAAGGGGTGGGGAAGGAAATATATTCCTGGTGGTGAGGTCTGTTTGGAGGTGGCGGAAATGTCGGCAGATGATTTGGTTTATGCGAAGGTTGGTAGGGTGGAAGGTGAGCACCAGGGGCGTTCTGTCCTTG
>NC_057712.1:37329869-37351445 GCF_004010195.1 Chiloscyllium plagiosum
TCACCTATTGTACTCTATGCTACTTCCTCCCCACCCCCACCCTCCTCTAGCTTATCTCTCCATGCTTCAGGCTCACTGCCTTTATTCGTGATGAAGGGCTTGGCCCGAAACGTCGATTTCGAAGCTCCTTGGATGCTGCCTGAACTGCTGTGCTCTTCCAGCACCACTAATCCAGAATCTGGTTTCCAGCATCTGCAGTCATTGTTTTTATCTTGGGACTATATTTAATGTCCATCTCCACTTGCCCTTGAACTGACCAGCTTATTAGGTCATTTCGGAGTCGACTAGTGGGTCTGGAATCACAAGTTGGCCAGACCAGGCAAGGATAGCAGATTGCCTTCTCTAAAATGGTTATCAGGGAACCAGATGGATATTTATGACGTGATCATCAGTAGGTTAGTTTGCTTTTCAGGGAATTTAAATTTGACCATTCGTCTTGGTGGGAGTTGAACCCAATCCCCAGCACAGTACACTGATTACTAACCCAGTGAAATGACCATATCACCAGATCCCGCATTTGCTTCCAGCAAGGTGTCACATCCAGCAAAGTGGCAATGACTAGACAATGTGCTTTAGTAATGCTGGTTGAGGAGTAACTATAATCATGAGAATGCCTCAGGTTCTTCTTCACAATGTCCACAGTGATGGGACCTTTTACATACAACCAAGGGTGAAGACACCAAACTTAGTACTTTATCATAAAAGCAGCCCGTCCAAAAAGTGAAGCACTCCCTTAGTACGACAACCGTGCATCAGGATAAGTTTTACTCAAGTGTGTGAGGTCTGTTTTAATGCACAATCTTTTGATTAAAGATGCAAGTGCAATACCACTTGGTCATGACCAATATAGTGCTAGTACAAGCTTGCCCAGGACAATACAGTATCATGATGAACACAGCAATAAAAAGACAAAGCGCTGATGTCAAGAATAACTACTTCTCAACACTAACATCAATTATCCATTGATAGTGCCCACAGTAGTGTCCCAGACAAGTTTCATGTTTTGCTTTTGTAGACAGTGTTCATCAAAATATGGACTGAGATACAAAGGTCAAGACACAAGTAAGGAAATCATGTAGCCAGTTGAAGTTTACATGACCAGAACACTAGTTAATAACCAGGTACTATCGCACTGAGCATCTGTAAGTAGCAGAAACAAAAAGGGCACATCTCAGAAATAATAAGTCAGTCCCAGTGAATCAGTGACCTGTTCATTTCATACATAGTGGGGCAACAAGCACTTTTGTTTGTATTTATTCAGGGGATGGGGGGCATCACTGGATGGGCTAGCATTAATTGATCATCCTTAGTTGCCCTCAAGAATGTAGTGGTGAGCTGCCTTCTTGAACTGCTGCAATCAATTAAGTGTAGGTACACTCTCAATACTGTTCAGGAGTTAGTCCCAGGATTTCAATACTGAAGGGATTACAATGGTATTTCCAAGTCAGACCATTTGGGTCTTGGAGGGAAACGTGTAAGTGGTAATATATCTGCTGCTCTTGCCTTTTGGATGGTAGTAATCGTGGTTTCAGAAGATACAGTTTGTTTAGGTGGCACTGGTCAATTTTTGCCATGTGTCTTGTAAATGATGTACACTTCAGGTCCTGTGCATTGGTGGTGGCGAGAGTAAATCTATGTGGATGCAGTGCTCATCAAGCAGACAGCTTTGTCCTCAAAACAAAGAATAGAAATAGTAGGCCAGTTAAAGATCATGGCTGATCTGCTCCAGCCTCAACTCTCCTTTCATGCTAACTCAGCATAGCCATCAACTTCCTGATATTACAAAAATCTACCTCTAAGCATTTTCAATGATCTAGCTTCCCTAATCTTCTTGGGTAGAATATGCCAGACATTCACAACTCACTGGGAGAAGAGATTCCTTCACATCTCTATTTCAAATGAGACTCCCATTATTCTGTAACTACGTCACCCTGTTCAAGATTTCTCCACTAACAACATCTACCCTTTCAAGCCCTGTCAGAAACAAAGTTTCAATAAGATCACCCCTCATTTTAAATTCCAAATGTTAATAAATGAAGGCCTAACTTGTCCAGCTACCCTTTCATCCAAGGAATCAACCTTAATCTGCCCTGCAGATGGCAGATAGGTTTTGAAGATTCAGGAGGTGAGTTTTGCACTGCAGGATTCCAGGCCTCTATCCTGCTTTTACATCCATACTATTGACATGGCTATTTCCAGTTGAAATTCTGGTCCATGGTAAACCCCAGGTTGCCGAAAGCGCAGGATTCAGCAATGATGATGCCAATGAATGTCAAAGAGTGATGGGTAGATTGCCTTGTTGGAGATGGTCATTGTCTGATATTTGTGGCACAAATGTTTATTGTACTTGCCAACCTAAACCTCAATATTGTCCATGACTTGCTGCATTTGAACACAGACTGCTTCAGAATCTGAAGATTGCATATGTGCAATCATCAGCAAACATCTACAGTGACATTATGATGGAGAGAAGACATTGCTGAAACAGCTAAAGGTGGAGAGGCCTATGACTCCACCATGAGGAACTCCTGCACAGATTTCCCAGGCGGAGATAATTGGCCTCCAATAATCACAACCACTTTCCAATGTACTAGGCATGAATCCAACCATATCTAGTTTGTACACATCAAGCACACAGGAGATGACACCTTGCCTGCAAACCAAATAACCAGGTGCCAAAGTGGTTAGGAATTAATGTGCACTGGATACATATCAGAAGGCAACAAGAACCTTTGTAATTGTACTCACCTTCATGAATGAGACTGAGTCACACAGGTCAAGAAAAAGAAATTGAATCATCACTGGTCAGCTTTTAAGTATATCACCAGTCAGATGATTCAAATGTAAATTTTGAGAGAAGACCCAAGAAAGGATTAGGGAGTAGTTTGTAGCCCTGAACAGGAAACTGATGCAAGACCGTTGCTATAACAGTAGCAAACAAATAAAAAGGATTTGAAATATATCCAGAGATGAGGGGGAGTGGAAATTAAAATGTTATGCACAAAATTGCTTTAACTACAAAAGAAACAAATTGCACCATTTGATTTGGCACATCAGAATTTTCACAGAACAAATGGCAAAAAAAAATTGCTTAACAATCTGCCACTAGATTTCTTCTGCTCATCAGCAGCTAAGAATTCAGAGTTTTTAAATAGTAACAGAGACAGACTGGAATCAAATCCTTGAGAGTGTTTTCTTTTGGGATCAACAGCACTTTGATTTTAACCTGGAGAACTTTTAAACTGCCAACGTAGTGCATCTTTTTGCCTTACAGTGAAGTAAGTTACCAGCTTACTATAGCTGTCAATGTCTCAGGTTGACGTACTCAGTTATATTTCTTTGCTGTTATTCAAAATTAGTATCGGAGTTGAAATACCGATCAGTTCCGATCAAAGCAAGCATCCAGTTTGAGTAAGACATAAGCAACTAAAGTAACTAATCTTACAGGCAAATACACACTGCTCATTGCACATTAATTCAGGCTATTTTTTAAAAGCAAATAGATGAATTTGAATGGATGCTAGATAAAACCAGAAATTGCAGTAACCAACTGGAAGGCTCTTCCATTGATATGCAGAGAACAGAGCAGAATATTTGTAATTTAAAACTCTTAAGTAGCACCAAATAGTTGGAGTGATTACACTGTAATTTGAAAATCACGGATTTGCCACAGGATACTGCAGCTTGATTGGCCTAATGAATAAAGTAGGGGAAATAAAAATCAGCTTGTCTTAATATGGAGATAAACATTTTATAATGGATCGACACTAATGACTAAAACATTTGAAAAACATTTCCCAAAGTGACAAACAACCTGTTTTAAATCTATGCTATTTTATGTTTTATGTTTTCAGGCGAACAAAGTGGCACAATAATTAATATTTCAGTTCTGATCTTTTTATAAAGAGACAGTGACTTACAGCACATGACCAGAAATGATCAATGAACAGAAATTTATGCATTCTTACTGTGATTTTAAATCAAAGAAAAACACAAGTCAATGGAGAAGTAAAGACAAGAGAGTTGATGTACAGTACAGGACCAATTTGATGGTAAAAATATGCTACCTGCTTCTGCAAAGTCATCATATGTACATAGTTCAGTCATTTTTTATTAAACAATTTGAATTAATCAAGGATTTAAATTAAACATCATATATAAACAATAAATTCAATAATGCACATCTCATTCTTGTCATACTGCAGTAAAGAATGTTCCATGTGCCATTTTGAGAAATAGAAACAGAAAATAACAGAAGCAAGCCACCAGCCAATAGATGAATTTGAATGGATGCTAGATAAAACCAGAAATTGCAGTAACCAACAGCTCCATCATTCATATACTGCGATAAACCCTACAAGCCCATAAGGAATTGCTAAGTAAACTGATCCAAATTTCCTCAGATCTAATGCTGGACACTGCTGTTAGGTGCTTATGAATATTCCTTGGAACATCAAAAAGCCAATATGGGTGCGAGCCACCTGCCACCATCCACAAGTGTACCTTCATCTTGAAGGTGGATGAAATCATGAAATGAAACCTCATGGGCATTCTACCAATATTGGCCAAGCAAATCCAGGCTCGGACCCAAAAGAACTCTATGCTGGTGGAGCTACATGATATCATTGTAAATGGTGGACCACAAGGACATCCTATGGAATAGTCAAAACCCCTTGAGGAGTTGAGCACAGAAGTTAATAAACTTATGAGGAACCCAGACGATTGTTCTGGACCCATACCAGCAAACAATTCTCCAACAATTGTACTATGGCCACCCAGGAATTACAGAAATTAAAATGCTCACAAACAGTTATACTAGGTCACCTGGCATAGACAAGGATATTGAAAACCTGAAAGAAGCAATGCAAAACTTGCCAGCAAATCAGTAAGATGACAACAACCTCACTGCATTCATGGGGTAGCCTGGGAGACCCTGACTCTGAGTACATGCAGATTTTGCAGCGCCGTTTATGGGCTCTATTTCTTAATCCTTAGGGACACCCATTCAAAATGGATCAACATGCATTTACCACATAGCCTCTACCACATTCTATAACACCAGAGAAAACCTCCACAAATCTTTTGGTATGCATGACATACCCTACATGTTCTTGTAACTAACACTGGGACTCCAATTACCAACAGGGAATTTCAGGCATTTAAAAGACATACAAAGTAAGGCACATCCACATGGCTCCCTACCATCCATTCTTGAATGATCTGGCTGAGCAGGTAGCCCAGGTATTCAAAAGTAGCATGAGAAAGCAAACTGTTTGGAAATGAACCATACATATTTCTTCTTCAACTATAAGACAAAGCCACATATGACGACAGGAGCAGCCCCATGGAACTATTGATCAGTCACTGTCTTCAGATTAGGCTTAACCGGACTTCCAAATTTGGGTGGAAAGGTTGAATTAGAATGAGAAGCCAAGAAAAGGGCAATAATGAACCTAGGCTAGATAGAGATTTTAGACCAAGAGATATGGTCCATGTAAGGAACTTCAGTGATGGCTTTCCATTGGTATAGGAGCTATCCTTAGAAAACAGAACCTGTATTATAGATGGTTAAAACTGAAGACCACAAAAACAGCACACTGGCCACCCTGTCAGCAGGAATCCTTTACAAAAGCAGTTGTTTTAACAAACATGCCAGTGTCTGCATCTTATGGATGGGAAAGTCTGCCCACTAAAAGCTCAAGAGCTGGTCCTGAAGAATGAGGACTCAGATGGAGAGAGAGGCAGAAGCTCAGTTGGTGGTCGACACCGAGGATGAACACCCTACACTGATCTGTCCAGCTGAAACTCATCACCTGAGCCCTTTAAAAAGCAGACTTAGGGATGGGTCTACATAAATGTCTGTCCCAAGCCAGGACTAGCCAATGTATGCCATGAGTGGTGACTATATTTTGGTGTTCAACAATAAAAGGATGTTCCTTTCCAGTCAGACTTCCTACATTATAATAATCATTGCTGATTATCCAACTGAGTACCCTTCCCCACTTTCTCCCCGTACCCTTTGATCCCTTTAGCACGAAGGATGACATCTAATTCCTTCTTGAAAACACAATATTTTGCCTTCGACTGCCTTTGCAGCAGAGCATTTCGCAGGCTCACCACTCGAGGTAGAGAGATTTCTCCTCACCTTAGTCCGAAAATGGCCTACTCACATACCGTAATTAAGATTGTGATCCCTCCTTATGGACTCCCTGGACATCAAGAACATCCTTCCTGTGTTTACCCTGTCTTGTCCAGATAGGATTTTAAAGTTTTCTATGAAATTCACCTGTCCATTAAACTAATTTTTCTAAACTCCACAGCAATATTGTTCTATTCTGCAAAGAAAAGCCTGGGAACTATATACCAGTAAGTTTATCATCTCTGGTAGGTAAATTACTGGATTAAATTCTGAGGAATAAGATATACATGCATTTAAAAAGACAGGGTTTGATTAGGAGTAGTCAGCATGGCTTTGAGAGTGGGAGGTCACGCCACACAAATTTATTGAAGTCCTTTAATGAAGAGACCAGGAAGGTTGACGAGGACAGGGTGGTAGATGTGGTCTTTATGGGTTTCAGTATGGTCTTTGATAAGGTGCCACATGATAGGCTGCTCTGGAAGGTTAGATTGCATGGAATCCAGGGTGAGCTGGCAAATTGGATAAAAAATTAGCTTGATAGTAGGAAGCAGAAGGTAATAATGGAAGGATGCTTGTCAGACTGGAGGCGTCTGACGAGTGGAGTGCCTCAAGGGTCAGTGCTGGGCCCACTACTGTTTGTCATCTATGTCAATGACTTGGATAGGAATGTACAAGGCATGATTAGTAAGTTTGGTGGTGACACTAAAATAGGTAGTATTGTGGACAGCAAGGAAGGTTCTCAGAAATTGCAGCAGGACCTTGATCAACTGGGGATGTGGGTGAAGAAATGGCAAATGGAGTTTAATATAGACAAGTGTCAGGTATTGCATTTGCAAAGTCGAATCAAGGTAGAAGTTTCATGGTGAATGGTAGGGCCTGAGGGAGTGTAATGGAAGAGAAGGATCTTGGAATTCAGGTGCATGGTTCTCTGAAAGTGAAGTCACAGGTAGACTGGGCAATGAAGGCAGCTTTTGGCACCTTGGCCTTCATCAGTCAGGACATGGAGTATGGAAGTTGAGAAGTTATGTTGCAGTTATACAGGACGTTGAGGCTGGAGTATAGTGTTCAGTTTTGGTCACCTTGTTATAGGAAGGATGTTTTTAAACTGGAAAGAGTGCAGAAGAAATTTACAAGGATATTGCCTGGACTCAGTAGTCGGAGTTACAGGGAGACGTTGGAACTTTTTTTTTTACATAGAAGAACTTTTTTTTGCATATGGAATGAGCTGCGGGTACATTAACAACATTTAAAAGGCTTTGGACAATATATGGATAGGAAAGGATTAGAAGGATATGAGCCAAGTGAAAGGAAATGGGGTTCGCGTGGATGGACATTTTGGTCAGCATGGGCCAGTTTCGGCCAAAGGGCCTGTCTCCGTGCTGTAGGACTCTATCCAATTCAATCTCGCTTCGTACATCGGTCCTGTCATCTCAAGAACGAGTCTGGTCAGCCTTCTCTCCCTCCCTAGCCAGACACCATCCCTCAGATAAGGAGACTAAAAGTGCACACAATACTCCAGGTGTGACTTGTTAAGGCCCTGTACAATTGCAGCAACACATCCTTACTCTTGTACACAAATCCTTTTGCTACGAAGTTCAATATTCCATTCGCCTTCTTCACTAACCTTCTGCATGCTTGTTTACACCAATTGCTGCAAGTAAAGTCTCAGACCCACTCCTCTTCCCATCAAACAAATGTAAATTTCAAATCACATATGGTCACTGCTAGCCAGACGTACCTTCCCTATGAGGTTATGAATTAATTGTATCTTGTTGCACAATACCAGGTTTAGTATAACCTGCTTTTTAGCTAGTTCCAAAAGATGCTGTTCTCAGCAACTATTGAAACATTTTAAGAATCCTTTGTCTACCTAATTGTTCCAGACTACAAGAAAATTATAACCTCAAGATTATGTTCACTTCTTTTTGACAAGCTGCCATTATTTCTTCATGTCCCACCTGTGTCGTTACGGTTTGGGGGGCCTGTACAGCACTCCACAAGTGACTTTTATCATTTCTTTTATCAACCCAAACTGTTTCCACATGCAGGTTTCCCAGGTTTGAATTAAAACTCTACTGTGGCAATATTATTATTAAATAAGAGAACCACCGAGTTGCATTTTTAGCTTCTTTTCATTCTCTAAATGTCTCGTTTCTTTCAATATTTGGGTACCAATCATGTTATTCTCAATCATGTCTCTGCAATGGCTATGAGACTATTTATTTGTGGCATTGCTGCTCACGTGGGGGTTCCAAAACAGAGACTGGAGAATACCTTTGTTCTGCCTGCAGAAATGACACAGTTTCCAGTTGCCTGCCACTTCAACAGACCACCATATTTTCTGGCCAACATATACCTTGGGCCTGCTACATTGCTCCAGCAAGTGTCAGTGCAAGTAAAGAACAGCATCTTATTTTCCACTTGATAGCCCTTTCAAGACCCCACAGCAGGTTCAGTAATTTTAGAGTCTGAACACCTCCTTCCATGCCCTTTATCCATCCCCACCATTCTAGACCTTGTCATGATGTAGGCTACTTTCAACAGCCAACTTATTTTCACCTAATAATGGTCCCTGTTATCAGCTTTTCTTTCTCCCTGGCTTACCATAATCCATTTTTTTTTGTCAGCCTAACGTCTTTCTCTTCGTCTGGGCTCAGTCTCCATCTACAACATATCCCCCCCTCACTCGCAGCTCTCCACCCTCTCAAAACAACATTCAGCATATATATCATCTTTTCCTAGCTACTAACCAGTAGGGTCACTGGACCCAAAATACATTAACCCTGCTTTCTTTCCACAGATGCAACCAGACCTGTGTGAGATTATCCAACAATTTCTGTTTTTGATTCAAATCTCCAGCATTCCCAGTTTTATTTTATTTTAGACTACTTATTGATTTCTATTTGTGCTAACAGTTATTCCATTGCTTTGAACAATGTGCATTCAGACATTGCCTTTACTTTTATCTTTTCTCTTTTTATCTTCTAACAATGTATTAATTTACTCTTAGATTTGTCCTATTGTTTCACATCATACCGTTTATCTTACATTACAAATCTTACATTACAATTTGCATTGTGTTTACCATTCGATTATCAAATTTTCACGAATTTTGCCTCCACGATTTAGTTTAAAATCCTCTCTACTTCCCTCATTATGCGGTTCCCTATCCTCAGCATGGCTCAAGTGGAGACCGTCCAAATGGTACAGTAGCCACTCTCCCTAGTTGCTAGTGTCCCACATGCTGGAACCCATTTTGCCTCCACTCGTCTTGCAGCCATGCATTCATCTCTCTAATCGGATTTGTTCTGCACCAACTTGTACGTAACAGAGATAACAACCTCTAGAGTATGTACTTTTAAAGGTTTGCTTCTTAATTTGATATCTAGATCCTCATACTGAATATGCAGAACCTCTTTTTTTTGTCCTACCTGAGTCGTCAGTACCTATGTGGATTATGATGATTGGATCGAGCCCTCCAGGATCCTTTCCTAGCTTCAGCAGACATCATGAACTGTAGCATCAAGCAGGCAACAGGGCGATCTAGCCATGCTCTCTCTGCAAAAGAAAATATCAGTCCCCTGTCTACATTACCCTCTACTACATTCCAGTTTGCAATTCACTAATCTTTTAAAGGAATACATTTAAGCATATTTTTATCCCTCCCTCCACTTTGATATGTTAAGCAACAGACAAGCAATTTCTTAAGTGGGACCTGGAATGGACATATTGGTTCAACATGATGCACCACAAGTGTTTTCCATTTCTCGACTGAATCAACCAGCTTCGATATTAACCCCGCTAACTCTTAATTGACCACAGAGGAACCAAAATTAATCCTTCATTAATGATATTTTTAAAATATGCTATAAGATGTTTGTAGATTATCAAAAAATTAGAACAATATTCTTTAGCAACTTAACACTACATTTTGCAAAACGTTTCAATATTTTTCAGATTTGTTTTACCATGCAAAGTTTGAATTTAATGAAAACTTGTAATGTGCAGATTTATCATTCAGCGATAGAGTGACACAGCAAAGAAAAAAACAATTTACCTAATATACCAGTTACCAATTTAAGGTTCTGTAAAAATAACTTACAATTTGGACCTGGTGAATTAACCATAAAATCAAATTTTAAAATAATTATAATTAATTCACATCAATGTTATGCTCCATTTGCACCATTCTTGCATGTTAATGGAGTCAACATTGATTGTATCTTTTCCTTTCTCAACATTTTCCCCTTGCATCAGCAACTGCATAATTAAAAAAAGTCACTGTTTCTTCACTGGTGTAAGGGTTTTATAATGTAAAACAAAAATGACAGTTAAACACAAAGATAAAAATACAAGATGATCCTAAAATGGACTAAGGGATATCAACCTGAACCATTACTACCTAATTTTTAAATGGTACTTCGATACCCTTTCATAGCAATTTTTTCTTTTAAAAACAGTGCTAGTTGAATTATCTGCAAGCTTATACAAAAATTATTTCTTTCCATTAAAAAAATTCTTGTCCAATAAGCTATTTTAAGCCTGTGGCTACCTTAAGTATGCTAACACAATGCAGATGTGCAAAACTTGCATTTCACATTGATGCAAGTACTTCATGTGATAAAAGAAGGCTTTTCTAGAGAAAAAGTAGTAAAATTTGCAGTGCTCCAATGACCAGATCAGTTAAGAGTGAGGAACCTGAAAATAGCCCTTGTTGCTTTAGGTGAAAGGAACAAAGAGGCAGGATCACAAATGAATTGTTATTATGACTAGAGGAACAAAAAGTACAAGAAACCAATACTGAAAATGCGAAAGATGATTCAGAACAATCCAAGTTTCAAATTATTAGAAACCTATCATCCAGTTTATTTCAGAATAAAACACCATCTCTGCTACTCTTTTTCACAAGTGCTGCCTGGTTATATCTAGTCTTTTTTTAAATGACAGGGATCCACCAGTTTGTTAGGTCAAGAAATTAAGAAGAAACTGCCTTGTCTTCTTGTATTTCTTTTACTTGAGTCTATTAAAAAACATGATCTAAATTAGGTCCTAGGGCCTCAAATGTTTTGCTGAATTTTACGCAACACACTTGCCTTGGTGACAAAATTCTTAAGATAAAATTAGCATATGTCCCAAGATGTAAAAATGAAAAAGCATCAAGTCGTCTTCAATGTTTCAGAGTACAGAGTTTTCTTCTCTGTTCCGTCCTAAACAAAGCTGATCAAGTAAGCTGCGCTGCACGTGACACAGTCAGAATCCTTCCAATCCTATTTGATGGAATTTATCAATAATTGAATTTTACCTATATCAATGACAATGACAAGTTTCTGATAATGTCATCTCTGGCTTATTCTAAATCACCACTTGTTGGAGGTACCCAAAGCAACCAGATCAATAAGTGCAAATGTGCTTTTGCTTCTCATGACATGACCAATAGCTTCTGATTGATAAAATGCATGCTTGGCAAAAAAAAAGCAAAACAACTAGTCTGCTTTTCTGGATACCATAGATGAAGCACAACTGTGTCCACATTCAAAAGTGAATAGCATTCAGTGGTTCCCAGGCTGGGTATGAACATATGTGAATTTCTTTAAATATCTGAAGTCACCTCTCTGATAGATGAGAAACTGGGATAAACCCAGATCTGAACCAAATTCAGATTGAATATATACTCAGTTTGAAAACCGACTCAAAAACATACACAGGTTCTCATGCATCTCAGTACCTTTGGTCTTTTAAAATGAAATTCCACTGTTCTGTAAATAGATTCTTTTGAATAAAGCTGTCACTTTGAGCCTTCTCACTCTCGTGATCCAAACCAGCTGACCCACAAAACAAAAATTAATAAAATTTCAAATAAATTACCACACTGGCTGGTGGGTTTTGCTCCACCAATTCATCTTGCTTTCTATTCTCTATAAAGGTACATGCTCTAACACCATGTGGCTACCTGATTCACCTCATGTCATTTTTCATTCCTTCAAACACCTATCTAAAATAGTCTTTTCCAAGATTGACAAGGTCAATGTCTCTACTCACCAATTCTGGTAGCATATTCTACAACCTCAACTCTGCTCCATGCTCCAAATAATGTGCTTATAATCTTAATTACATGTATTTGTTCTATACTTAATCTCAAAATACTACAGTATTTTTCATGAAACATTTATCAGTTTAACATGAAATATACTGATTACTAATACCCTTCTTTCATTTTCAGTAAAGCAAGCTTTTAATTTGTTAAGTGGGGAAGTAGGATTCAATTTTAAATAGTGAGGAACGATCTCCTACTGACCAGAGTAGATGCTAATATTAAGTAATCACATTATTAACAAGGGAACTGAAAGTCATTGTACCAGGTACAACTTCTTAAATTTGACACTGCAATCTGAATGGGTACAAGAATAAAAACTGGTCAAGAAAGAAATGCTTTGGGTTTGTTTGCTGGATAGAGTCACACTCCAATGTTTGTTTCTTCATATACTACTGTAATTGCTTTAGTGACTATGTATATAAATATATTTTTATGAATAAAGTATACATTTGAATTAAAATAAACTGTCCTGCAAAAGGCAAATATCTGGATAAACTGTTGAGTACAGTTGCATAGTGGTAATGTTACTGCACTAAGTCTGCAGGCCTGGAGTTATGAACCATCAGGTTAATTAAATTAATCTGTATTTAAAAAATTCCAATCAGCAACAGCGACCATTAAACTAAAAAGTTACATATGTGGACAAAAACTTGGCAAATGGAATACAATAGAAAGAGAAAGCGTAGTCTATTCAGTCCATTGCGCCTGGCTCACATGATTCTAGCTAATTGAACACAAACATGTTTTACCCACCCCATCTCCAAAACCTTCATGCTATTGACACAAATCAATCAACATCCACTTTAAACACCAAAGACTGACCTTCCAACGACCTCCAGTTAAAAAAAATCCCAAACTTTCACAACCCTGAGAGTCAAGAAATTTCTTATGATAGACCCAAGTGACATCCCCTTTATTTTTAAATTTGCCCTCTGTTTCTAGACTCCCCAGCCAAGAGAAACCTTGATGAGGGACCAGTTTGCAACAATATTCGTCCCAGGAAGAAGCCTGGCGAATCTTCATTGCACTCCCTCTATGGCCATAATTGATTTCTTGAGATAAGATGATCAAAACTGAACACAGTATTCCAGGTATGATCTAACCAAGCTGACGTACAACTGAAACTCAAATTCTCTTGTAACAAAGGCTAACACTCCATCAGCCTTCCTAAGAGCTTGACACACCTCCACGTTAGCAGTCACTGAAGTTAAAGTCATTCAGAACATTTTGCCCATTCAAAGTTTGTGCGAAGATTTGTAGCTCGGGTGCTCGTTGTTGTGGTTCTGTTCGCCGAGCTGTAAGTTTTTGTTGCAAACGTTTCGTCCCCTGGCTAGGCGACATCATCAGTGCTTGGGAGCCTCCTGCGAAGCGCTTCTTTGATGTTTCCTCCGGTGTTTATAGTGGTCTGTCCCTGCCGCTTCGCAGGAGGCTCCCAAGCACTGATGATATCGCCTAGCCAGGGGACGAAACGTTTGCAACAAAAACTCCCATCTCGGCGAACAGAACCACAGCAACGAGCACCCGAGCTACAAATCTTCACACAAACTCTATCTGCCTTTTCAGGTACTTCTGGCAAACCACCAGAAAAGTGACCAGATGTTCCTCCTTTATTTTCTGTTTGTGGCAAGTGCTATTTCACTTAGCCATCCAATTTTTGAATCGAAAGCTTAACTGCGCTTTGAAAGACTTTCGTTCTTTTTAATCTTGGGTCACCTCAAAGGCATTAGGCATCTGCTGATGAGGTTGCGCGGGTATCCGGTTTTGGCGAATACCTTGTATAGGTGTTCCTCTTCTTCTTTTTGCAGTCCTGGTGTACTGCAGTGTGTTGTGGCCCTTTTGAATAGTGTCCTGATGCAGCTTCGTTTGTGTGTGTTGGGGTGGTTACTTTCATACATGGGGCCCCTCCAAACACTAACTCTTGTGGTATCCCACTACTCTGACAACATGAGAATAAATAATTCATTCCTACTCTGTTTTCTGTCTGTTAGTCAATCATTAATCCATTCCAGTACACTATCTCCTACTTATCTGCTGTAATTTTTCTAACCAGTCTCCTGTGGGGGATTTTATCAGAAGCCTGCTGAAAATTTAAGTATGCTATTCCCATCAACTTTTTTTTTAAAATTTTGTTACTAAGATCTTCAAACAAAACTCCAAGTTTGTCAAACATGACATCCCAATTACACATCCATGCTGATTCTGCCCAATCTGATCATTATCATTCAAACATTATTTATATTATCCTTTATAACAGATTTTGGCATTTCCCTCACTACTGATGTGGATAACAGCTATGTAGTACCAGTTTTCTCTCTTGGTCTCTTAAATAATGACATGAGATTTGCTATCTCCCAATGGTATGAATCACTCAGAACCTACAGAACATTTGGAGATAAATCACTAATGCATCAACTATCCAGTATTCAGCTCCCCACAACATCCAATTCTGTTATAGCTCTTAATAGCAGGAATAAGCAGAAGGCTTTGTGCTATTGGGTTAGAAAGGAATCTGGTGTAAATTCCTCAAATGTTCTTAGTTCTTTATTAACTTTAACATCCAATATATGTCAATGCAGTTGAAATTCCTCAGTTATTCTATTATGTTGTCACAGGTTGCAAAATATGGATCACTAAATGTGAATTTCATTCAATTTAATATCATAGACTGAAATGGATTTAAAAAACACCAAAACCAGCTTAAAATGATCCCAGGCATCACTTGATCACACTGGTTAAGTCAGGTTTCTTGAGATCAAAAGTGGCTTAGACAACAGCAATGAAACCACTGATTCACTCTGACAGGAGTGCAAATGTCACTTAATATATAAATTTTCAGAACTTTGCACATATTGAATGTATATACATTGACTACAAATAGAATATACAGTTTGTACTTCAAGATGCTTTTTCGAAAAAAGCAGAGAAAATGGCTTTTTGACTGCAGAACTGAAAACAGCATTGGAAAAGCACTCTCTTTAGCTGCCTCTCAAGAATAGCCAGTGGTAATACTGACTGGAATGAAACACCAGGTAACCAAGAACTTCAAAAACAAACTTTAATAATGCTGAGGGTCTCAGAAACTGACAAACTAACTGTGGTCTCAGGTCTCCTTTACACTTCAGGGGTCGCAAAAAGACTCTGAAATGTGTTATTTTATCTTCCATATGTACTAGTCACGATCCCTTTTAATTTGGTGCATGTGTGCAACTCCTGAAGACCTTATGCTCATCATCATATATTTATTATTTTTTTACTTAAAATTAGCAAGTCATTTTAAAAACAAAATTTGGTTTGTTTTCTACTACTGGGGAAGGTATAACTACAGGTTAAAAACAACTTAAACCTTTGTTGCAGACAACCGGGGAGGGTGAAAAGGTTCACACCCCCTCACTGTTGTAACAATTTTTTATAAACTCAATTCTAATTTTTCTGCATACTTCTTCCTCCACTTTTCTTCTATTATGTAGACTGTAAACTGCACCTACTTGAGAAATTCATTTATCTAAGAATATTTGTCTTGCTGATAGTCGAAAAAATGGAATTCATGCCACTATGTTATCCTAAATAAGTACAACCACACTACCCTTTTCCTTTTTTTAAAATTTAGACCAGTTTGCCTCACATCACTCAGGAAAATTACTAGAATTCATAATTAAACAGAGTGAATAACTTTAAGCTTCAGCTGATCAGAGTCAGCATGTATTGAGAGTAGAATATACCTTACAAATATGATCAAATTCTTTTGATAATAGTAGACAGGAAAGGATCTATGGACTTCCACGATTTTGATATAATCCCTCAAGAAGAAAATTAACTTTCAAGAGTTTCAAATTACAAGATATTGGCATGCACCAAAGCCTTTGCAGGTTCTCATGTACACTACAGACTTCATCCTATATTTTACTGCTCTGGCATCAGAAGATTTTCACAACTGGCACTTAGTACAATATGAGAAAGCTGTTGCGTTCAGCTATAACAGCTTTTGAATGAGATGCAAATTGAGTTCCATCTGTCTGCTCAGGTAGATGCAAGTGATGATATGTGGAAAAAAGAAAGAGAGCCAAGAGGTCATTTGGAGGCTCAGCCAGCAATTAACGATCAATCAACGTCATTAAATAAGACAGGTTACGACCTGGTCATGTATCACATTGCTGCTTGTGGGATCTTTCAGTTCATAACTTTGCAATCACATTTGCATGCATCACGACAATCACCAATTCCAAATGTAATTCTTTGACTCATTAAATGGAATGTGCTTTCTGATACTGCAATTGCAAGGGGCATCCTACCTGTTACGTCACTGCTACGGTCACTTACACAGCTGGCTGCAAAGAAAATGTTCTGGCCGTCTTCCTTATTCCTGCTTTTATCCTAACTGCTTGCTACCTTGTCATTTTCTTCTCATCAACCTTCAAACTGTCCAGCTCTCAAGCCTTAGCTACATTTCTCACCATTCCTCTCGAGGCCTCACTGTCTGGCTAGCAGCATAACAGACAGCAGCAAGAAAAGGTCAAGAGTGAGGCTACAGCAAGTGAAAAAGGCAGCAAGAGATTGGGGACAGGCCTGCAAGCTGGAAGTAGTGACTGGGTGCAAGCATTCAACAGGCATATAATAATGAGATCATCAAATCGAGTGGGTGCCAATTTTCTGGTCCACTTCAGTGTCAGGAGATAGCATCTTTGTTTGCACTACAGGAGATGAAAATTATTTTCTTCTAAATGAGAAAATACAGAGTTACAAATTTGTCTCCTAATTCTATGAACCATCCAAGAATTTATCTTAATTCTTAACATACTGCAACTGATTACTTTCACTTTAACTCTAATTCTTTCAATGGACTCAATGATAAAGAAAATAGACTATGAATATACAGTTGAGGCTAACTGATAAATAGAATTGCAACAAAGTTAGCTATCCTAATATACAGAGATGCTACTAGTGTTTTTGGTTGAAAGTGTGCAGATCAGGGTTTATGTACTTTACGAGATCTGAAGAATGAAGCAATTTTGTTCTTATAATTGACAGGATTTAGTACTCGTGTTAACACCTGTCAAATGTTAGGAATTTTCAATCTCTTTCTGCCCTTAACAATTCGCAAAACTTCAGCTACAAACAAGTATCGCTAGCTACCACATGACATTTATCATATCCAGATTAATTGTCCTTCTGTGGACAACTGTGGTTGTTACAATGGGAGGCCCACCTGTCCAACTGTTGTAAGGCCAGTTCTGGATCTTGTTGCAATTGACAAAGTAGCAAGTGTCAAAGGTAGGAGCGTGAATTCACCACAAGTGAAAAGGACCCACTTTATCTAATATACTTTCATCATCCAAAATACTTTTAAAAATACTGAGCATATAGAGCTTAAATCCATTTGCTCCTGGGTCTCGAAACACAGAATGTTAGCCCTTGTGGTACTGAGGTATTATCCCTGAGGTAGTGTCCCTACCCCTGAACTAAGAGACCCAGGCACAAGTCCCACGTGCTCTAGAGGTATGCAATAACATTTCTGAATAGATTGATTAGAAGAACTGGTTAAGTAATAGTTCTTTTAAAATGTACTGTTTAAAACAAAAAGGGCCCTTGCAATGCACTAGTAGCATCCCTACTCCTGGACTAGGACATTTGTTCAGAAGAATTAAGGAGATCTGTTCTTAGTGTCAATGGATTGGTGTAAATAAGGTGATAACATTTGTTCACTTGTGGAATCTGTAGCAGTACTTCCTTCTCACCCTGGGGTCTGGAGGCATGCATATTTCACAGTGGATGTTAGTGGTTTATATTGAAGACTCTTAACAAAACTCATATTCAGTAGGAAAAGAACTAGCTGACTGGGATATGCATGTAATAGAACAATCCTGATATATTTCCTTGTATACCACAGAGAGCAGATTTGAATTTATGAAGCTCAGCTTCCTCGTCATGACTGTTCTGGAAGGTGAATGTCTCATTACCCTTACAAGCTAGGAAAACAAAGAATGAAACTGACATAGTAAGAAAGTTGGAAGATGTTCGTATGAGTGTGTGAATGAGAGTGAGAGGCACAGCACGAGTGTGAGGCAGAGCTTGGCAGAGTGTGTGGGAGAGCAAACGGAAGCTAGTGGAAAGGTTAACTCTTTCTGATCTAATTTGAGTGTCGACTTGGAGCTCGAGATCTGGGAACGTCATGCATTTAATTTGCATTTTGGGAATCTAAGATGATTTTAAAAGAAAAAGCTATTTTTCAGGACAAGGATACTGGGAACATTAGCTGAGCAAGGTTACCTCATGACGTAGTTTAGACTAGTCTCTCGTTATCATGTACTGTTAACTAGTCAAGCGTACTTAGAGACGTCAATGAGTTTCTCTTCCTTTGCAAACTTTTGCCATTTTATTGCTGCTTATCTGATAACGGACATGTGGCATTTCTGTGATTTTAATACTAATTTCAGTAGAAAGACAGCTTGTTTGCAGCAATAAGGAGAGTAGCCTGCAGAGCTCTTAGGAGTTAGAGCAGGCGCCGCTATTCTGCTAATGGTTTTAGAACCTTCTCTCAAGCCTGGCTTGTAGGTATCCATGTTGTAATATAACATTGATGCCATTAGTAAACAAATGTAATAATTTAAACTAAACTGTCCCGAAGAGTTTTATATTCCAGCTGAACACAATACGATCTCCGGGAAGAACCAAGAGAGGCTTACAGGTCGAGTCCATCAGGGATTCCCTGAGCCATCTCAAATAGCTACTTCAACAGCATCACACTCTTGATGTGTGCCTTGTAGTTGATGGACAGGCTTTCAGTAGTCAGAAGGGGAGTTATTCGCCACAGTATTCCTCGCCTCTGACCTGTTCGTCTAGCCACTGTGTTTACGCAGCGAGTCCAGTTGGATTTTTGATCAATGATAACTCCCAGGCTGTTGATAGTGGGGGATTCAATGATGGTAACACCATTGAAAATCAAGGAGTGGTGGTTAGATTGCTCTTATTGGTGATTACATTACATTAGACTCCCTACAGTATAGAAACAGACCATTTGGCCCAATAAGTCCACACTGACCTTGCGAAGAATAACCCATCCAGACCCATTCCGCTACCCTAATGCACCAACACTATGGACAATTTAGAATGACCAATTCACCTGACCTGCATATCTTTGGATTGTGGACGGAACCTAGAGGAAACCCATGCAGATATGGTCACAGCCTGACATTTGTGTGGCACGAATGTTATTTGTACTTGTCAGCCCAAGCCTAGATATTGTCCAGATCTTGTTGCATTTGGACGCAGGCTGCTTCAGTGTCTGAGGAATCACTAATGGTGAATATTGTGTAATCTCCACTTCTGGCCTTATGATGGAGGGAAGGTCATTGCTGAAGCAGCTGAAGGTGGTTGGGCCTAGGACACCATCCTGAGGAACTCCTGCACAGATGCCCTGGAGCAGAGATGACTGACCTCCAACTGCTATGAGCAGTTGATTACTTGAATATTATAGGAACCTAGCCAAGGTAAAACGTGTGTTTCCAATTCTGCATAATGTGTTAACATGAGCAAACCGCAACTATCCATCTGAAACAGTTTACTGGCCGGTTGAAATGAAGATTATAACATTTAGTCTCTTATCACGACACTACATTCAATGAAATTCACAAAAGAATCTACATGACCAGGTCAATGCACACTGGCCAGCTGACAATTATTTATACTTATCAACTGCCACACATACTGCAAAAGTACATTTTGTACTGGAAGACTTTAGTGAATATAATTCAGAATTCTTTTAAAAAAATTAACAATTGAATATAAAATGAAATGGTTTCAAAACTGATTAGTTTCAAAATAAAGTCCAAATACTTTTTAGATAAGGCATTCCATAGATTTGCACTGTAGGTTTAAAGTCAGAAAATACACTTCTTTTGTGTCCTACAGATATTGACTGACTGAAAAACAACAGTCCCTAAGCAAAGAACACTGCTCATAGTCTACTATATCAGGTGGAGAAAGTGAGGGCTGCAGATGCTGGAGATCAGAGCTGAAAATGTGTTGCTGGAAAAGCGCAGCAGGTCAGGCAGCATCCAAGGAACAGGAGAATCGACGTTTCGGGCTAAGCCTGAAGAAGGGCTTATGCCCGAAACGTCGATTCTCCTGTTCTTTGGATGCTTCCTGACCTGCTGCGCTTTTCCAGCAACACATTTTCAGCTACTATATCAGGTGCACATGTTCATTCTCAAGACACCAAACTGTGCTAACAAGTGTGACAAAGATTCAAGCACATTTATGGTCATTTTACAACATAGCTAGCTGTTGTTCCTTTTAACAATCCTGTTTCCAACTGGTTTCTTTCTCAAACTAAATTGGCATTCTATCTTTTTGCAACTCCCACAGAACTATGAACCATAGAGTCATAGAGATGTACAGCATGTAAACAGACCCTTCGGTCCAACCAGTCCATGCTGACCAGATATCCCAAACCAATCTAGTCCCACCTGTCAGCACCCAGTCCATATCCCTCCAAACCCTTCCTATTCATATACCCATCCAAATGCCTCTTAAATGTTGCAATTGTACCAGCCTCCTCATCATCCTCTGGCAGCTCATTCCATACACGTACCACCCTCTGCGTGAAATAATTGCCCCTTAGGTCTCTTTTATATCTTTTCCCTCTCACCCTAAACCTATGCCCTCTAGTTCTAGACTCCCCAACCCCAGGGAAAAGACTTTGTCTATTTATCCTATCCATGTCCCTCATAATTTTGTAAACCTCAATAAGGTCACCCCTCAACCTCCGACGATTCAGGGAAAACAGCCCCAGCCTGTTCAGCCTCTCCCTGTAGCTCAAATCCTCCAACCCTGGCAACATCCTTGTAAATCTTTTCTGAACCCTTTCAAGTTTCACAACATCTTCCCGATGGAATATTGCAGTTTTGGTCTCCATTCTAACAGTGGCCTAACCAATGTCCTGTACAGCCGCAACATGACCTCCCAATTCCTGTACTCAATACTCTGACCAATAAAGGAAAGCATACTAAACGCCTTCTTCACTATCCTATCTACCTGCGACTCCACTTTCAAGGAGCTATGAACCTGCACTCCAAGTCTCTTTGTTCAGCAACACTCCCTAGTACCTTACTATTAAGTGTATAAGTCCTGCTAAGATTTGCTTTCCCAAAATGCAGCACCTCACATTTATTTGAATTAAACTCCATCTGCCACTTCTTTGCCCATTGGCCCTTCTGGTCAAGATCCTGTTGTAATTTGAGGTAACCCTCTTTGCTGTCCACTACACCTCCAATTTTGGTGTCATCTGCAAACTTACTAACTGTACCTCTTATGCTTGCATCCAAATCATTTATGTAAATGACAAAAA
>NC_057712.1:37353870-37501310 GCF_004010195.1 Chiloscyllium plagiosum
TAGCACTGGGAGTAATCCAGATATTACTACCCTAGAGGACCTCCTTTTTAAATTTCTGCCTAACTCTCTGTAATCTCTCTTCAGAGTCTCAACCTTTTCTCTTCCAATGTCGTTGGTTCCAATGTGAACAATGACCTCCTACTGGCCCCTCTCCCCTATGAGAACATTCTGCACCCTCTCTGAGACAACCTTGATCCTGGCACCAGGGAAACAACACACCATTCTGCTTTTTCTCTGCTAGCCACAGAAACGTCTGTCTGTACCTCTGACTACAGAATCCCCTAACACAATTGATCTCTTGGAAGCCGACGTACCCCTCGTTGCATTACAGCCTATCTAAATACCACAAACTTGGCTGTTCGTGCTACGTTCCCCTGAGAATCCATCACCCCCTACATTTTCCAAAAAAGCTGATTGGAGGCAGATGTTTGCAGGTAAAGGGACAGATGGAAAATGGGTATATCCACAATAGACTCCTGCCCAAGGTCATTTAAAAGAATTAAGTTCAAAGTATTTTTTCCTATCTAATATCACAAGACGTCTTCACCCAATAGGCAGAGGCCTAGGAAAATGGCAACAACCAATGAACTAAGCTAAAATCAGAGTTGGAGAGGAATGTTTACATTGGAGGAACAAGGGAATGAAGGGATCAAAATGCATGGCTGTTACAAAATTGAGGCATTCAAAGAATGTTATACTGCACAGATTTTGCGCACTCAAACAGTTTTAAATGAGTAGAAGCTTATGGAAGAAGAAGAATGTGAAGTCTTCCAAATGGGTAATTATTTTTAAGTCATCTAACAACGTGGGCATCACTGGCTAAAACAGCAATTATTGGCCATCCCTAATTGCCCAGAGGGCAGTTGTAAATCAATTACGCTGTAGTGGGTCTGAATTTACATAGGGGTCGGACCAGGTAAGGAACGCAGTTTCTTTCTCAAAAGGACAGTGAACCAGATGGGTTTTCCAATAACTTATAACAGTTTCATGATCATCATCAGACTCAATTTCCATTTTAGTTTAATTCAAATTCCTTCACCTGCCACAGCAGGTTTCAAACCTGGGTCCACATAAAATTCCCTGTCTCCCTGGATTAATAGTCAAGCATTAACTCTACTGGGCCATTGTCTCCCCAAACTTGAATTGTAAAAAATAATATCTAATAGTGATGAAATCCATTAAAATAAGATTAGAAGCTCTGCTCTTCAACCAATTTCTAAAGTATTTGCACAGCGATTCCTGAATTTAAATGTACTCCATACTATAGGGTTAGTTGTAAAAATTAAAGAGGCTAACACATAAAAACAAACACCTTGCTTGGAATATACCATAGTACTTTAATTTTAGACTGGCTCCAAAACATCAAATACATAATGCGGAGGTGCTGGTGTTGGACTAGGTGGACAAAGTTAAAAATTACACAGTACTAGGTTATAGTCCAACAGGTTTATTTGGAAGTACAAGCTTTTAGAATGCTGCTCCTTAGTCAGGTAGCTAGTGAGGCAGGATCATAGGACACAGAATTTATAGTAAAAGATTAAAAATCACAACACCTGGTTATAGTCCAGCAGGTTTATTTGGTAGCACTAGCTTTCAGAGTGTTGTTCATTCATCAGGTGGTTGTGGAGTATAAGATCGTAAGACACAGACTTTATACCAAAAGTTTACAATGTGATGTAACTGAAATTATATATTGAAAAATATCTGGATTATTTGATAAATCTCTCATCATTTAGAATGACCATGATGGTTTCAGTCCTTCCATGCGTAAATCCCAGAACTTTTTTTAAAGTTACATTTTCTCTTAACAATAGATGACATGTCAGTGAGGTGCCCTGTGTGAGGCAGTCTGTGCCCCAATGTTCAGACTGATTCTATTTCGATATATAATTTCACTTACATCACACTGTAAACTTTTGCTATAAAGTCTGTGTCTTACAATCTTGTACTCCACAACCACCTGATGAAGGAGCAGCCGAAAGCTAGTGCTTCTAAATAAACCTGTTGGACTATAATCTGGTGTTGTGATTTTTAAGTTTGTACACTCCAGTCCAACACTGGTACTTCCAAATCATGGTAAAAGATCAAAGTGTCATACAACTGTTGCAACATATTGAACAAACTTAGATTGCTGTTTAAAGATTTAATCACGAGAATGGGTACCAGGTAAATTCCAAATAAACTTATTGGACTATAACCTGGTGTTGTGAGATAATCAAATATATAAATAATCAGTTAAATAAATTTGAAGGGACAACTTGTGTCTGTGTATCAGCAGTAGAAGAATGAGGCAGAATTGAACTAAGCAATATGAAAGTGGTGCAAGCTGGCATTCAATGCAATGGAGAGGATATTAGGTCAGAAATTCACCTCAGGGTCACGTCGGATAGCATAGATGTCAGCAATTGAATGTCCGATTGCGATTAGGATAGTGGATTACAATTTCTGTTTTACAACCAACTTCTGAAGTTTGTGGTCGGGAACCTCTAAGTTTAAATATAATTTACACTGGGAGTTTGAGTTGTACAAATCTAAAGTTTACGAAGGTAGTTAGCATTTAAGAAAACTAATACCTTGCATGTCACAAACTATCAAGAATAGGTAGCCCCATGGTAGAAGCTTCAATTTCGCTAAACTGCAGTAATGACGTAAGTGTATTCGTAATTAGTTAATAAGTTATTTTTAAAAGTAAAAATGAAGAACAAAAAAAGGAAATCGCGATAAGCACATTACTGCAAAGGATAGAGTTAAGCTTCAAGTTTCATTGAACAAAAAGGATAATATAAGACCTTAAATCCGGTCGACTTCGGCATACTCACTTTCGTCCTGCCGTTAATATTATAATTGCCGAGTTTCCCGTTGCAGTGCCTGATCAGATCGTCCATGCTGTTCATTAAGAGCCCGATCTGCATGCAGCCAGGCTCCTTCCCGTCCATCCAGGTGATCTGGTCGCCCCGGATGTCCTTCGAGGAGTCCCCTTTCTGGTTGACCACCTGGCCATCGGTGAACTGGCCGCTCCGATGCAGTTCCTTTACCTCCCTCAGCACACTGTCACCCATCTCCTCTCCCAGGAAGTTGTCCACCACGCAGATTCCGTGCTTGCTCATACACGGCACGATGTACTCCTGAACCAGTTTCTGGGAGCTGCCGCCGCTCAATCCGTGCTGGCCCCGGTGACTCCGGCAGCCGATGCCGGCCCCGGGTACCAGATGGGATGCAGTTGTCGCCTCTTCATTCTTCTCCGCCGGCTGTCCATTGACCGAAGCTGGCTTCGGCAGTGGCCGCGCCGGACGGTGGTTGCTGATCGCCGAAGCGTTTCGTGTGTCGTCGCCCTGTCGTCTCGCCGCCTCTTTACAGACTTGCTTGTGTTTCTTCCAGTCCATCTTCTGGTGCTCTTTACTGCAGTAGAACGATCTTTTGCAACCCCCGCAGAGCAGCAATTTCTCCATTTTGCCGCATAGGCCACAGCTCTGATCTTGTTCAACGGTCGGCGGCGGTGGCGGAGATTCAGGCGTCGGACTACTCTCGCTAGCCATGTCCGGGAGGGGAACAAGAGGGTGGGGGAAAAGAAGGAGGGAGTGAGGGTAACCTAGACAAATTCAGTACCGGTGGAGGGAGGGAAGGTGGGGAGGGGTGGGAAGGGGAAAAAGGATTAAGACGGAGATCGGAAAGAGATGGTAGAAAGAAGAGCAAACCTCCTCCGACAGTAATGAAACTGAGTTTCTTGCCTACGCTTGCGCGTGCACGGACGGCCAGCCGGGCTCGCGAATCTGGTCACTCATCCCCGCCCGCGAGCGGGATTCAAACTCGAGTCGCTCGGGTCTCGCGCATTCTCAGCGTCAACGAGACTTCCAGCAGGTGGGCGTGTGCTTGGTGGTTTAATTCAGGGTGGCGCGTGAGGCTCTTGGATTTTATTCCTCTCTTCCCCGGTTTACTGTCTAATGTTTGCACCAAAAACTCTTTGCGGGCTTCACGTTTGTTCGATATCGCGTCCTCACTTTCAGTTCCTCTCTCTTTATGGTACCTTACTCGGTTCGCCTCAGACATCCGACGGGTGGAGCTGTAGGCTTTCGTCACTTCTTTAAATATCCCAAATCGAAACCGCGCATTCCACTTCGGCATGGGCCATCGCGGTAGCGGGCGAGGAAGTTGGAAAGGCCAGCTAAATTCAGAAATCACAGCCACGCCACTGGCTGCTTGTTTATTCAGTGATTTCGTTTTCTTTTCCTGATCTCGCCTGGTCCCTCCATGTTTTTGAAATCCAATTTCCTGCCGTGCATCTAGCTCTCCTAACACCTCTGTGCTTAAAGGTTCAATTCGTCCGGAACCATATCTAATAGTGTGATTTCTGATTCTTGTTCAGTTGTCACCCATTAAAATCAGTGCTGCTGTTGGTTTTTTAAAAAAAAAGCTGGAAAGAGTTCACCGGCCAGGCAACTTTTTGTGGAAGAGCAAAACAGTCTCAAACCATAGACATTCATTAAAACCCTGACCAAAGGCCACCGATGAAACGTTACTATCCTGAAAATATCCCGCCCTCCACTCTAGCATAGAGCCTTGTTTGCCTTTTTAAAAACTGCTTTGGACTGTAGGTTTCTAAACGAACAACAGAAGTCGTATGTCAGAAATGAACAAGGGTGAAAAAAGGAAATAACACAAAATTTTGATTAGATTAGATTAGATTACTTACAGTGTGGAAACGGGCCCTTCGGCCCAACAAGTCCACACCGACCCTCCGAACAGCAACCCATCCAGACCCATTCGCCTTCATTTGCCCCTAACACACAGGCAATTTAGCATGGCCAATTCACATAACCTGCACATTTTTGGACTGTGGGAGGAAACCGGAGCACCCGGAGGAAACCCACGCAGACAATGTGCAAACTTCACACAGACAGATGCCCGAGGCAGGAATTGAATCTGGGTCTCTGGCACTGTGAGGCAGCAGTGCTAAGCACTGTGCCACCGTGCCGCTTTTGATCCAGCCAGTCAAATATGACCCTGAAGCAAGAAATACCATTGTCAAATATCAAGTCTAAAGGTGATAGGTTCACCTTTACCCAAACCTCCATGCACTCTCAGCTACCTTCTCCCCAGCCCCACACCCCTCCCATTTATCTCTCCACCCCCCAGGTTCCCAGCGTCATTCCTGATGAAGGGCTCCTTTCCGAAACGTCAATTTTCCTGCTCCTCAGATGCTGCCTGACCTGCTGTGCTTTTCCAGCAACACACTGTCAACATTGAGACCCCAGAGCCCATTGCAGTGATTCCAGAGCCCATTTCAAAGACCCTGGTGGATGTCAAGCAGTAACTGGAGGAGCAGCAAAGAAGAGAGGAAGATGAACTCTTTTGCAGTAAAGTCTTACATTCACTGTTTCAAATGGCGCTGGAGTGTGCTGACACTTTGTACATAATGTGAAAAAATTCTTTTCATTTTTTATATACGCGACAATAAATCTAAATCTAATGTAAATCTAATCTTTAATCTGAAACCAAACCCTCTGGTGTTAGACTCTCCATGATAGGAAACATCCTCCTAGCTTTACCCTGTCAAGCCTTTCTTTCTTTTTCATTTCTGAAAATGTTCTCACACACAACCAAACTTTTTTTTAACCTATCACCAATCACCACGACTTTGTCTTTAACCTTTAACTGCCACCACCAGTAAATCACACATGTGGCCAATTAAATATTTACAGACAATGCAAACTATCAGAAGGTTAGTGAGAGTGGGAAAGGTTGGAGGTAGAAATAAATTACTCTACACCTCGTGGTGCCCACCTCTCTAAAAGCATTACGAGTATTGGTGGACACCACATGCTCCCTCTCTAAGGACACATGGGCACAAATGTAGCTATGGAAGGGGAGCAGGCAGTCAGCAGAAAACTCCCTCCACGGCCCATTGTCTGGACCTGTTAATAACCAACTTTGCCAGGTCCAGGAGCAGGTCCATGATGGGGTCTCACATTTCTCTATACCAGATACTTAAAGATCAGGAGCATGGAGTTGATATGCAACCAAACGCACAACAAAAGATTTTTCAAATAAGTGAAAGGAATGCAATTACTCACAACCAATATATATAGGAGAAAGTGAGAACTACAGACACTGGAGATTGTAGAATCATAGAACCCTACAGTGTGGAAACAGGCCCTTTGGCCCAACAAGTCCATACCAACTCTCCGAAGAGTAACCCACCCCCCCACCCAGATCCATTCCCTACCCTATCATCCTACATTTACCCCTGATGAATGCACCTAACCAACATATCCCTGAACACTATTGGCAATTTAGCATGGGTCAATCCACCAAACCTGTACATAGAGATGTACAGCACGGAAACAACCCATCCATGCCGACCAGATATCCCAACTTAATCTATCCCACTTGCCAGCACTTGGCTCATATCCCTCTAAACCCTTCCTATTCATATACCCATCCAGATGGCCTTTTAAATGTTACAATTGTACCAACCTCCACCACTTCCTCTGGCAGCTCATTCCATACACACACCACCCTCTGCGTGAAAAAGTTACCCCTTTGGTCCCTTTTATATCATTCCCCTCTCATCCTAAACCTATGCCCTCTAGTTCTGGACTCCTCCATCCCAGGGAAAAAACTTTATCTGTTTATCCTATCCATGCCCCTCATGATTTTATAAACCTCAATAAGGGCAATCCTCAGCCTCTGATACGCCAGGGAAAACAGCTCCAGACCATTCAGCCTATTCTTATAGTCATGCTGGAAAAGCACAGCCGGTCAGGCAGCATCTGAGGACCAGGAGAATCGACAGTTCGAACATCAGCTCTTCATCACAACCAATATATACATGATCCATGGACTCCACAGCTCTTTAAAGTAAACAATTAAGCTGAGTCCATGAATCACTGCAATCTGTGGTTTCATGGGACTGCTGTGTGCAACATCCTCCACTCCAGGACCCCAATGGAACAAGAGAGGACAGTGCCAAGGCATGTCCACACAGAGAATAAATAAGTCAAAGTGAATGGTGTGCCACAGCAGGGTGTACAAAAAGCACACTTTCTGAGGGGGAAGGACATGGAGGACATTCCCAAAAGTCAGCTCAGGTGGTGGAATACAGGCTCCTAAAGGAGATTTCATGACCTTAGGGCCAATGTGAAATTCTGACTGAGCTGAGGTACACATAGACAGGATTTCACCATATACCTGAGCATTCTCTAACTACGAGAAAGTGAGGACTGCAGTTGATGGAGACCAGAGTTGAAAAATGTGGTGCTGGAAAAACACAGCAGGACAGGCAGCATCCGAGGAGCAGGAGGATCGACATTTCGGGCACAAGCCCTTCTTCAGGAATGAGGCTGGTGTGCCAAGCGGGCTGAGATAAAGGGTAGGGGGGAGGGAATTTGGGGGAGGGGCGCTGGGAATACAATAGGTGGAAGGAGGTGAGGGTGATAGGCCGGAGAGGGGGTGGGGGCAGAGAGGTCGGGAAGAAGATTGCAGGTCAAGAGGGCGGTGCTGAATGGGAGGGGGAAGTTAAAGTGTTCAACCACGGGGCGGTTGGATTTAACTACTACATGATGTCGGGTCTGAGCACTGCCACTTTCAGGTGATAGGAACCAATACCTTGTGTGCCACTTGTCAAGCCTGTTAAGAATCCTACATATTTCAATGAAATCGCTGCTCCTTCTTCTAAACTCCAGTGAGTAGAGGTCCAACAGTTTAACCTTTGCTCATAAAACAATTCTTCCATACCAGGAAGCATCCTAGTGAACCTTCTCTGAACTGCCTACAATGAAATGATATTTTTCTATAAATAAGGCAACCAAAACTTCTTATCATGCTCCAAATGTGGTCTCACGAGCATATTGTACATTTTCAGTAAGTCTTCCAAAATCCTATTCCTTGAAATAAGGGCCAACATTCCATTAACCTTTCTGATTATCCCCCACACCTGTGTGCTAGCTTTCTGTGTTTCGTGCACAAGTACCCCAAATCTGTTTGTGTTGCAGTTTTTCTCCATTTAAACAATATTCTGATCTTTTGTTCTTCATTCCAGAATGAACAACTTCACATTTTCCCACATTGTACTCCATTTTCCAATGTTTGCCCACTTACTTAAATTATCAGTATCTCTCTGTAAACTGTTTGTATCCCCTTCACGATTTGCCTTTGCGCCTATTTTCATGTCATCTGCAAATTTGGCTACAGTTTCAGAACCGTTGAAGGAAGGTCACCAGACTCAAAATGTTAACCCAGATTTCTCTCCAGAGATGCTGTCAGATCTGCTGAGTTTCACCAGCAATTTCTGTTTTTGTTTTAGTGGTAACACTTTCCTGTCTGATCCAAATGTTGTAGATTTCCTTCTGCTCCAGTGAAGAGAGCACAACCTAGAATGCTAGTGCAGTGCAGTAATGCTGCTTTATGAGCGGTCCCACATTTTGCATGAGGTAGTAAACTGAGATCCTTTCAGAAGACATAAAGGATTCCAAAATAGTATTGGAAAAAGAAGAGGCCCTAGTTAATAATTACCCCTCAAAAAACTGTTTTTGAAAATCACAAATACTCTGGTCATTCTGTAGTTGTTTTTTGTGCTCTCCCCCACTCCGCTGACAAACTCTTAAATCATTGAGAATGTGGGTTAACACCAGTCTTTGGAGCCTGTTTAGTGAGGGCAGAAATTGACAACAAAATTCAGCATTGCCTTCATTGAGTCAGTATAGCCTTTGGTCAGCTGAGGAAAAGTACATTTAATAGCAAAAGTGTTAAACCCAATACCAGTCTCATAATCTACAGGGCAGTATTATGATCAATCCTCCTGTAAGTTTTGGAGACATAGACCATGTATAGCATGAATTCCATGAAGACTATCACAAACAATGGCTCCATAAAATCCTACAAATCCACTGGCAGGACAGGCACTCCAATGTCAGTATCTTTTTAGGTCAATGTCCTAGTATTGAAGTTCTGGTTACAGACAATGAGCTGTGTTATGGACCACATCATCCTCATACATGATACAAGCAAACTGTCTACTCTGAGATTTAAAAAAAGTTGGAGAAGCTCAGAGGTCTGCCAGCATCTGTGAAAATAGAAACAAAATTACTATTTGAATCCTCTTTGGAACTAAAGGGAGCTGGAAGAGTGGAGCCTTTTATGCTGTTGGATTGAGGGAGGAGGAGCAAGTGAAACAAATGTGAAATGTGGCCAGTGGAAAAGGCTAAAGATAGCCCTAGTCGCCCTCCTGAATAAATTTCTTATATCTATCTGCTTAGAGTCATAGAGCTGTACAGCATGAAAACAAATCCTTCAGTCCAACTCATCCATGCCAATCAGATATCCAAAATTAATCTAGTCCCATTTGCCAACATTTGGTCCATATCCTTCTAAACCCTTCCTGTTCGTATACCTATCCAGATGCCTTTTAAATGTTGTAATTGTACCAATCTCCATCACTTCCTTTGGCAACTCATTCCATACACGCACCACTCTCTGCTTGAAAAGGCTGTCCCTTAAGTCCCTTTTAAATCTTTCCCCTCTTACCTTAAACCTATGCCCTCTAGTTTTGGACTCTGCTACCCTAAGGAAAAGACATTGGCTATTCACCTACACCGTGCCCCTCATGATTTTATAAACCTCCGTAAGGTTACCCCTCAGCCTCTGATGCTGCAGGGAAAATCGCCACAACCTATTCAGCCTCTCCCTACAGCTCAAACGTTCCAAACCTGGCAACATCATTGTAAATCGTTTCTGAACACTTTCAATTTTCACAACATCCTTCCTATAGCTGGGACACTAGAATTGAATGCAGTATTCCAAAGGTGGCCTAACCAATGTACATTTTAAAAAATAAGCCACTTAGTTATCCCTCTGCTGTGAGCTCCCTGCAGGTTTCTCCAAGATCAGCTGTGGAATTTCAATGTTTGTTTATTTGTCTTAGAACCAACTCCAATATCCAGAAATACTTGTTACTAAATAGCAGTGGTAGTCAGCTGTGCAGATTCACTGCTTGATTGGTTTTCTGCTCTTTCACCTCAAAGTGGTATCTGCTCTCTCTCTTCCTTTTTTTAAAAAGTGTGTTGTTTTGATATCTTCTTTCCAAAATTCCAAAACAATGCAACAGCTTACAAATCAGTCATTACAACTGCAAAAATTTGAGGAAATCTGCTCCAACACTGAAAATACCTCAAAAAAGGAGCAGCTTTTACAGCCACAAATATTTTCAGTCCTTCATCTTGAAATACCCAGAATCCTTTGCTTTGAATCCTCTCCTTTTCTCATGCAAAAATTGGGAATGCTGGAGATGAAACTGTATTATAGTTTGTACAGCAAAGCAGTTTCACTGCTCAACATGTTTCAGGACATTTTGAAATCCCCAGCAGCTGTCCTCTATGGCACTCTTTTAACCTGCTCCCTCTCATCATCACTTTCCTCTTCTTGACCTTGAGGATGTCATGATTCAAAAAAAATAATTTCTTCTGTATTTAATGTTATTGCAACAGTAGCACCCTTGTCAACTTCGAGCCATTCATCAAGTTTATAGTTAGAAATGATTTTCATTAGGTTTACAGTACTAGCGCAGCCAACCAATTCCATGGTTTCCTCCTGCAGTTTTTATTTGCTTGCTTTTTTGCACATAAAATCCTTATGTCAAAATTAATTCTTCAAACATGACAAGAGGCCATATGTTTCACCAGCATCTTTGCAGATTTTCACTTTTCATCTGGTTCCATGCACACATAGAAACTTAGAAGTAGGAGCAGGAGTTGGCCATTCAACCTCTCAAGTTTGCTCCACCATTCAAACTGATTATGGCTGAACATTGAGCTAAATATCCTAATCTTGCCCTCCCCCCATATCAAGAGATATATCTACCTCATTCTTAAAAACACATCATGTTTGGCCTCAGCTACTTTCAGTGCGAGTGAATTCCACAGGCTTACTGCTCTCTGGGTGAAGAAACTTCTCCCCATCTTAGTCCTTAAAGGTTATCCATTTTCCTTAAACTATTGCCCCTGGTCTAGACTTCTCCACCATATCCTTCTTGCATCTAACCTATCAAGTCCTGTTAGAAGTTTATAGGTTTCTATGAGATGCCTCCTCACTCTTTTAAATAGAACTTTAACCGACTTAATCTCCCCTCATTTGAGATCTGTGATCCTGGGAATCAACTTGATAAACTTTTGCAGAACTCTCTCTAAAGCAGAGCATCTGTCCTCAAATAAAGAGACTGCACCCAATATTCCAGGTGTGGCCTCACTAATGCCCTGTACAATGCTTTTATCAGTCCTCGATCTCACAAGTATCTCTTTAGGCTTTTCACTTCATGCTTTAATGCCACAGATCATTGATGAATCAACATTAGTTCGTGCATAAACACATTGAGATTTACACCTTTTCCACATTTCACATATTTCCATTTTGCATTTCAAAGTCAAAACAAAACTTTTTGTTTTAGGCCTAACATGGGAGTCTTCTTAGGTGACAAAGCACTTTGATGGTTTCAGATATAATGCAGTTACAAATTCACCTAACCACTATTGCAATGGTGTTTACATGAGGATGGTAGGTGAACATATGTATTTTGGAAATTGGTGCACTGGGTTGAAATAGACATTTTTGAAGAAAGTTTATAAAAATGGTAAATTTTCTTTGAAAAATTTTTGTGTGAGAATTCCAGGTACCACTTGTACATCAGATAACGGGGAGTTTACTGTTCTTGCTATGGAGGAAAACAGCAAAATCACCGGACTGATTGCTGGGATGACAGTTTCTTGTATGAGAAGAGATTGGGTCAACTGAGCCTTTAAGGAATTTAGAAGAATGAGAAGAGAACTCATTGAAATGTTTAAAATTCTGACAAGACTGGACAGAATAGATGCAGAGGTTATTTTCTCCCCTGGTTCGGAGATTTAGAACAATAAGCTGTGGTCTCAGGATATGCAGTAGTCCATTTCAGACTATAATGAAGAGAATTTCCTTCATTCAGGGGTGAATCTGTGGAATTCTCCACCACAGAAGGCTGTAGTGATCCACTCACTAAATATATTTAAAAAGGAAATAGATACCGAGAGGTTAAAGGCATTAAGGGGTACATGGAAAGACTGGGTCTATGGGTTTGATAGTGAAGAATAGCCAAAATCGACTCGGCAAGATGGCGGCGATTCTGTAGAACTGCTGTGGACAGCTCTGCCTAACAGCCAAGGCATACCAGTGTTTTTTGCCATACATGGCCAACTTATGTGGTGGAAATATTAGTTTAAAACCTTACAGAACACATATTTGTTAATATTCAGGAGTGGGAAAGATATCAAAGGGAAAAGGAGCAAGCAAACAGCAGCAGGGAGGACACTCCCTGCAGCACCTACCACACCAGAGACTGCAGCAGAAGCAGCCTCTCCTGAACCCCACGGGGACCTAACAGACTCACAGGAATTGGTTGCGGCAATGGAGAGACTTACCTTGAAAGTTGCGGCTGCGATTGAGGAAATCCGTGGAGACATTCATGCTCAGGTCCAACCTGTTGCATCCATGCTGCAGAAGCACAAGCAAGAGATCCAGGGCCTCAGGGAGAGACTGGAGGAGGTGGAGGGTCGAACTAAGGCCTCGAAAGCTGCGATGGAGTCCTCATCCAATCGGATCCAGCTGCTGGAGTGAGAGGTGCGGACCTTGTGAAACCATATTGATGACCTCGAAAATCGAGGTCGGAAGATAAATCTCCGAATTGTCGGGCTCCCTGAAGGTGAGGAAGGTGAGCAGCCTGTCAGTTTCTTTGAAAGCTGGCTGCCGAGGTTTTTGGGCCTTTACATGGAGTCCAGCAGGCTTCAGATTGAAAGGGTGTATTGGGTTACAGTGCACAGGTCAGGCCCGGTGCAGCATCCCTGCCCAGTCCTCATGCACTTCCACTCATATAAGGACAAGCAAAAAGCCATAGAAGCTTCCAGATCTCTGGGAAAAGATCAGCAGGCCCTGCTGTACAACAGGTCAAAAATCATGTTTTTCCAGGATTTTTCAGCAGCTGTATATCCGAAAGAGGAAGTCCTTCGATGAAGTTAAAAAGAGGCTGAGGAACTTGGGCATCCAGTACTCCATGAGATACCCCGCAGTACTTTGTTTCAGCCACATTTGACTTGGCGGATAAGGCTAAACACTTTGTGGACACTATAAAATAGACAGATTGGCCTGAAGAATATGGTTGATGTTTGTTCTCTTTTCTATTTTTTTCCATGTTTTCCCTTCCTTTTTTTAATTCATTTCTTTCTCCTTAATAATTTCCTTTTTGGAAAGGGGGCAAAAGACTTTGGAATAAATTGTTCCTTTTTTTTAATAACTGGATTTTCTGATGGGAAATTTTGTGGATGTTCTTTGTTGTCTCTTTCCCTTTTTTTGTTTGTTCTGCTTCTCTTTTAGTCACAAGTAGGGGTGTCATGAAGCCAGGGATGGGTGGAGTGCTCATCCTGACTTTGTCTTTTGATCTAAGGATCATCTCCTTGTTTTTTTTTCTGACCTAAGGCTGGGGCACAGTCTAGGTTTGAAGGAGCTGTGAAGGAGGGGATAGGTAGGGGTGAGTGCCCCCTATGGGCAGAAGGAAGAGTCTTCCATTCAAGGTTTTATAGTTGGTTTTCTTTGTAGTTTTTTGGTAGTAATAATTGTTTATAGTTATGATAGAGCAGTTTTTGTATATATAGTTTTTCGATTCTATGAGTCTTTATTTACTTATGCTCGGCGCTTTGTAAGCAGGGTTCTCCCTCCGAGGTGTTCAAGGGTGTCTGAAAGGGGATATGGCTAAGTGTCTTATTAAATGGTGTACCTGGAACATTAAGGGAAGTCATTCGCCTGTTAAAAGGAAAAAAGTGCTTTCTAGCCTTAAGAGGCTATCGCTTTATTGCAGGTAACCCATCTTGATGATGGGGAACACCTGAAATTACAACAGGGGGGTTATTACCGGGTATTCTTTTCATCCTTTACTGCTAAAAGTAGGGGAGTGGCGGTACTTATCCAGAAAAATCTTCCGTTCACATTATTAGAGCAGGTGAAAGATGAGCAGGGATGGTTTGTGATACTTAAAGCCCTGATACATGGGGAGGAATATGGTATTTTAAATGTCTACTGTCTTCCGGCGCATCCCCTCAAATTTTTGATGAGTGCTTTCTCTAAGTTGAGTGCTTTTGGAACATGGCACATTATTATAGGGGGGGGATTTTAATTGTCTTTTGGATCCGACAGTGGACAGGATGCCTTGTGGGCCCCCAACTATTTCTTCGCCAAGCAGGTGGTTGACTTATGCGAGGAGTTGGGGCTGGTGGATATTTGGAGATGTCTTCACCCTACCGGTAGGGAATGTCACATGAGGATTGACCTCTTTATGGCTCCCTCGGCCCTTCTGTATTCGATTATGAGTTGTAAAATTGGGAATATAGCTATCTCTGATCACGTGGCTGTATATTTGGAGGTTAAGGCCAAGAATGAAGGGCTAGGTTTGCGGCACTGGCGTTTGGACCCTTTTTTCCTTAAGGATTCCAAATTTGTGGAATACTTTTTGAAGGAGTTATACTGATATTTGTGATTGATTGTTTTTTCAATAATTTTATATGTTTGTAAAGTTAAAAAAATTGCTAATAAATATATTTACAAAAGAAAAGAATAGCCAAAATCACAATGAATGGGGGAACATGACTTACTCTTGCTCCTATTATCTTTGTTTTCGACAACTGGATCAAGAATCAGTTGGAGAACATTTAGGGAACAATAATCATACAAAAGTAACTACTTATATTTTGATTTAGAACTCTCAATGAAGTCATAGTATCAGCATTTTGAGTAGATTTTACTGATTTGTTATGGATTTAATAGTAAAGCAGACCATAGAGTAAAGTCTTGTAAATAAGTTGATAGACATAAACAGGTTATGAAATAATATAGATCTGCAAGGAATCATTAGTTTTCTCCTCTGAAGCAATTCAATTTCATTATTTTTTACCTGGGGAATATTAACTGGAACTGTATAAAACCTGCGTATCTAGGCTGTAAGGTCCCAGGTTTATGTGACCATTGTCACATTTGACAATTACATGATTCCAACAAAATGAAGAGAATTCCATTTAAGGTGGCATAATGAGGAAATGTACATTTATCTACAGTTCAGTTAAAAAGATTAATTGCATTTGTTTAAGGATACATTCTTGTACCAAAATAGAAGAGTCAGTACAGGTTAACAATTCTTTATTTTGCTGATGTATTGAGAGGGCACCACCCAGAAAAAGTCTAAAACAGAGCTGTGCTCTCAGCAAGAAATCTCAGATATTTATAAATTGTAAGTCATTTAGACAGTACATTAATCAAATTCTGTAAGTTTGTGTTAGACAAATACTTTGTTTTTCACACATTCCAAAATGGCAGGGGTGCATCTTATTTACTGCTCTATCTTCCCAGAAGCTGCCCTATCATCTTTCTAGTGCCTGTTCTACTCTTACAGTTTCAAGATCCCCATAGCTTTGTCTAATTGTACTTTACTCAGTGTGGTGCAGGTCATCAACATTTTGACTTCAGAGAAACTTGAAGATTATTTCTGCTTCAGCACATTGCTCCTTTGTGGGATTGTGTGTCTGATTTGAGCATTTCGGTCTTGCCAGCTTGTTTTAATTTAGTTACATACAACCCAACAACCTTTCTTGAATAGGAAAGTAAATTAAATATATAAATTTTACTTATTAAGCTAACTAAATTCCCCACTTTTTTCTAACGTAATTGCTTAACTCGACATAAGATTTTATTTATCTTTAAATAAATTGATTTATGGTTAACCCACACTAACCAATGCCATACCCAATATTTTCTCCTTACCATTTTTTGTTCCTGTTGTCACACAGCATTTTCTTTCTGCACTTAATTACTGTTAAACCAAGTAAAGCTGCCTTTATTTCTTCAATCCTGTGTTGTTTCAATCCATTGGCATAATATTTTTGTAAATTTAAAACAGCAAATTGTTGACAAATATATAGCTAAGATTTTTATACTGGAGCTACAGGGAGTATTAGGAGTTTACAGAATAGATTTAGAGAAAGTTTCCTTGAGTCCTTCTAACCAAGCTTTTAGTCATCTTTCTAATATATCCATATGCGCCATGATATCATATTTTGTTTTATAATGCTGCTGTGTCTTGTGACATGTTATTACATTAAAAGTGCTGAACCAGTGGATCACATAATATATCCCCTGCTTTATTCAACACTCTTGAATAAATGCCAGCAAGTTCAGCTTCCCAACAGCCTTGGAACATTTTGATCTAAGATAATGCCATTTTTATATATGCTTCTATAGAATCATATTCAACGCTACCGCTAAAATAACGTAGCAAAGCAGATGCAAAGTATCCACTTTGTACTTCTGTTATATCCAAGCCCCCAGAACTAACCTGACATGATGAATTTCTCAAGATCCTTTGTAATCCTCAATAGTTTTGTCATTTATCATAGAATCCATGCAGTGTGAAAGCAGGCCATTTAGCCCATCAAATCCACAATGACCCACCAAAGAGAACTCCATCCAATTTATGGTGGTTTATGACTTGAAAGAAAACTTAAAATATTGTGAGAACACTAATTCTATCAGTATGTTCCTTAGCTGTATAAGTTACATCCTTACAAATGTTTCTGTAGACAAAGAATGCCAGTGATGGAGGACATAGATTTGAACCTGGCCTAGCAACCTACTGAACCATTTCATTCTGGAGTTGCCCATCTCTGAAAAGACAACAGTTGGTGATTAGAGAACAACAGAATCACTCAGAGTTCTTCATTAAAAAAAAAGCTTTATTAACAAATACTGGTGTGTGCACTTCTATAGTTGTAATAGTGAGATATCTCTACTGCTTCCCACAACAAATTCCAACACTATTACTAAAATGTAATGTTGAGTTGTCTCAACCGCTTCTCTCTGGATTCCCTGAATCCACAACACACTCAAATGTTATTATCCAGGAGGATCGTTAGCTAGCCAGCTTGTGCTCTTCTTGGTATCTTCACCATCCCTTTTGATGTGAGGTCCCTCACTTCTTTGCAATGGTTAGTCTCCGGAGTCACCGCTGAGATCGGGGACTTCCCAGTCTGCTTATAAATATGTCTCTCTGTGCCAAGTGTGTAACCTCATTCATTTTGCCTATTTGGAATTGTTCATGCACTAGCAGAATCCACCCCAAGTCTTGCCCAATCCTGAATGTTTTGTCCTTATTTGATTAGTGATTTTCTGCAATCTCATACTCCTCAGCTCTCAGTACAGCTGAATTACTTAGTTTACATAGCAATTAATTGTAAAGTCTCTTATCATTTCTAGTATTTTCAGCCTTATCCAATACTAGATAATATCACGGCTCTTGAGCATTGTTGCAACTGCATCTATCCAGACCACTGGAACAAATTTCACCAAATCTCTGATTTGAAACTAATGATGATCAATTGGCTGCCATTAGCCTTGTGGTGACCCATTAATTAAATAATATCCAGTTGCTGGTCTACAATTGTGGCTCGAGTCCTGATGTGGCTGGTTTGGTTAAATTTATGGCCAATGGTGCTCCTCAAGATGTCAATAGTGGGAGAATCAGAGACTAACAATATAACAGTTGAAATTTTCCAGATGGCGGCATTTCATCTTTATTTCTGCAGTTGCATCACACTTGTCAGCGCAATGTTGAATTTTATTCTTTTCCTACTGAAGCTGGAATATACTGTTTTTGTTAAGCTCAATGTATAGCTTTAAGTGCACTTTATATTTTGTACTTTGTGTTTTAAAGACAGAAACAATGGTTATTTGTTTTTAGATTTCATTTGAGAATTTGAGCTGTGCTACCAAGAATTCTGTTTTGTATATAAGAATTTGAATGAGGTTTACAACCTTGACTTGAGAAGCTGAGTGATTAACAGTTTGGTGCATTTTGTTTAAGAACTGCACAATTTCCAGAGGCAGGATTCCAATGTCATGGAGAAACTGAATAATCCAAAAGGTTAGTGATTCATTGTAATGTATGCCAGAGAGTGAAAGACAGTTGTGCAATAGGTTTAGGAAACTAATATTGTTATTCTGAAATTAAATTCATAACAAATTTAGTTTGTAGTTTGTTTTAAGTGTCTCGGGAGAGCTAAAGAGAAAACACATCCAGTGACTGCAGAGAAATTTGTTTAAAGGAAAATGGTACCAACTGTACCAACCTAAGTCTGGTCAAGGACCCTTAGTGTGGTGAGAGTAATAACTCTTCATATGAGGTTCGATGTTCTTCAGGATATTGCTGGGATAAAAAGGATAGCATGAACTTGAATCCTTATATGTAGAATAAAATCCATTCAACTTTTGACAAATGTAATAGAGTAATAGAGTTTAAACTATTTGTTTAAAGTGCACTGGCAGCCTCTTGTGAATATGTTCTGACTACCACAACAATCTCCACAGTTTAAAAAGAATAAAATCAGGATCCAGCAAGCTAGATTTCATTCTGGAATCTGAATTGTCCAGTATTAATATCAGCTAGAAATCATAACACTTTATTATACAAAGATATGCAAATGAACAGAATTGAATTGTTATTGAATTGTTCCCAATAAAAACTGGTCTCTGACAACTATGAAAATCTTATGTGACGTGTGACAAATTACATTCTAAGACCCATGTGATACTTATTGAGATAATTGTTGACAGCACAATGAGATTGCAAGATACATCTATAATCAAGTAGTAGAGTTTCGACAAGTGATCTTTTCGGTTTTCAGTAGTGAGGCAAAACCTGTGTTACAAATCATTCACATTCATACAGATTTAGAAACCAGTTGAACTGAGTTGTGTTTAACTCCCTTTCAGTTGCTGTCATTGTCTCATTCATTCTAATTTTATCTGTACAGATGGTTCCCTTATCTCTAGCATGCTTTCAAACATGGTCTGAGAAAGCTCATTCTTGTTCTTTTTCATTATCTCTGACTTTAGCAACACTTCAAGGAATTTGTACACAGGAGAAGAATATGCAAGGTTATCAAGAAACAGAAAGGAACAGAACTAATTCTATTAAAAATAACAGGTGCAGACTCAATGTCCTCCCTCTATGCTATACAATTTACAATTCAATTAATGTATTCTGTTCCCATCAAGTTAACCTAACCTTTACCACTTTCAATGCATAGCTCTTAATAACAGCTCTTACACTGACATACGGCTTTTCCTTTTCAACGTAGATCCCCTTTTATCAGTCTTGATTGAGTACTACCTTCATGTAGATGTCAACCATTCTCAGTGTTGATTAGACTCACCTGGTTGTTCTTCTGGTTAGTGGTACTTTCCGTGATGTTGATGTGGCAGCTTTCTCATTGTTTCCTTGTTGTTCAGGTTTTGCAGATCTGTTTTTGACCAAAGCGGTGCTGATGCCTGGAGTCAGCATCTCCTTTAGCATAAACACTCAGCAGTGGTTGGATATTGTTGTGACCTCTTCTTCCAGAATGATTGGTACTTGTCCAGGAACAGGTGCTTTCTGTTGCCAAATATGTTTTTAGGACACATTTCATAGGGGGCACGGGCGGCACGGTGGCTCAGTGGTTAGCACTGCTGCCTCACAGCGCCAGGGACCTGGGTTTGATTCCCACCTTGGGTGACTATCTGTGTGGAGTTTGCACATTCTCCCCATGTCTGCATGGGTTTCCTCCGGGCGCTCTGGTTTTCTCCCACAATCCAAAGATGTGCAGGTCAGGTGAATTGGCCACACTAAATTGCCCATAGTTTTAGGTGCATTAGTTAGTGGTAAATAAAGGGTAGGGGAATGAGTCTGGGTGGGTTACTCTTCAGAGGGTCAGCGTGGACTTGTTGGGCCGAAGGGTCTGTTTCCATGCTGTACAGAATCTAATATTATCATAGAGACAGGAGAGGATTCTGAGACAATTATTTGTTGAATGTAAAAATGCTGGATGCAACTATTAATAGGAAGTGTCCTTTCAATCCCTCCATGCAGATTGAGGCATCTGAAGGAGTCTTCTATATTTTATCTTTATGTTCTCAGTGTGAGTTTTTTCTTACAATTGCAAGCCTTAAATTCCAACTTAACATCAGCTGTAATTTCATGATATACTGCTTCTCTTTTGTTATTTGTGGTTATTTGCCCTTCAACTAGGTTTCTCAATTGCTTAAAATTGAAACTATTGCATGTAACATTTTTGTAGCAAATTATATTTTAAAAATTCCATGACACAAAGGCATGTTTGAGCAAAAATTCTGTTGTTAAGTACTTGGTAAACAGAAAAATTTAGCAAGAATATATCAGTAAAGATTGCACTTTTGGGATCATTGAAATTAGATTTTATATTTTCCACTAACTTCCAATTTTTTTAACACAACAAAAGGAAACAATATCTGATTTATTTACTGAATGACAAATGCATAATTAGAATATTTTTAAACTTCTTTATTAGCATTATTAGAGAGGTTCTGAGCCAATTTTGCAAGTTTCATAATTCATATCCTGCATGGTTAAAAATGGAATGTGGGAAACATGAAGCAAAACATTCTCCTGACAAATAATTTTATAATTAAGTCATTATTATACTATACAAACCTAGCAGCCTGGGAAATCACACAACCACAAATTGGCTTCAACATGGAGGTCATTCAGCTTATCCTGTCCGTATTGGCTCTCTGAGTTCATGTAATGTCACTGCCGGTGTGTTCTCTCTGTAACCCTGTACATTTTTCCATTTCAGTTAACATTCAAACCCCCTCTTGAATGCTTCCACTGAATCTGCCACACTCTCAGAATGCATTCCAGGTCCTAATCATGGGTACCAACATAGGTGGCTTATGGTTGGAGGCAGAGTGCTGCCACCAATCCTCCCTCCAAATCTAACCTAAGGGGATGTTCAGTAATCTGCAGTGGAGGATAGACCACAAATAGTTTCAGCAGAACAGACATTTAGATAAAAAAAATGTAGTTTATTAAATTAAATAGGTTTAGGTTACATTAATTCTCATGAACTGAACATAGAGAATACATGTGTATCTCCAAAACCATGACCTTATATAACAAAGCTATTTTCTCCCCATTTGTTAACTCATCAAACAATAAAATGATATCATATTCATTACATTCCTTCACCTTCCAAGTGACTGACTTCACAAATTCAAGTAGTCTGGAGGTTTAATAATTCTTTCAAAACACATTTGTTTTGGACTTGAAAGATTGGTTGGTCTCTTTTTTGAGGATTGTTGACCTTGATTCTGGCATGTGAGTAGTCTGTGAACCATAACTGCTCTACATTCTTCATTACGTTTGTCCCCATGAAACATTAAATGGATGAAAGTTGTACAATGAGACAAGGTTCCTGCAGTCCCTCTGTTCATCTTCCTCCATGTATGGCCAACTCTTGGATAACTGGACCAATCCTGTTGAGGTATTTCATTCAAACCCATTGCCCTTGGTGTGGCAATCATCATGCACAAGAATGTTATTTTAGCACTGAATCTGTTGCTGTCTTAAGTGATAGTGAGGACTGCAGATGCTGCAAAGTCAGAGTTGATACAATGTGGAGCTGGAAAAAGCACAGCGGGTCAAGCAGCAGCAGAGTCATAGGAGAGTCGAAAAAAAAATATTTTTTTCACCCAGAAGTTGCTGGGATTCTGGAACTCATTGCCTGTAAAGGTGATTGAGGCAGAAATCCTCATAGCATTTAAGAAGTATTTATATGTGCATTTATGATGTCAAGGCAGATAAAGCTATGAGTCAAGTTCTGGAAAATGAGATTGGAATAATTAGTTGCTTATTTTTGACTGATGCAAACTGGCTGAAAGGTCTTTTTCTATGCTGTAAACATTTATGACTCCATGATTCCTTTGGACTCAACTTTGGAATAAACATCTTCATTAGGATAGGAAATTGAGTCTTTAGTTTTCTCCCCATTAGTAATTTTGATGGCAATCAGCCATATTGGATGGGGTGGACAAATAATTTAATAAAGCTGTATTCATATCATTTTTGTTTCAAAAGTGATTTCATTCTCTGAGTGCCACGTTCAGTTCTCCATTTGACTGGATATCTTAGAGAGTTGGGTACATGTTGAAATCTGGAAGTGACTGCAACCTGACCAAAAGACCTGTGGCAAACTATGGCCCATTGTCAGCCATGACCACATCAGGAATCCAATGTATAAGCAAACATTTCATCTAAGACCCTGACAGCTGATAGTGTTATATCTCTTTTCTTAAATCTTCAAATCACCTTGAGAAAAAGGCGATGTTCAAATGTAAAACCATTGGTCACAGGCAAAAAGGGGACATGAGATAGCTTTGGCAAATAGAATTAAGGAGAATTCAAAGGGTTTTTGCAAGTACATTCAGGACAAAAGGGTAACGAGGGAGAAAGTAGGGCCCCTCAAAAATCAGCAAGGTGGCCTTTATGTGAAGCTGCAGAAAATGGGGAAGATACGAAATGAGTATTTTGCATCAGTATTCACTGTGGAAAAGGATATGAAAGATATAGACTGTAGGGAAATAGATGGTGACACCTTGCAAGATGTCCAAATTACAGAGGAGGAAGTGCTGGATGTCTTGAAATGCATAAAGATGGATAAATCCCCAGGACCTGATCAGGTGTACCCTAGACCCTGTGGGAAACAGACCCTACGATCCAACCCGTCCATGCCGCCCAGATATCCCAACCCAATCTAGTCCTACCTGCCAGTAGCCGGCCCATATCCCTCCAAACTCTTCATATTCATATACCCATCCATATGCCTCTGAAATGTTGCAATTGTACAACCCCCACCACTTCCTCTGGCAGCTCATTCTAAACACCTACCACTCTCTGTGTGAAACAGTTGCCCCGTAGGTCTCTTTTGTATCTTTCCCCTCTCATGCTAAACCTATGCCCTCTAGTTATGGACTACCTGACCCTATTTACCCTATCCATGCCCCTCATAATTTTGTAAACCTCTATAAGGTCACCCCTCAGCCTCCGACGCTTCAGGGAAAACAGCCCCAGCCTGTTCAGCCTCTCCCTGTAGCTCAGATCCTCCAACCCTGGCAACATCCTTGTAAATCTTTTCTTAACCCTTTCAAGTTTCACAACATTTTTCCGATAGGAAGGTGACCAGAATTGCACGCAATATTCCAACAGTGGCCTCACCAATGTCCTGTACAGTTGCCACATGGCCTCCCAACTCCTATACTCAATACTCTGACCAATAAAAGAAAGCATACCAAATGCCGCCTTCACTATCCTATCTACCTGCGATTCCACTTTCAAGGAGCTATGAACCTGCACTCCAAGGTCTCTTTGTTCAGCAACACTCCCTAGGACCTTACCATTAAGTGTATAAGTCCTGCTAAGATTTGCTTTCCCAAAATGCAGCACCTCGCATTTATCTGAATTAAACTCCATCTGCCACTTCTCTGCCCATTGGCCTGTCTGGTCAAAATCCTGTTGTAATCTGATGTAACCCTCTTCGCTGTCCACTACACCTCCAATTTTGGTGTCTTCTGCAAAATTACTAACTGTACCTCTTATGCTCGCATCCAAATTATGTAAATATCAAAAGGTAGAGGACGCAGCACCGATCCTTGTGGCATTCCACTGGTCACAGGCCTCCAATCTGAAAAGCAACCCTCCACCACCACCATCCTCTGTCTTCTACCTTCGAGCCAGTTCTGTATCCAAATGGCTAGTTCTCTCTGTATTCTGTGAAATCTAACTTTGCTAATCAGTCTCCCATGAGGAAACTTGTCGAACGCCTTACTGAAGTTCATACAGATCACATCTACCACTCTGCTCTCATCAATCTTCTTTGTTACCTCCTCAAAAAACTCAATCAAATTTGTGAGACATGATTTCCCATGCACAAAACCATGTTGACTATCCCTAATCAGTCCTTGCCTTTCCAAATACATGTACATCCTGACCCTCAGGATTCCCTCCAACAACTTGCCCACCACCGACATTAGGCTCACTGGTCTGTAGTTCCCTGGCTTGTCCTTACCACCCTTCTTAAACAGTAACACCACGTTAGCCAACCTCCAGTCTCCTGGCACCTCACCTGTGACTATCGATGATATAAATATCTCAGCAAGTGGCCCAGCAATCACTTCTCTAGCTTCCCACAGAGTTCTTGGGTACACCTGATCAGGTCCTGGGGATTTATCCACCTTTAACCGTTTCAAGACATCCAGCACTTCCTCCTCTGTAATCTGGACATTTTGCAAGATGTCACCATCTATGCTGGGACCTCTGCTGTCATAATCTACATAAATGATTTGGAGAAAAACATAGCTGATTTAATTAGTAAGTTTGCGGATGATACAAGGATTACATATGTTTCCTTCTTTTTCTTAACCAAACCCTCAATTTCTTTAGTCATCCAGCATTCCCTATCACCTATCAGCCTTTCCTTTCCCCGTAACAGGAATATACTTTCTCTGGATTCTCGTTATCTCATTTCTGAAGGCTTCCCATTTTCCATCCGTCCCTTTACCTGCAAATATCTGCCCCCAATCAGCTTTCGAAAGTTCTTGCCTAATACTGTCAAAGTTGATCTGTTCAGCCACGGAGTGATGGGGTTGGATGGTGCGGGTGTCCCAGAGATGTTCTCTGAAACAATCCGCAAGGAGGCATCCTTTCTCCCTGATGTACAGGAGACCAAATCGGATGCAATGGATACAGTAGATGACATTGATGGAGGAAGAAGTAAATTTCTGTCAGATGTGGAAGGATCCTTGTGGAGACCAACACCTGGTGGAAGAACGACCCTGATGAAGAGCTTATGCCTGAAACGTCAATTCTGCTGCTCCTCAGATGCTGCCCGACTCACCGCCCTCCTCCAGCATCACACTCCCGACTCTGATCTCCAGCATCTGCAGTCCTCATTTTCTACCAACCAGCTAAAGCATCCAATCTCCTGAAGTGCTGACTGCCTGTCTCTGAGGTCCCCAGCATCATAAAAGCCAGTCATAAACCAATGAGATTCAATCCATTTAATAAGGAAATGACTAGGTGAATTAGGCACAACATGGGATGGAACAATATTTTAACTGTGACACTAAAGTCTAATGCTAGGTGCACAATTAACTCCTGACAAATCCATTTTATGGCGGCTACAACCCTGACACTGATCTAACAGTGTGCAAAATTGCACAGATATTTTTCTACACAGTGCCGGACAAATCTGATTCAGCCAATTATTGTTTTATTAGTCTATTTAAAACCAAAAATAGTGTTGGAGGTGTCATCAACAATGCTAGCAAGCAACAAACCCACCAATGACCTGCTCATAAATGCTCTTTTCAAACTCCATTTGGACCAAGACAAAATATGGGCGAAAGAGCTGGATATCAGAGATGAATGGAATGTGATTGCCCTCAACATCAAAGCAGAATTTGTTAGAGTTGTGGCATCAATGTTAAATTGAACTTATTGGGAACTGAGGGAAAACTCTCCACTGCTTGGAACTGTACCTGGCAAAAAGGAAGATGATGTGGTGGTTTTAAGCCAAATCATCTTCAGCTGCATCATTAGTGACAAGCCCTCCATCACAAAGGTTGGATGTGTGAAATATTGTCAATGTTCAAAATAAGTCTTCATGGCTAATCCTCTGGGCGTTTGCTTGCCAATAGAGGGTCAATGGACCCAACATTGTTAATTCTGATTCCTCTCCACAGATACTGTCAACAAAATCCCATTCTGTATTGTAGTAATATTCTTCTAAGAAAACATTTCAAATCTTGTAATGTCTCTAAAATGCAGTAGAGAATGTTTCAGTATAATCTTTATGGTATTATAGATGAAAATGGAGGATCCCTGCATTTTTTATTCTTTCTGGGAAGTTTTTCACCTTTTGAACAAAATGGAGATATTTTACATCCAACATGAAATCCTGGTCTTTGGAATATGCCAGTCTGCAACATTCAGTCAAGGTCAAAATTTACACTGGAATACTAACAAGTTTTGAGCAGACCAAAGAGCATTTTCATCATGTTGATGATCTTCCAAGTGCAGTTGGTGTTTGTGTAGGTGTCTGTCCTGGGGACCAGACAGTAGAGCACTGAGTCCTATATTATAGAGCTGCTTGGGAAGAACCTTGACAAAAACCATTGCATCTCTCTCCAGACCTTCTTTGCCAAGGCACTTTCCAGAAGGAGATCTGTAATAGTTACTAGAGCAGTTGCTTTGAGGGCAGCATGAGATGGTGCACAGAGTCCAGGCATGCATGAAGGATCTTGCAGAGAGGGCCCACCAGCCGAACTATGTCTTGATGCTTATTGGAAATTTATGGCAAAGAGATATTTTGCCAAATTACTTTGACGGTCTTCTCAGTGAACCACCTGACAGGATCCATACGCTTCTTTTCCCACAGAGTCTTGAGGATACTATGTGTTGACCACTACCTGATGGACTTGTGGTCAAAGGTATTTTCCTTTGCAAATGTTTTCACAAGGGACAGATGATATGGAGCGTTCTGCAGCATTGAGGTCAGACTCAACCTTCATACCATCAGGGACAGGTAGAACCTCAGTACATAGTAATATTTGTGTTTGCACACAGAGGGTCAATGCACAGCTTGATGCAGCCACAAAGGTGGCCATCAGAATGAGGCAGTGTTGGGTACATTCTTCTTCTCTCATCCAAAGCTTTGTACATCATGTTCCATGAACACAGTCCATCTTTGACCTCTAGATGTAATGGAAGATGGCTTGGATGACTGCAGTGGTGAAGGCTTGGGGAATAGGCTAGACATTTGCCATATACAGCAACACTAAACATATCTGATGACCGCATTGTAAATTCAACAGAGAGAGAACAGTACTCCCATCTGGTCAATTTCTGCTTTACCTTGGTGGTATGCTCCTTCCAAGTTTTAATGTAGGGACCAATCCCTCTGAACTATAGCTCCTGCATCTTCAGGTAATCTGGCCTGACAGTGAAGGTGATAAAAGATCATTTTGCCCAGTTCCCAAAGAATTTGGCCTTGCTCTTACCTCAACTTACTTCGCCATTCAGAGATGTTACAACTTATCTCTGGAGCAGCTAGGTCTTGATCCCAGGTCTCCTGGTCCAGAGGTACAGACATTATCACTGCACCAATCACTTATTTTCCTTCAGATTTTTCTGGATTCTTTTCACTGTTGGTCTCTTAACAGTTTTGCCACAGCAAGCATGTTATAATATAATCTAATACCCAGCACTGGCACCATATTGTACTCTGATGTCTGATTCACAATCACTGGTTGCTTCTGGTTGGATAGTGTGCTGCCACCTATCCTACTTCCTTTTCTGAGTAACTATTCATATTCATATTCATTGTAGGATGGACCATAAATAAACTCAACAGAAGAGGCCCTAAGATGAAAAGATTAATTTTGGGTAACAAACTACATCAATTACAGGTTACATTAACTCCTAGGCACATTAACTATAACTACATGAGATAGAGAAGTAGGTCTTCAGGAAACCATGCCAGTCTCCAGCTGATGCAGCACTCTGAGGCTGTGTGACATTGTCAGACTGGGCAGAGCTCAGTATTGCTCATTATTAACTCTTTCAGAACTATTAGTTATATTGACTGTTTCTTCCATAAGGACTCATGAGAACCACTGTAGGTTTTTTTCAACTAACTGCAAAATAGTGCAAACCTTCCACATGTTTTATCCCTCAAAATTCAAACTGAAATTGAGTCCCATCTGCATTCTACGTGGTGAAAGATAAAGTGAGTATTTTCTCTGTTTGAAGCTTAGGCACATTCAGTATATGAAGATTCAATCAACACCACAGCAAAACAGCAACTGCTACCTTTTCCAAACTGAATTGCTTGAGTCTGTCAGCAAACACACCTAAATATATTAACAAAAGGAACCTTTCAACCCACAGCCCACCTTGACAACAAAATAGCATACTTTGGGATGTTCTGAAACAAAAGTGTAAATTTACAAAGCCACATTTGTTTCTGTAACCCATATGAATAATTTATATTATGAATGGAGTTCTATGATCCTTTCCCCAGATTTTCTGGCTGTATTACAAACTTAGAGATAGATCATTCATTGTTCAAGTTGTTCATTGTTGACACCGATCTTTTAAAATAGGCATAGGATACCTTTTAAATATAATTAACCTATGGTTGTTTGAGATGAATTTATTACCAGTTTCTCCATTACGTGTTTACTTATCTTAAAATTAACACCTTTAACCTGCAACCTAAAAGAATATTCTTGTAACCAAAAGTTATATTCTGAGTTATGAGTAAAATCTTCACCACACAAGGGCAATAGGGCAGAGTCGTTACCCACAGTTCTCACCAGGGCATGGCTTTGATAGTTGTTACAGTGCCCCAAGATATGAATAATGCAATGATGTGACGTACAAGAACAACAGTGACTGCAGTGATTGTTGTAGTATAGTTGACAGAGACTGATTGTTACAACAACTCCATTATATCATGCAACTACTAACATGGTAGAAGGCTGATTAGATGGGTCTTAGATAACTTTTCATCTAACCATTCCCAGAAAAAAATTTTAAAAAGTGAGGAAACACCGTGAGACCAATCTAAACACTCCCTATCTGTTCGATCAGGGGATTTCAAATTTACAACCTTCAAATAGTTTAATTGCGGTGCAGTATGTTGTATTGAAAACAAAATCAATAAGAAATCAACCCTACAATTTTTGTTTTATATCCTTTCAAAAAAAGTCTATCAAGTTGAATGGGTGTAGAAAAAGTGTACCCATGCAAGATTAAGAAAATGCAGCCTGCAGCCACTTGACTCCTTTCCTATGCCACTCACTACCACTTTCAATCCAGTTGCAAAGATAAGTAAAATATAGAAATAAGAATAACAGAAAGAGAAAAACAAAAGTATTCAAAAGTGATGATTAGAAGGGAATGTACAAAGGCAGAAGAATAAGAGAAAGAAAAACAAGAGCTTGAAGATCGGGTGTAGGTTTGCTCACTGAGCTGTAGGTTTGATATCCAGACATTTCATTACCTGGCTAGGTAACATCAACAGTGGTGACCTCCAAGTGAGGCTTCACTTGGAGGTCGCCACCGATGATGTTACCGAGCCAGGTAATGAAATGTCTGGGTATCAAACCTACAGCTCAGCGAGCAAACCTACACCCTAAACCTCAACCTGAGCTATAAACCTTCACAAACCTTGCGAAAGCTTGAAGATATTTTAGAGAAACTGTATTCTTAGCATAAAATAATAAGGAGTATATACAACAGAAACAGACAATTTGTCTCTATCTGCAATATCTATGCCAGAGTTTATGCTCCACTCAAACCTCCTTGCATCTTCCTTTATCTAAACCTAACCATCCCATCTCTGTCCTTTGAATGTTTATCTAATCACTTCTTAAATGCACCTGTACTGTTTGCCTCAAACCCTTCTTATAAGAGTAAGGTCAGTATTCCCACCACTCTCTGGATGAACTGTGTCTTTCTCCTCAATTCACTGTTTGTTTCCTTAGTTTTGCTCTTCCTCATAAATGGAAAAAAACTCTTTTTCAGTGTTTTCACTATCAAAATCTTTTGTGATTTTAAAAGCCTCTATTATGACTCACCACTCATAAGTCCTTTCTCAAGATGAGTGAATAAAAAGTAAAGACAGATGCAACTTGTTTACCGTTATCTGATAAATATGACTTTCTGATTCTGTGATGTGGAGATGCTGGTGTTGGACTGGGGTGGACAAAGTCAGAAGTCACATTACACCACATTATAGACCAACAGGTTTATTTAAAATCACAAACTTTTGGAGACCTGCTCTATCTTCAGGTGACTTCATGTGACTTCTGATTCTGGTATCATCCCTGTACATCCTTTTTGTATGATCTCCAGTCTTTTGTATATTTTAAAAATAAGGCATCCAGAACTGTGTGCAAGTGTGGTCGAAGCAAGATTCAAAATCAAGTTTAGCATATCTTCTTTTTCAATTCCATCCTGCTCGAAATAAGTAGGAGAAAGTAAGGACTGCAGATGCTGGAGATCAGAGCTGAAAATGTGTTGCTGGAAAAGCGCAGCAGGTCAGGCAGCATCCAAGGAGCTAGAAATAAGTACTTGTGTTTAGTTTGACATTTTATAGCTTTATTAATTTGTGTCATGACTATTAGTGATTTGTGTTTTTGTAGTCCCAAATCTATTTGTTTCTCTACCCCATTTAAGTTATTTGAATAGAATTTTAACTGTAAGGAAGGCTAAAGAACAAGAAGTGGCGTCAGATTGGAAAATCTTACCCATTTCTGGTTTTAACTGGAGCAGGTTTGTAAGTGGGGGAACACTTGTTGAGCTGCCAGGAACATTTTAAAAATATTCAAAGAGATAAACTTTAATCCAGCATACTGACTTTAACAGTCACCATGCATGTTTCTTGACCTGCAGGTTCAACAGGTAAGAATACAGAGAAAAGTTCTCCTTCAATGAAACAGACAAGCTAAAATGACTTCAAACAATGAGACCGAATAGGTGCAGTCCTACCTGAGTGAGTAGCTAGTTGTCACAGTGATTTTTCTAAGCATGTGCTCTTACTGTTTGACAGGTGACTTCTTGGAAGTAAGTTCACTAGTCTCAGAAATTACTTGCCTTTATTTGCATTCTGATGATGTCATCTTCACTATGACATGGAGAAGCTTATGCAGCTCTATCTTGTATTCCTGATGAGGAATGAGGAGCAGTGCTAGCTATAACGACAGGAGGAGCAACACCAGCAAAACTAGCAAATGGATTAGTTGTTTTAACACTTGTGAGCACCAATGCCTATATCGTCGCTGACATCTACAGCCTCTTGGATTGAGAACTCTTTCCCATTATAGCACTTGGGAATGCATTGTCAGAATCCATTAAGGAGGAAAACAATGGACAAGCCATTTTCCCTCCCCATCCACCCCAGTTCTCCACTCTCCATGGAATTCTGAACTCTCTTCTGCAAGGAAAGAAAGGAGAGATTGTGAGTGTGAAAAATGGATTGCGTGCAGAGTAAGGAAGAACTAGCTGTGAGATGGCACAGAGATAAGAATGTGAGTGCATATATTACTGTTTAGATGAGGAATGAATGGAACTGCGGGTGTGTTAGCTTAAGGAATATTGTGCAGGAAATGCTAGGAAAATTAGACAGTGATGGTTGGTACCTATTGTGTTATGCCACTCATCTCTTTTGCTCTCCTGAGGTCTTTAAACTTCTTTGGCACCACCTCAAAGTTTGAGAAATCACACTTTTACTGCTTAACACCTCAGTTCCTTCCATCTATGCCTGTTTGGCTTTGAGAGGCTGACCTCTTCCATCCTCAGCAAATTTCAACTTACTTTATCCACTGAAGGATCTCCGCGTAAGAATTGAAGAACCAAAGGACAGCTTTCCCAGTTATCCTATTCATTCCTGAGGTGTTGAAGCGACAGGACTCCAAATGCAGTTCAGTAAATTTAACTGTGATGGAGAGCTTTAACAAGAAATCCTTCTTTTGATGGTATCTGTGTGTAACCTTACCAACCCTCATCAATTAGTCAGACATCTGGCCGTGGGAATGCTTATGCTTTGGCTAGTGATCCACTGCAGAGGTCATTGACAGACCAACATGTTCTGACTCAATGTTGGTTGCCCAAAACATGAGTTTGTTGTAGGTTTCACCCTTATTTTAAAATTATTTTGCTTAACAGAATGTAACATGTAGAGGACCTTGAAATCACATGCAAAATATATGTCATTCTGAAAAATATATTAAATAGATTAGATTAACTAGATATATATTAAAAACTCCTGTTTACAAAAGCATACTTTCAGTTGTCACATTTTTTGTCAGACTATTGTATCTGAATTTTTCAATTATAAATTCCAATATATGCAGCCACAATGAAAGCAGCCAATGCAAACTTGTCGTATCGAATTACACCTGACTAAATATTGTGTTTGCAGCTTTACATTCCAAAACATGTATGGCAAAGAAATTCTAATGGTCTAGCAAACGCCACATGTTGAATCTTAAGTCTTTTTGGCTAAGTGTGAGTTGCATCAGGTTTTTAGGTAGGTTTTCACCATGAGTGTTCCCTTAACTGTCTACCTCATCCTGTTGTCTGATTCTAGCCCCATTTTGCTACACGCCCAGAAGAACTAGCCACTGCTGGGATATCTCGGAATTGAACAGTATCCTATTGCAGGGATTATGCACCTGAACAGGCACTGACAGTTTGAAGCTGCACTGCATGGTTCCTGATATTTGCCTTGAGCCTGGCAGACAAGGGAAATTTGTTACCCCACTTTGTGGGCAGGGATATAGAGGTCCTGCTGAATGGGTGGTGCACAGGCAGGATGCCAGCAGATCAAGTCAGTCTGGTCTGAGGTCAGTGCAGCCTCAGCCACCGGAGGAATGCACAGCAATGTCGAAAGACAGTCAATGATCGTCTCCACCCTGCCTATGTAAATGGCATCATCTTCTCTCTGACACCTCACACTCACTCTTTCTCTGCTACTGAATCCACCTCCCAGCAAACGCATAGTCTATCACATTCACTGTTACCTGCAACATATTTTCTCACTCACTCTCACCCATCCCAACTCCAAACAACATTCACTCTGTGTGCCCTTGACACTACCTTTTCACTTGCTCAGCATATCTCTCCACCTGCACCAGAAGTTACAGCTGAGCCACCCACTTTCATCTCTTTAGTACCTGCATCTCTCATTGCAGGAGTAAAACTGTACACAATAGAGCAGAAAGAATCAAGACAGGAGGCTGTCTGACACTCAACTCCTCACCCGTTTTGTGGACAACATCCTATTTCTGATCATCCCAAGCAGCTGACTGTCTCCAAACCCTTAGATTGTTATCGGAACTTTTCCTTGATTTACTGTGCCAGAACTCTCCTGACCGAAGGCTATCTCCCTTGGCATGCCTGAGGACTACTGACAACCATGACAAGGTTCCTAGCTTTGTATCTGTGCCAAACCTCACAATAGTATAGCAGTCTAGAAGGAATAGAATGTTATTTAGGGTTTAATGAAGTAGGGTGGAAGATGGCTTGTGTAGCCAGTTAGGTTCTGTAAAGTCAAACCGTTTTCTTTGTCGTATGTCCATGGCTTTCATCAGAGATTAAATAAAATTTGCTAAATTCACGTGAAAAGAGTTAGAACTTGTTAGAGTCACTACATTAGGTTAGTACATTGAGTACAGATGTTGCAAGGTCATATTGCAGCTGTACAGGACATTGGTTTGGCCATTTTTGGAATACTATGTGCAAGTCTGGTCTCTCTACTGTAAAAATGACGTTCTGAAACTTTAAAGGCTTCAAAGAAGATTTACAAGGATGTTGCCAGGGTTGGAGGGTTTGAGCTATAGGGAGAGGCTGAATAGGCTCGGGCGCTTTTCCCTGGAGTATCGGAGGGATGACCTTATAAAGGCTTATAAAGTCATTAGGGACATGGATTGGGTGAATAGACACGGTCTTTTCCTTGGAGTGGGGGAGTCCAAAACTAGACGGCATAGGTTTAAGGTGAGAGGGGAAAGATTTAAAAGGGACCTAAGGGGCAACTTTTTTATGCGGAGTGTGTTGCATATATGCAATGAGCTACCAGAGGAAGTGGAGGTTGGTACAATTACATTTAAAAGACATCTGGATAGGTATATGAATAGGAAGGGTTTAGAGGGATATGGGCCAAGCGCTGGCAAATTAGACTAGATCAATTTAGGATATTTGGTCAGCATGGACAAGTTGGACCGAAGGGTCTGTTTCCGGGCTGTCCACCTCCATTGGCACTGTGACACTACATTTCCCAGCGGGCAGTGCTGCTGCAGTATTGCTGCTGTTCTCTTAGTCTCCTGATCTGAATGCTGGTGACGAGTGGTGAAGTGAAACAATCCAGTTAAGATTTGCTTCCATGCAGCCACTTATTTTATTGTTCCCGATTTCACACCGAAATCCTGCACATGAAAATTATTCTGACTGCACTGTGGAATTGAAGGTGGTTCAGGATAGTGGATAGATACCTACAGGCTGAGCTTTGTGCTGCAGGGTCCCGAGATGGTTTGAGGATCCCGGCGCGGACTGTGTGTGTGGGGAGGCCAGGCCGGAGTGAAGTTGGATCAGCAAAGCATCTTGATTCCTTGGTGCAGCCGAGATGAATAAAGAAGGTAGTTTCATTTCGAGGTCGGGCACTGTTACGCACAGATATCTTAATAACCATTGTCGTTTATATAGCGACTTTAGTTTAATCATAGATCATATGGTAAAACACACAAGGTGCTTCCACAGAAAAAGAAATAACGGAGGGACCTATCAGGACATAAGGATTGTGTTGGACAAGAAGAAACAGCGATAGAAAGATAGAGCAGTTTAGGGAGTTATGGAATCTGAGTTAAGGACCAAGGCAGTAGAAGGCACGGTTCTAATGTTGAGATGATTAAACTGAGAGATGCTCGAATTATAAAAGAATGCAGAGATTTCAAAGTCATGATTTGGAGGGGCCGGTGTTGGACTGGAGTGGACAAAGTTAAAAGTCACACAACGCCAAGTTGTAGTCCAACAGGTTTATTTGCAATCACCAGCTTTCAAAGTGCTGCTTCTTCCGGTGATTTCGAAGGGTTGTAATGCTGAAGGAGATTGTATATCGAGAGAGGTGATAAGATTTGAAAACAAGGATGAAATTTTAAAAATGAATGTGTTGTTCGGCTGGGACAAAGAATCTAAACATGAAGGATAAATGGCAGTATAGAAATTGGGACTCTGGCAACAGAGGTTTATGACTTCAAGTTTATGGAAGGTAGATTACGGGAGGCTGTCTTGAAACAAAATAAGGATCAGTAGTGATGGTCGGTAAATTCCTGGGAAAGATTCAATCACGGAATGAATGAAGAGAGAAAAATCACAAGGAGACTGGACAAAAACTGCGTCTTTAATCAGAACTTGCTTCTCTTCCATGCTTGCTGTCTACTAGCACCAGCAAACCCTCTGTGCTGCGCTTTTCTGGAGTCTCTCTTCCTACCAAAGTGTGTTCTATCAAATACCAGCTTCAAGTTTTTGTTCACTCACACAACCTATCAACAACCCATTGCAGATTCCTATGTCTCCAAGGAATGCTCTTTCACCTATGTTTATGTTGTCAGATACATTATGTTCTGCCCCCTCCTCCCAAGTCATTAATATGTCTCCTTGTTTGAGTAAATAATTTGGGGCCTAGGATCCTTATGGCACTCTACTATCTTTGTTTTTCCAACCTGTAAAAGCCCCATTAATCCTTACTCTGCTTCTGTTTGTTAACCAATCCTTAATCCATATCACTTAATTCTCAATACTGTTGGAGCTTTTATCTTGTACAGTAGCCTTATTGAAATAAATGCCTTTTGGAAATATCAATTAACATGTGAGCCAGAAAAGAAAGTTGGATGCTCAGTTGTTTGTTGGTTATAAGATCAAGGAAATAGGTGGTGGGTCTTATGGAAGGAATGAGGGAAAATGTTAACAGAGAAACTGGCATCAGAAAAAGATGCAAGCTAAGAACTGGGGTGGAGCAGAGCAGGACTTTGAAGGAAGTTTGGCCTGGGGTCTATAGGATTGAAGGGATATGACAGAGATATCTGAAAACTTAATGATTAAGATGTCCAAGAAAAAGTAGGGCAAGGATGGAGAGTGATATCAAAGTGTGGTCAGAGATGGTCTTACCTGTTATAACACCACATGAGATGGAAAGGTCAAGAAAGTGTCTGTGAATAAGACTGAACATATTAATTAATAATTGGAGTGGACCGTTTGGTCCATGGCTCAACTTCACTCTCTTGCCTGCTGTCCATATCCTTTCATTCACTATCAAAAATCTGCATCTGTCTTGAATATGTTCAATGATAAATATCACAACTTTCTGGGATAGACAATTCCAAACACTCAATCCTCAGAGTGAAGAACCTTTGCTCCTCTCACTCTCTGAAGTAATTTGACTGCTTACTCTGAAGCTATGTGGCTCCATTCTTGACTTCCCAGTTAGATGAAGAGACCAAGACTGTTCAGAACTTTGACCATATCAGTGAAGTCCCCCCTCATTCTTCTGCATTCCAGAGAGTGCAGGCCTAATTCACTCAGCTCCTCAATGTAGAACAACCCTCTCAGGAACAAATCTAATGTACCTTCATTATACCATATTGAAGGGATGTATATTTTTTCTTCAGAACATGGAAACTAAAATTTCTCCCTGGTGTGTTCTTACGAAAGGCCTGTACAATTGTAACAAAACATTTTTGTTCTTGTACTCCCAAATCTTTGCATTAAAGGCCAACATGCCATTTACCTTCTGAATTGCTTGCAGTATCTGCATGCTAAGTTTCTCAACGTCATTTCATGCCTTTGAAAAATATTCTTTACAGCCTCTTCATTGCAGCTTCACCGCTTATAGTTAGTCTGTCAATGTCATTTAATGCTGAAAAGGTGTTGCTGGAAAAGCGCAGCAGGTCAGGCAGCATCCAAGGAGCAGGAGAATCGACGTTTTGGGCATGAGCTCTTCAGGAATGATTCCTGAAGAAGGGCTCATGCCCGAAACATCGATTCTCCTGCTCCTTGGATGCTGCCTGACCTGCTGCGCTTTTCCAGCAACACTTTTTCAGCTCTGATCTCCAGCATCTGCAGTCCTCACTTTCTCCAATGTCATTTAATGCCTTTGAAAAATATTCTCCTTTTCTTACTGATTTTTGAGAAGATTTGTAGCTCAGGTTGATGATAAGTCTGTAAGTTAGCTCACTGAGCTTGAAGGTTTGTTTTCAGCTGTTTCGTCACCATTCTAGGTGACATCATCAGCGCTTCACCAGAGATTTTCACTGATGATGTTACCTAGTGATCCTTGTGATGTCCCAATAGCTACAGTCTGCCAACTTGAAAATGCCCTGTTGATTCCTATTGACTGGTCAACAAACAAGAAGGAATCTTCCAGCTATGCAACAGATTCCAGTTCTACCTGCCTCAGAAATGTCATGTCCAAACAGGTTGATTAAAAACACATATTAAGTCTCTAACTTTTGTGTGGTGATGTCTGGAAAGCCTTTTGGAAATCCAAGTACATTACATCAACTGGTTCCTTTTTTCTTCTTTACTAACTACGTCGGCAATTCTGTAATAACTTGTCAAAATTTATTTCCCTTTATAAAACCACATTCATTTTAGCTGATTGTTCTCAGAAAATCATAGTTAACATCCGTAGTAATTGGTATGATACTAGTGATTTCCTAATTACTATGATCTGCTGAGTAGCTTGTAATCTTTCATTTTCTCTTCCTCCTTTCTTGAATAACAGTAATACAATTCACTGCCCATTCAAGAATCTGAGAAGTTTTGGAAAACCTTTCTCACCACCTCCTTTATCTCTGCTGCTATTTTGGAACACTTGAATGTAGACCATTAGGGTCCGAGATTTTTTGGCTTTCAGTCCAATGAAAATTTTCCAATTATTTTTCTCTGTTGATGTTAACTAGCTTAGGATCCACACACTTATTTCCTCCACAGTTACCCCGGTTTTCTTTCTGGAATGTCAGTCGTGGCTTCACCTCTGAAGGTAGACACTATATTTGTTCAAATTCTCTGTCATTTCCTCATTCCTCATGTTAATTTCTCCTTTCACTGTCTGTAAAGGACTAACATTTACTTCAGCTACTTTCTGGAGTTTGTACGTTCTCCCTGTGTTCTGGGTGGGTTTCCACCAGGTGTTCTGGTTTCCTCCCTTCAGTTCTTTTCAACATTACAAGCACACCATAAGACTATAAGACTCTTCTTTTAATCCAATATTATCCTTAACTTTCCTAGTAAACCACAAATGGATCTTTCTTGTTGAGTTTTTGTATTTTTAATGGACTGTATTTTAATTGAACATTTGTTTCCCATTCTTTATTTAACATTATACTTTTTACTCAATTGTATGTCATCAACCTTGGCCAACTCTGCTCCCACATCTATGTAAAAAATTAGCTTTGTTTACTTTTAAGATTTTTGTTTTGATTTGGAGTACAGAAGTTTACGAAAGTAATATGGAATTTAATATTGTCATCATTGAGTTTTGAGAAGATTTGTAGCTCAGGTTGCGGTTCTGGATGTAAGTTTTACATCCAGAGTATTATCATTTTTCCCAGATTACTAATTAAACCTAACTCATTGCAAAGTACCAGATCATTGATAGCTTTATCCTTAGCTGGTTCCACTAAATATTGTTGCAGTAAACTATTATAGAGCCACACAGCATGGAAACAGACCCTTCAGTCCAACTCATTCATGTCGACCATGTTTCCCACACTAAACCCGTCCCATTTGCCTTTATGGAATTGGGTCACAGATTAGCCACAAGGCTAATGAGAGAACAGGATTGAAGGGAGTAAAAAGTCTGCTCCCTCGCTGTGATCCTGTGTATTGTTTGGTGGTGCTGCAGACTGTTCAAGACCCTGAGCTAACATGTCTCAAAAAGTAGTTAAATGAAGAAAACTTTTTCAGATTCACACCTGTTGCAAATACAGATTGTTCTGAAGTCAAGATTCTTGGTGCATCCAATGAGACTAAAATATTTTACAAAGCTGAATTGTAGTCTCTATTTGGGCCCTTTCTTACAATGGCAAATAACATTCAAATGCAGCTGAGAAGTACTGTATCTTGTGCCCTTGCATGGTCAGTTCAGGGAGCCCTGGATGGTCAGCGACAAGACATGTAACTTACTGCCAATCCTTCATGACTGAAGATGGGTACGATCTTGACCTCGGTGTCTGCCATTCAACAACTTTAGTTTGTTGGAATGAAAGTCATTGAAAAGTTATGTTTAAAATGAATACACTTGAATGGAAGATATTCAACTGAAGGAGCTACAGAATAACTACTACAGAAGAATATAATGGTCACAAAACTCGGGGCAATTACGAACAATCACAAGACAGATGCAGAGGAAAAGGATATAATTCATGTTTCAGGGCTACTGTGGCACATGAGCAGCATTCCTACCTCTGGGCAAGGAGGTCCAGGTTCCAGTTTCACCTGCCCTGGATATGTGTCATAACACATCCAAGGCAGGTTAATTAAGAATAATTGGAACTTCCAGTCTTCAAATTGCAAGTTAATCAAATAACAAGATACAAACTTATATCCATGTCTCATCCACATTGTTGAAACCACAATAAGTGGATAAAATAGTCCAATTCATACAGCATCTCTCATGTAGCACTAAATATCGTGATAGCATTCTACAAATTCATCTTTCAAATTACCTTTGCCAGTTTGATTTCCCCTGTCTACATGAATATATGTTTCCTGAAAAATAACAAAATAAACAATGTAATAGTTGATTTGTTTTGTTGATTTAAGCATCATGGCACTTATTGCACATTCCTAATTGGAAGATGATGATTTGCTACTTTCTTGAACTGTGAAGATGAAGGAGTGATGATCTGGTTTCAAGTCAGAATGGTGAATGACTTGGAGGGGTACCATTAGGCGATAATGTTCTCATGCTTCTGCTTCCTTAGGTGGTTGCAATTCCGTGTTTGGAAGGTGCAGTTAAGGAGTAACTTTTGTCTTTGTTCTCTAGTGGATGTGGCTGTTGCTGTCTGGCCAGCATTTATTGCCTGTCCCGAGTTGTCCTTGAGAATGTGGCGGTAAGCCACCTTCTTGAATCGCAGCAATCCATGTGCTGTAGGTTGACCTACAATGCCCTTAGGAAGGGAATTCCATGATTTTGGCCCAGCGACAGTGAAGGAATGGCACAATATTTCCAAGTTAGGATGGTGAATGGCTTGGAGGAGAACTTGCAGATGATAGCGTTCCCATATATCTGCTGCCTTTGTCCTTATAGGTGGAAGTGATCATGGGTTTGGAAGATACTAATTAAGGATCTTTGATGAATTTCTGCAATGTGTCTTGTAAATGGTACACACTGCTGCTACTAAGTTTAAGTGGTGGAGGGAGTGGATTTGATGCCAATCAAGTGGGCTGCTTTGTCCTGGATGGTGTCAAGCTACTTGAGTGTTGGAGCTGCACTCATCCAAGCAAGTAGGGAGTATTTCATCACATTCCAGACTAATGCCTTGAAGATGGTGGGCAGGCTCTGGGGTGTCAGGAGATAAGTTACACACTGCAGTGTTCCTAACCTCTGACATGCTGTTGTAGCCAATGTATTTGTATGGTGAGTAACCTGTTAAACAATAACCGCAAGGATGTTGACAGAGGGGTGGTGAATGTCAAGGGGTGGTGGTTAGATTCTCTTATTGATGATGGTTATTGCTTGGCATTTGTGTGTCATGAATGTTACATTCCACTTGTCAGCCCAAGCTAGATATTGTCCTGATCTTATTACATTTGAACATGTTTCTATATTTGAGAATTTACAAATGGTGCTGCAATTTGTGCAACCATCAGCAAACATCCCCACTTCTGACCTAATGATAGAGGGAAGGTCATTGATGAAGCAGCTGAAGACAGTTGGGCTTAGGCACTACCCTTAGGATCTCCTGCACAGATGGTCTGGTGCTGAGATGAATGGCCTCGAGTAAGTAAAACCATCTTCCTACGTGTCAGATATGACTGCAACCAGTGGAGACTTTGCCCCTCGATCTCCATTAATTCTAGGGCTCCTTGATTCCACACTAAATCGAATGAGGCCTTGATATCAAGGGCTGTACCTCTCACCTCACCTCTGGAATTCAGCTCTTTCATCCATTTTTGAGCCAAGGCTGTAATGAGATCAGGTGCTGAGTGGCCCTGGTGAAGCCAAACTGGGCGTCACTGAATAGGTTATTGCCAAGCAGGTGCTGCTTGATGGTACTGTTGATGACACTTTCTATCACTCTACTGATGATTGAGAGTAGACTGATAGGGCGGTAATTGGTTGGGTTGGATTTGTCCTGCTTTTTGTGCACAGGACATGCAAGGGCAATTTTCCACACTGTCGGGTAGATGTTATTCTTGTAGCTGTACTGAAACAGCTTGACTAACTGTGCAGCAAGGTCTGGAGCAAAAGTCTTCAATACTATTTTTGGAATGTTGTTAGTATCCATGCCTCCAGCCATTTCTTGATATCACGTGGAGTGAATTGAATTGTCTGAAGGCTGGTATCTTATGCTGGGGTTTGTTGGAGGAGGCTGAGATGGATCATCCACTGCGCAATTCTGGCTGAAGACTTTGGCCTTATCTTTTGCACTGGTGTTCTGGGTGCTTCCATCATTGGGGTTGGGGATATTTGTGGAGCTGCCTCTTCTAGTGAGTTGTTTAATTGTCCACCATCATTCAAGACTAGATGTGGCTGGACTGCAGAGCTTAGATCTGAGCCATTGGTTGTGGGATTGCTTAACTCTGTCTATAGCTTGATGCTTATGCTGTTTGGCACGCAAGCATTCCTGTTTGGTAGCTTAATCAGATTGACAGTGAATATTTAGGAATGCCTGATGCTGTTCCTAGCATACCTTCTTGCAATCTCCATTGAACCAGGGTTGATCTCTGACTTGGAGGTATTGGTTGAGTTAGGGATATGTCTGAGATTGTGTTGGAGTACAATTCTGCTGTTGATGGCCTAAAGCACCTCTTGGACGTCCAATCTTGATTTGCTAGATCTGTTCAAAATCTGTCTCATTTAGCATAGTGATAGTGCCACATGACACGGAGGGTATTCTCAACGTTAAGACTTCATCTTAACAGGACTGTAAGGGACATTACCATGATTGTAATGCTAAAGAGATAGCAAACCTAGATGCTCATGGGAACTGGTAGAATTTACCTTCAGTTAATTAATAAATCTGGATGAAATTCTTGGATCAGATTATTATAAAATTCCATCTGACTCACTAAAGTCATGGAGATATACAGCATGGAAACAGACCCCTCAGTCCAACTTGTCAATGCCGACCAGATATCCTAACTTAATCTAGTCCCATTTGTCAGCACTTCGTCCATATCCCTCTAAACCCTTCCTATGTTGTGGTTCTGTTCGCCGAGCTAGAAGTTTTTGTTGCAAACGTTTCGTACCCTGGCTAGGCAACATCATCAGTTCTTGGGAGCCTCCTGCGAAGCGCTCCTGCACAAAACACTATATAGGACAAACAGGAAGACAGCTAACAATCCGCATACATGAACATCAACTAGCCAGGAAACGACACGACCAGCTATCCTTAGTAGCCACACACGCAGACAACAAGCAACATGAATTCGACTGGGACAACACTACTATCATAGGGCAAGCCAGACAGAGAACAGCCAGGGAATTCCTAGAGGCATGGCATTCATCCACAAACTCCATCAACAAACACATCGACCTGGACCCAATATACCAACCACTACAGCGGACAGCTGAAACTGACAACCAGAAGCGGCAGGGACAGACCACTATAAACACTGGAGGAAACATCAAAGAAGCGCTTCGCAGGAGGCTCCCAAGCACTGATGATGTCGCCTAGCCAGGGGACGAAACGTTTGCAACAAAAACTTCTAGCTCAGCGAACAGAACCACAACAACGAGCACCCGAGCTACAAATCTTCGCACAAACTTTGAACCCTTCCTATTCATATACCTGTCCAGATGTCTTTTAAATGTTGTAATGTACCAACCTCCGCCACTTCTGGCGTCTCATTCCATACACAGACCATCTTCTGCATGAAGATATTGCTCCTTAGGTCCCTTTTAAATCTTTCCCCTCTCACCCTAAACCTATGCCCTCTAGTTCTGGAATTTCCCACCCAATCCATGCCCCTTATAATTTTATAAACCTCTATAAGGTTTCTTCTTCCCCTCCCCCCCCCCTCCCCCCCCCCGGAATAAAAATGACTGCCCTTACCTGGTCTGGTTTATACATGGCAACAGATTATGGTTGACTTAACTGGTCTCTGAAACGGCCAGGAAACCAGTAATTATGACAAACCACTATAGATTGCCTTTGTTGCAAAAAGTTCTAATCATTTCTTAATATGAATACTGTGTCCAACAGTATATGTAAACTATTCCCAAACTTTATTCTGTCCCTTGTTATTGCTAATCTCCATCTATCCTGATCCTACTCCCAGATCATGAGTCAGGATCCTTTTTCAGTAATATTCTGTGTCATCCTTTTCCATCAGTCTACCTTTTCGTAATGATGTATATACAGTGATATTTATTTCTCATCCTTAGTGGTCATAAAGCCTTATTTCTGTAGTGGTGATTAGATCAAAACCGTTTATTTGTATTTGTGCTGCTAATTCATCCAACCTTTTACAAGTACTTTATGCTTTCAGATAAAAAGCCTTCAATTTTATTTCTAATACAATTCTTTGCTGTATATTATTCACATGCACTATCCCTATCCTTTTCAATTCCTTGACATGTTTGTTTTGTTTAGATTTAAGGGGAATGGTGGTTGGGAGAGCAAGTGAAAGCATGAATTAAGGTAGAGATTGACTTCACGGAGGAGGAGAAGTCATTTGGTGCAGTCTTTGAGACAAGAAAGTAGTGAAAATCTCTCTGAGAAACTTTTTATGACATTTTCCTGTCATACCTCAATATGCCATTATTACAGGTAGAGGTTGAGAGAGGCTGACAAAAGCAGGATAAATATTGTAATAAATGGAGTTTCCAACAGTCCATGTTTGAAGGGAGGCTAGCTGACCTTCATTCTTAGATAGAGATTGTGGTGGAGCCTAGAATAATAAACCATACAAATAGATCCTTTGCTGTGTTGCTCGAGTCTTGAATGGTGGTGGACAATCGAACTACTCACTAAAAGAGACAGCTCCATGAATATCCCCAACATCAAAGGCACACTAAAAGTATTTTTATTCCATCAATGTTTGTTATCTATTCCTGCACCAATTAAGAGTGTACTAATAGTATTCTTATACAAGTAGAGTATGATAAAACTATTAATACACCACCAGTCTAAACACATTACAGTTATCAAGGGGATTGCAAAGCTATTCTTGTAATAGTTGGGTATTCTATACTAAGTTTTATTGTTATAAATGATAATGCAAATTAAAATAATTGAGTTGCAACCAGCCATTAGGTTAATCAATACTTTTGGCATTATTATCTGATGTCTAAGCTTGCTTTCCTTCATGATTAAACCACATCAATTCTTGATTTGTTTAGTGTTTATGATGTGTTGAACTAGAACAATTTGTGTTCTGAAAGGCGATGGTTTCTTTGAGTTCAGGTGGATTCCGAAAACGAAAACATGATAACATGCAGCCTCGTAACCGAAAGGAGGAAAGGGAAAGCAAAGTAAATCCAGCCTCTCCAGTGTTGTTATCCTTTAAATGTAAGTAATTTACTTGTTTACCAATGTTATTATTATCTTCATCCCATTTTTAGGTCATTGTGCCAGTCTAAGGCATCCTAAAGCTATTCTGAGTATAGCTGTACTGAAGTGACTAACATAATGAGAACATACCCAGGAATAGATTAGAAATAGCAAAAGGAAGCCAAAATAAAAATTAAATTGAAAATTGACTTAGATATGAATTCAGAGATGGAGTGACAAGAAGTATGAAACATAAACTAATTCAATGGTTGAAGAATGAAATCTAAACAAAAATATTACAAATTTATCATAAACCTAACACATCACTGTTTGCTCTTGCGGTTCTGTTGCTCTCTTGAAGATTTCAACCTTTTTTCAGACGTTTGTGCAGGCCCAACCATTCTGTTGCATTGCACCAAATTGGAAGTCTTGATAGTGTCAGAAAACTCTATAATCATAATTCAGCCCAATCGTCTCCTTACCAAATGTCCTAATTTGTACAAAAATTCCTTGATGTCTTGCAGGAGTAGAAATATTAATTTGTGTAATGATTGAGACCAGCTAAATTGAAATGCTGCTTTTATTTTTTGAGTAGAGGAGTAGGGCCTGTTTCATTGAATGTATACGCAACTTGTGTTAATGTGAAATTAAAGCAAAATATGTCTCTCAAAATTTGACATGAAGTGGGAGGTGATCTATATTATGTTGCATTCTTCTGGTTTCTGATAAAACTAAACCAGTGCAGTCACTTTATGGTGTCATAATCTAACACTAACCAGATTAGATTACTTTACAGTGTGGAAACAGGCCCTTCGGCCCAACAAGTCCACACCGACCCGCCGAGGCGTAACCCACCCATACCCCTACATTTACCCCTTACCTAACACTATAGGCAATTTAGCATGGCCAATTCACCTGACCTGCACATCTTTGGACTGTGGGAGGAAACCGGAGCACCCGGAGGAAACCCACGCAGACACGGGGAGAACGTGCAAACTCCACACATCAGTCGCCTGAGGCGGGAATTGAACCCGGGTCTCTGGCGCTGCGAGGCAGCAGTGCTAACCACTGTGCCACCGTGCCGCCCAAAATGCCGCCCGGAGATCTTATGGATACTCCAAAGGAGAAAGTAACACATGATGGGAATGCCAGTGGATTGATTTAGTTTGTGATAATTGAGTTTTTTTTCTGTTGTGGGGCGAGGGCAACCTGCTGCAACTGTGTCATTAGAGATTTTTTATCATCGGTGTTAAAACAAACACTTACAGAGATTAGGAGAAAGTGAGGACAGCAGATGCTGGAGATCAGAGTCGAAGAGTGTGGTGCTGGGAAAGCACAGCCGATCAGGCAGCAAGTGAGAAGCAGGAGAATCAACGTTTCGGGCATAAGCCTTTCATCTAATTAATAATCTCACAGAATATGAGTAATCCTAGCTGTTTCTAGAAGAGAGTTAAATCTGTTACTATGCGATTGGAGTAACTTATTTGGAATATTTCATGGTTAAATACTAGCTTTGGTAGATAACACTCACCTCCAAATCTGAATGTTGGATTCCAATCCCATTCCAAGTGATAATCGTGAAAAATCTAGGTTAATATACCAATGCAGTACTGCTGGTGTGCTGTATTGTCAGAGGTACAATCTTTCAGAGTAAACTTTTAACTGAGACCCCATTTATCTCCTTAGTTGGATGTGAAAGATGCTGTGCAATTTTTTTTTAAAAAGAGCAGGCTAAGTAACCCATAGTGAACTGGCCAATATTTCTCTGTCACTCAGAATCACAAAAATACATTTTCTGGTTATTATCATATGTTTACTGGAACTTGCTGTATGCAAATTGGCCAATGTGTTTTCAACAACAATGATTGTACTGAACTTCAAAAGAATTGTATTTGCTCAAATGGAATGAAGGACCGCGATAGAAATACAAAACATCTTTTATATTCTTTCCTACAGGTCTTTGCCTTTGGTTTAACTGTTGAAGGCTGTATTATTTTTGGAATGTCAAAATATCAGTTTTAAGTAATTGCCGGGTCAATTCCTAGCACCATGGTTGTGAAACTCATGATTAATTTGCTCGAGAACATGCTTTGATTATTTTCAAAATAGTGAATTCTCTGTGACATTACTGAAAATGAGTCAGAGGATCAGCATTTTATCATGTGGGTGTGCTGACAGCAACTTCCCTCCTACTCAAGCAGGGCTAAAGATACTCCACTTAAATAAGTACTGTCTTCCTGCTATGTGCACGGCCTTTCTTCCCTCACTAGAGCCAATATCATTTGTATTTGACACTCATTTTTTTCTTGCCTTCCATTTTTCTGTCCCTCTTTCTTTTTTCTCAATTTTTTGCCTAATTTCTTCAGCTCCTCCATTGTAACTTTTTCTCTCTAGTTCCTTCTTTCTGCTCTTTCTTGCTGGTTGTTGCATTTCTTACATAACTTCAAGGTACTTCATTGTTTACAAAGTACTTTGTATCATCCAGATACCATGAAAGGAGCTGTATATTCTTTTTTGTTTTTGTTACATCTTTATCCATTTGCCCATTTGTGTTTGTCCTCCTTTCTTTATATTGAACTGATGACATCCTTGTCTCTGATTCTGAAGTCTGTGTGTTGAAATGCCACAGGACCTGAATAGGTTGTCTTGATTGCCTTTCATTCTGAGGTGTGTTGTCAGAGGTGCCATTCTTTGGATATGTGAAGATTCCTTTGTACTATTCATAGAAAAATGGAGTTCTGGTATCATGATGAAACTGGTCATCCACACAAAATGTGTAAAATGCATCAATTGTAAATTCCATGTTTTCATTCACTGCTTGGGAGTTCTTTCTGTGTGTAAATAGATTGCTGCATTTGCCCAATAATAGTGATTTGTATTTCACAAGTAGTGAACTGGTTCAGGACTACTTGATTGAAGAAGTGATCAAACACGAAGTATCTACAATATATTACAGTATTTCACCATATTTTCTGATGCACTTTATTTTCTTTTCTCATTTGTTGATTTATGTCGGTATGATCACTTAGCGTGTTTGACCAATTATACCATAGGCATTTTGTCATAATGTATGTTTCTCTAATAGTTTATAGCTATATTTATATACTTCTTTAATTTCTATATTTATATATTTCTCTAATTTTTATATTTGTTTGATCAGCATTTATATTTATGTGTGACCATCAAAGTTTAAAAACATTAGAAGAACTAATTGAAGCTTTGAAGAAACTGAAAGTAGCTGGGTTTTGCCAAATAACTGAGGTGCTAAAGAAGTGGTCAAGATCTGGTCTTAAACTGGAGTGCTGTGTTTAGTGTAAGACTTGGTACAGGAGTAAAAGCTACTGCTAGGAACAGCTGCTTAAAGGATAGTAAAACAGCTTATTGCATTGTAAAGATGTCTGCTCATCAAAGAGTTGGCACTGCATTTTGGTGACAAGCAGTTCAGGTAATTGGCTCTCCTCACAGTGAGTTAATGAGTAAACATGGGCTGATGTTAAGTAAAGTGTTACTTAACACATACTCACCATTTCATAGTTATTGCTGCTGGAGCTGTGAAAAGAACATCTGAAATACAAATTGAGACTTCCAGACACTTTATCAATACTTCACCAAGATTCTGAATTCATCTAAGAAGATTAAGTGCCATGGTGCTGTGTCATGATTTGTTCACAAGGAGACAGGATGGTTTTTCGTCAGCATTTGCTAGATGTCTCCTTTGGTCTGGACAAGGAATTGGAGGAGGACATGAAGCTAGGTTGAGTCTGACAACTGCAACAGGAGGGAAAGGTGGGATTTGATTTCTCTGCAAATGCAATGTGTTCTTCCTTTTCTGGACCTTCAGTGCTGTATTTGATAATCTATGTACCCCCTCCGCCGTCTGTTGCTGAGACATCCTGCAATGTCCTGTAATCCATACTTTCGGTAGAAGTGAATGCAAGGACCCCATTTATACTACTGCATGAAAATACATCTAATCAGTGCTTGAATACTAAACGTGTAGATTTCTGATAAGTCATTGTAGGTCCAATTATATTATAATAATCATCAATTATCCCAAAATCTGTGTATTATATTTGAATTTTCAAACATGTTTTCTTATTAGTGCAGCATTCCTTTAGTGATTGATTTCAACCTTGGGTAAAGTAACTCCCAAAGTAACTCCCACAGATTCTGGCAAACTCATTGATTTTCTCGAGTACTTTCTGCTTTTAGTCAGATTTCCAGCATCCGCAAGATGTTTTAGTGTTGTCCCAAAGTGTCTTGTTTTTAAACTACTATTTTGCAGATGTGGGAAGGTTCTTTTAATTTGTGGTTTGGAGGGAAGAAGCCTTGGTTTCTTACGATTTAAATAACTAGTGCTGTGGAGGTTACCTCTGGTTTCATTCTAAGCCTCTGGGGTCTCTCAGGAAGTGCTTTTCAATATTAGCCAAAATGAATCAAGTTGTAGTTTCTGTTCTGTAATAATGACGTTTCACCCTTCATTGAAAATGATACTTCAACAGATGAATAAAAATCATGAATGTAGACCAACTAATTGTTTCCTCATTTTGTTTTGATCAGCTTTCCAAAAGGAGCTAGATGCTAAGCACGATAAATATGAGAGGCTAGTAAAACTTGGTCGTGATATTACTATTGAAAGCAAACGGATTATTTTTCTTCTGCACAGAGTAACCAGGTGAGAAATAACATCTTCATTTAAATATATTTAACTTTGCAATTCAACATATGAAGAGTACTTTTTATGTATAAAGCAGGTCTTTCAAAATGTTGCTATTATGATTTTGAATGAGTCTTGTTTGATAAGGACAGAAGTGATATTCCATGTGATACACATTACTGCTGATAGTGTCATCCTGGATCCCTTCTAAAGTCACAAGTATAAATGTTAAGTAAACGGGACGCAATCATTTATAGTTTAAGGTCTATTAGAACTTTGCTATGCAGTTTATACAGGTAGACACCCATTATCTGAAATCCGAAAAGCTCCAAAGTCGGAAGGTTTTTTTGTGAAGTTTTTTTCTCATTAACAAGTTTGTTTGGCAAGCAAACAGTTAACCCAAGTCGACATCCACTCGATGCATGTCATTCAGATGCAACGTGGTTGGGGTGGCGGGGGGAATGTGGCGCGTGGCCAGGCAGTGGTAGGCCTCAATTCTGTCTCAAGGCCTGTTTTACTCAGTGAGTGTGGTCCTCCGGTAAGATTTTTTAAAAATTTCACCATCAAACTGTCACTTATTCTGTAATTCGAAAAATTCTGAATTCTGAAAACCAGCTGGTCCCAAGCATTTTGGATAAAGAATTATGCACCTGTACTATCAGTTTAGTCCTCCAATCTTCGGGTTATTTTATGATCATAACAAAATGCAGGATCTGCATGTGTACATGTGTCATTTATAATATTACTTATAGATCCAACAGTAGGTCAAAGAATGCAGTATTTTATGGGAACAGGAACATTATGGACACGTAAAACATTATGAGTTATTCAGCTGCAGAAGTATTGCTGTGTCCTTTTTTTTAATGCTTTACTGTAATTACTCTGTGTTAGAATAAATGCTCAGTCATGGATCAGGCTGCAGATTAGAATCCTGGCTACATTTGTGGGAAGATGAATTATGAGGATGCTGATAGTATGGCTCAATATATGGATTTTTGGCACTTTGAGCATACGTTGAAGTTAGTAGATCTGGAATGTAGGATACCTAGAAGTGATACCTGGTTTTAGGATTCCTGATGCACTTCTCTGATCAGGGAGAATTGATCATGAATGCAATTTGAGGGTGCATCTTAAAATCTGTAGTTGATCTTGGCCTCAGCATGACAAAAGCAGCATTGAATGGGGAGTTAAGTTCTTGTACTGTATACAAGTTAATAGCCTAGAAGGATGGGAGTTTGATTGCCCTTGTCTGTTAGGTTTCCTGACAAAAATCCTCTTTATCTCATCTGATGCCCCTCCTTATGGAATCAGGCATTCTCCACCACTTTCTCGATACATTCCTGCTTTAAAGTATGTCATATACTATCGGTGAGTTTGATGATTCATATGAACTTTAATAACAAACTTCCAGTTCATACTTGGTTTTAATTTTTTGAAACCCTAGCAGTTGACTGTTGAATCTCAACAATGGCTAAGAGATTTTTAAACTGAATTTACAACTTTTAGATTGAGAACAGGAAATAAATTCTTTATTTACTTTGTTTTCTTGATGTTACTAAAGAAACTGCAGTAATGACAACTGCAGTAATCTCATATGTGATCCAAGTGAAGATTTTAGGGCATAGTATTTGCTTATGTTAATGACTGAAATATCCATTTTGGTTCATAAGAAATTCAAATGTCATTTGGACCTGTTTTACAGACTTATTGTGGACTGAATGAATACGAATTTGCAGTACATCAGTCCCATGAACTGGGCTGCTTCTAATATCGGGGCTTTCTTTTTAGAGTGCAGGCCCGTTTGTTCCATATTGAAATGACTATATCATATGCATTTCAAGCTTTGTTCTCAATTTGCTAATTTTCAGGCTCTTTACTAGTTGAAGCAGCAAACCATAAAGGGAGACTTCTGAAGATTACTTTAAGAATTTGGAGTGCAGTGTTCTTGCACTTCCAATAATGCCACTGCTGGTCAATGCTTGCCCTGTTCCTACATTCCAAGAAAAATAAACTCTTAACTATTGGAGTTGATTGTAGAATCACATAGCAGCGAGGAGCGCCATTCAAATTGTTGTTCTGAATCTTTGAAAGGACTAGCCAACCATTTGCACACTCCAACTCACTCATTGTTTTGAATTGAGAAATGTATTCATTACTGAGTGAAAGGCTAGGGGAGAAATAAACATCCCCTTTTTTTGACAAATAATAAAAACTGAATTTCCCACAACCCAATAGACTGAAATTAATAAAGGTGAAATATCAGACTGAAATGAATAAAAGCCAAATAGTTTGGAATGGTGAAATATCAGATTTGATTTTGTTTTAAATTCAAGTAGAATTTCCATAGATGAAATGAATGTTTACAAGTGACAGTTAAATATTACATCTAATAATCACTTCTATTCAGTATTGATGACATTGAAGAATTACTGAATGAGTCTGAGGCCAGATTTCGTGATGTTAGATCAAAGATCCAGCAAATTTCCCAGGAATTGATTGGTGAAGACATGTGCCAATTTCACCGAGCATTTTCTCCAGGTAAGAGGTTAATTTAGTTATATTTTTAACTTTTGATTAGCCATTAATAATGCTTAAACCCAGAATATAAACTTAATTTGCATGTTCCAAAATATTCTCTGGAAAACTCGTTATATTAAATGATTTACTGATTGTTTAGTTTATTATCTGAGCTAATTCGTGTACTGGAATATTGAAAACTTTGAATTAACAAATAAACATAATTGCAATATATTATTTTTATTTGGTCAAACATGAAGACAATTAAGTCATTGCATAAATATAAGTTTAATTGATCCATTGAATTTTAATTCTACCATCAAGTTGTTTAGGAAAGCTCAAAATTTTTGTAGGTCACAGGATTAATTGTCGCATAACAACAATTGTTGTAAACGAGGTCCCCAGAAATGAGAGAGTTCCTCTAAATTAGCACATGCTAACAATTTACTGTTCAGGCCTAGTAACTCACTTGTATTTCAAGATCAACTTGGTTGTCTTGTATCCCAACATATCAACAAAAATCAGTCAACAGACATCAATTACTCATCTTGCAACCCAACTGCTGCATATCAGCAAAGATAAACTGCAGTGTCAGCTAACTTGTATTCTTGACAAATGTTGTCAAAGCATCTGGTGATAACAAAAAAATTAGCATTCTATTATTACTAGCTACATCACATATCCACAAGCCACTTATAGGAAAACAAAACCCTTGAGCAGTTGAGATTATACCAAATTCTATTTGTATGAACAAATATAATAGCTGATGATAAAACAACTTTAAATAATCTGAAGCTTGTTGGTCTTTATGCTGTTAAGAAAAATGTGGCTGAAAGAAGTTTGCCAGCTTGGATTGGACATAATATAGAGTTATAGAGATGTATAGCAAGGAAACAGACCCATCAGTCCAGCTAGTCCATGCCGACCAAATATCCTAACTTAATCTAGTCCTACTTGCCAGCATTTGGCCCGTGTCCCTCTAAACCCTTCTTTTCAAAACTCATCCAGATGCCTTTTAAATATTGTAATTGTCCCAGTCTCCACTTCCTCTGGCACTTATTCCATACACACACCATCCTCTGCATGAAAAATTGCCCCTTAGGTCCCTTTTATATCTTTCCCCTCTCAATCTAAATCTATGCTGTCTAGTTCTGGATTCTCCCAACCCAGGGAAAAGAACTTGTCTATTTATCGTATCCATGCCCCTCATAATTTTATAAACCTCTAAGGTCACCCCTCAACCTCTGATGCTCCAAGCAATACAGCCCCAGCCTATTTAACCTCTCCCTATAGCTCAAACCCTCCAGCCCTGGCAACATCCTTGTAAATCTTCTCTGAACCCTTTAAAGATTCACAACATCCTTATTATAATGGGGAGACCAGATTTGCACACAATATTCCAAAAGTGGCCTGACCAATGTCCTGTACAGCTGCAACATGACCTCCCAACTCCAATACTCAATGCTCTGACCATAAAGATAAGCATACCAAATGCCTTCTTCACTATCCTATCTACCTGCAACTCCATTTTCAAGGGACTATGAACCAAGGGTTCATTGTTCAGCAACACTCCCAAGGGTCTTAGTATTAAGTCCTGCCCTGATTTGCCTTTCCAAAATGAAGCACCTCATTTTTATTTAAATTAATCTGCCACTTCTTGGCCCATTGGCCCATCTGATCAAGACCCTGTTGCACTCTGAGGTACCTTTCTTCGCTGTCCACTACACCTCCAATTTTGGTGTCATGTGCAAACTTACTAACTGAACCTTTATGTTCACATCCAAATAATTTATGTAAATGATGAAAAGCAGTGGACCCAGCACCGATCCTTGTGGCACACTGGTCACAGGCCTCCAGTTTGAAATGTAACCTTCCACCATCCCCCTCTGTCTTCTACCTTGGAGTCAGTTCTGTATTCAAATGGCCAGTTCTCCTTGTTTTCCATGTGATCTAAGCTTGCTAAACAGTCTACCAAGAGGAATCTTGTCATACGCCTTACTGAAGCCCATACAAATCACGTCCACCGCTCTGCTGTCATCAATCCTCTTCATTACTGCTTCAAAAAACTCAATTAAGTTAAAATCACACAACACCAGTTTATAGTCCAACAGGTTTATTTGTTCAAAAAGCACACAGTCTGAAGGCAGTCAGTCCATGTGACATTTTATAAATTCCTATTTTGGAAATAGAACCAGTCTGACTCAAAGTTGGGATACAGACAGACTCTAACCTCATACCTTTAATGCATTGTCTGAGCTGAGATGTCACCCTTTTTTTAATAAAACCTTAAGTTATCCCGGGACTGTGACTTGAAAGAAGTTCTGGGATTTACGTAACATACATAGTCATATAAAAGTCGAATTTTTAAAACTATTTTTAAAGGTTCAATTTATAGGCTTGACTATTCCATGTGCACTAGTTTGCGGGGCTGAAATTCATGCTGCAGTTTGAAATACTGTATTATTAGCAGAAATCAATTTGATTGCTCAACTAATCCCAAGTAAATAAGAAAAACACAATGAATTATGGTAAAGGTAATTACCGGATAAAAGCAAGAGAAACAAGAATGAATTACTGGTAGGAAATTTTATTTCTACATACCGGTACAAAAATTTAACATGTTAAAGATTCATTGAAATCCTGCAAAGTCACACTGTTCAACATTGTCTTGGCCTGGTAATAAAACACACTTAAAATTAAACATTTATTAAATTCTAAATGTGTAAGTGTCTTGAACCTTCCCACCAAATTCTTCCATTTCTCTCCCATTTATTCTCGTATGTAATGAACTTCAGCAACATTAACAAATTTGTCAAAGAATTAAAGATAGATGTAGCTAATATATTTCTCTTTTATTCAGATATAATACCACAATTAAAATGATTAACTTTTTAACGATATTAACTTTTGGATGTATAATGAACAAAATGCGATAAGTACTGGACTGAATGAATAAATGAATCAAAACTTGCTTTAGAAAAGCAAGTGTGCTAAGTAGAGTTATGAATGAATGAATGAATAAATTAAAAGAGACACAATATAATAAACAAAGAGCAATAAGTAGTTACCAGTATGAATGAATGCGATTTTGTTTAAGTGGGTTAAAGGGAACATGCAGTTTCCTTTGTAAGAGGCTTATAATGCGATATAATAGGGTCGACTTTTACATGAGATATATGGGAAATACAAGATATTTTGGCCAAAAATAAGGGATCGAATTTTACATGAGATTGACTTTTACATGAGTATATATGGTATTAATGAAACAAAACCTGCATCCCTATTCTAAGTGATTAAAGTCTTAACATCAATCTGGGTTTGTCAATACATCGCCTCAGTTTAATTACACTTTGATCTTTTACAATAAATTCTGGGTCCTGTGATCCTGCCCCACTAGCTACCTGACGAAGGAGCAGCGCTCTGAAAGCTTGTACTTGCAAATAAATCTGTTAGACTATAACCTGATTTTGTATGATATTTAACTTTGTCCACCCCAGTCCAACACTGGCAACTCCACATATTTCCCACATACAAAGCCACGTCGATTATCCATAATCAGCCCTTGCCTTGCCAAATACATGTAAATCCTGTCCCTCTGGATTCCCTTCAACAACTTGTCCACCATCGATGTCAGGCTCACCGGTCCAGAGTTCCCTGACTTTTCTTTACCATCTTTCTTAAACAGTGGCACCACGTTTGCCAATCTCCAATTTTCCGGCACCTCACCTGTGACTAACGATGATCCAAATATCTCAGCAAGGGGCCCAGCAATCTCATCCCTAGCTTCCCACAGAGTTCTAGGGTACACCTGATTAGGTCCCTGGGATTTATCCACCCTTATGCATTTTGAGACATCCAGCACTTTCCCCTCTGCAATATGGACATTTTTCAAGGTGTCACCATCTATTTCCCCACATTCTATATCTTCCATGGCCTTCTCCACAGTAAACACTGATGCAAAATGCTCATTTAGTATCTTCCCTATCTCCTGTGGTTCCACACATATACTGCCTTGCTGATCTTTGAGGGGAACTATTCTCTCCCGAGTTACCTTTTGTCCTTAATGTATTTATAGAATCCCTTTGGATATTCCTTAACCCTATTTGCGAAAGCTATCTCATGTCCCCTTTTTGCCCGCCTGATTTCCCTCTTAAATATGCTCTGACTGTCTTAACAACTTATAAGGATTCACCTTATCTCTGCTGTCTACCTGACATATGCTTCTTTCTTTTTCTTGACCAAAACCTCAATTTCTCTAGTCATTCAACATTCCCTACATTTACCAGCCTTGCCTTTCATACTAACAGGAACACAATGTCTCTGGATTCTCACTATGTCATTTTTGAAGTCTTCCTATTTTCCAGCTGTTCCTTTACCTGCGAACATCTGCCCCCAATTAATTTTTGAAAGTTCTTGTCTAATACTGTCAAAATTGGCCTTTCTCCGATTTAGAACTTCAACTTTTAGAACCGGTCTATCCTTTTCCATCACTGCTTTAAAACTAATAGAATTATGGTTGCTTTTCCCAAAGTGCTTCTGCGCTGACACCTCAGTCACTTGCCCTGCCTTATTTCCCAAGAATAGGTCAAGTTTTAGCACCATCTCTAGTAGATACATCCAGATACATAATCAGAAAATTTTCTTGTACGCACTTAACAAATTCCTCTCCATCTATACCCTTAGCACTGTGGCAGTCTACTCAGGTGGTCTGCAGTACAATCCCAATAAGGTGATCATCCCTTTCTTATTTCTCGATTCCACCCAAATAACATCCCTGGATGTATTCCCAAGAATATCTTCTCCAAGTACAATTGTAAAGTTATCCCTTTTCAAAAATGCCACTCCCCCTTCTCTCTTGCCCATCTTTCTATTCTTCCTGTTGCATTTATATCCTCGAACATTAAGCCGCCAGTCCTGTCCATCTCTGAGCCACGTTTCTGTAATTGCTATGATATCCCAGTCCCATGTTCCTAATTATGCCTGGGGCTAATCTGTCTTCCACTTGCATTGAAATTAGTCATACATTCCATTTACTTAGTTCCACAATTTGCCTGAATAAATTTCTTTGGAGTAATTTGTATACAGAGTGCAGTTTAATTCATCAGTCCTACCTCCTTCTCTGCTTTGGACCTGCCTGCCCTGACTGTTTGTCTTGCTCCTTTTCCCAACTGTACCAGTCTCAGACTGATCTCTTTCCTCACCATCTCCCTGAGTCCCACCCCCTGGCTTATTAAATCCTGCTGAGCAACTCCAGCAAATCTCCCTGCCAGTAAATTAGTCCCCTTCCAATTCAGGTGCAATCCATCCTTCCTGTAAAGGTCACTTCTATCTCAGAAGAGATTCAAATGATCCAAAAATGTGAACCCTTGTCCCCAGCACCAGCTCCTCAGCCACACAATCATCTGCTCTATTCCTACCCTTGCTAGCTTGTACATTCTTGGAGGTTTGAAATCTTGGCAAGGGGACTGTTATCGAACCTGTTCCTACATTTGCCAACAAGATCATGAATAGAGGATGGGTAATTTGGCATTCCTATTCTGCCGCATTTCTAATGTCAGAAAGTAGGCCAAAGGAATTGTTTCATTACTGTTCTTGGCTCAGGATCTGTAAAATTATGGTGGAGAATTTGTCTGATTTGATTTTGAGTTCTAAGTTCTATTTTTATTTCAGTAATTAATTTGTTTAAAATCTGGATGGGCCACCTCTCCCTGCTTGTCATGACCCTATAATGGGAAGTCTGTAGTACAGTTTGGCGGGATTGTGCTTGTCTCAAACTCCAGAATAGAGTTGCACCATTATGTTTTACCTGGACCCTCAATAAACAAGTGTTGAGTTATTGCCCTCTTTAAATTGATGAAACTTAAGTTGAATACAGTTCAATTGCAAGAGTTTTCACATTCCTTTTTCTGGAAAATTAATTTTTCCTTTATCAGTATGCTTCCTTTTATATTTATGATCATTAAAATTCATCTGAAGGTATCCATGAGTGAATTAGGCATACATTCCATTTACTTAGTTCCATAATTTGCCTGAATAAATTTCTTTGGAGTAAGTTGCATATAGATCGCACTTAGAGTGAATGTGTTTCATGTTAATAGATAGATGCTTTGCGGTTGCTTCACTGCTGATTGAATTATGATTTGATGTCCATTTTGAATAAAACAATTTAGATAATACACCCTTGATTGCATTATCAAATTTACGCTTCATTTATGAAAATTTGTATAGGTAGTGATGCTTTGCATGATGTAAAAAACTTAAAGAAATGGTGGAACTTCCAAGTTTTGTATAATTGATGAATCCTGATTTTAAAGTGCATTCTGACATATTGATTGATAGTAACTTTTGCGTCAGATCACATCTTATGTTATTTTCAAACCCAGACACTCTTGTTATGGTGAATTCTGCAGATCAAACATCTAACTCAGACATACGTTGAGATGCATTGAGACAATAAGTGCAATGATCACACTCTAGCAACAGAACACTGAGGTTTTTTGAGTTGTTTAGCAGTTAAATCCTTTTTTTATAGAAGTAAAAGACTAAAATACTTTCATTTATACAGTACTTTTCAAAATATCAGGTTGTTCAGAGTTAGTTAATTACTTTTGATGTGTAATAATAGCAAGAATATAGGAAATGTGGCAGCAATTTGTGCACAGCCAGCACCCATAAATAGCAATAATCCTATCTATTTCAGTAATATTTAAACATAACTATTGTCCAGAACACCAATTTGAATTGTCCTGCTTTTCTTTGAATGTCGTCATGGACTCTTCTAAATCCACATGGGAGGTCAGACAAGATCTTAATTTAATGTTGTATTTTAAATATTGCACGTATGACAGTAATACCTTCCTGAGGACTGCACTGGCATGCCAAAATAAATTTTGTGCTGAAGTCCATGAAATGAGGCTCTTATCTACTAACTTCTGGCTTCATCAAGAAAGCTACTATTACGCCAATGGACTGCTACAGATTTCTAACACATTTAACAATTTGCAAATGCATTTTTTAAGTATATAAAATAATGAGAACCCTAGGTAGGGTTGATAGTCAGAGTCTTTATTCCAGCGTGGAAATGTCATATACGAGGGAGCTTAGATTTAAAGTGAGAGGGGAGAAGTTTAAAGGAGATGTACAGGGAAAATGTTTTTTACACAAAGTGATGGGTGTCTGGAACAAGCTGCCCAGGGGAGGTGGTAGAAGCAGATATGACAGCAACATTAAAGAGGCATTTATACAGACACATGTACAAGGATTAGAGGGATATGGACGATGTGCAGGTGATGGAATTTATTTAGAATGGCATCGTGGGCCAAATGGTTTGTTCTTGTTCTGTATTGTTCTATGTTCTGTTTTGTTCTGCTTGAAATATGGAGTTATCCTAATTGTAGTTACAATGTTCTGAAATTCTCATGTTGGCCATCCATGTTTATTAATTCTCATTTGCATCTTCTAACATATTGGTCTGCAGGCAATTGATTAAACACGTAATGTGGCAGAAACCTAAAAATTGATCATATGTATTTGACATTAATTATTGTCACTTTCTTTAAAGCACTTTAAAGTCCTCTTTGCTATTATGGGTGCTTGTGCCAAAATTGAAAGAGCTGTCCCTCAGCCTGGTCAACAGCAGCCTGACATAGTCATACTCATGGAATTGCCACTTACAGGCAATGTCTCAGGTACCACCATCACCATTCCTTCGTATAAACTGTTTCACTGGAAAGAGAGATCTACTTGAAGCGGCAACCTTGTGGTATACCGTAATGAGGGAATTACCGTGGGAGTCTTAACTTTTGCTTGCAGACTCCATATCAGTTTCATGGTATCATGTCAAACATGGTCAAGGAAATCTCCTGCTTACTACCACCCTCCACTCCCCCTTGGCTGATGCTGCTTATATATAATTTACCTGCCTCAGGATATTCAACAGATATAATTATCTTGAGTTATTAGTAACAGCAAAAAAGAAATCTATTCCTCCATCCTTTAAAAATGCCTTAATTATTTGTCTCAATGGAACACCTCAACTTTACAAGTTCAAGCATTATAGGGTAAAGTCATGTAGTTTCATTTGCAACACTCTGCCAGTTAAACCAAGTATACTACCTCACAAATCAAGAACATACTGGCATTCAGTCTTCCTCCAGTAATGTGGAATTCACCAGTTGCTATGTTTCTTGGTATCAGAATGTGCTGTTAAGTCTTACCTGACCATTCCAATATCGTCAAGAGAACTGCAGAATTTATACCTACTGGACATCTTTTTACTGTGGGGTTCTGAACTCTGTTGTGAGATTCAAATTATGGACAGAACTTTGCACTAAATGCAATTTTACGAGGAGCAATTGGTAAATGGTCAAGGGTAGGCTCTTCATCAATTAGGAGCCAATCAAATACCTTGCAGCTTGAATTGAGCAACAGGCTTCAGCATAGAGGATCTCTCTTTAAAGATTTCTAGTTTGAGAAAATACACAAAAAATATTTTATGGCAGACAGACAATAGCTTGTATTTAAAGGTGTCCAACATGTTCTACAACAGATACATTCCTCTAAGGCAGAGATGCCCAAAGGGAAAGCTAAATCAATGATTAATGAAAGAAGTTAAAAATTGATTCTTGTGTTGTTAGAGCTGCACTCATCCAAGAAACTGGAGAGTATTCCATTATCTTCCTAACTTTTATTTAATTTATTATTGTTACATGTAACTGAGTACAGTGAAAAGGTTTATTTTGCAAGTAGTATAGGCAGATCATAAAATACAAGGACATACAGGTCATAGGGTAATTAGACAGAGTAAGGTTACAGCTGCATAGAAAGTGCACAAAACCAAGATCAAGATTACAATTGAAATTAGAAAGATCCATTCATCAGTCTAATAACAGCAGGGAAGAAGCTGTTCTTGAACCTATTTGTATGTACGTTCACATTTCTGTATCTTCTGCCTGACTGAAGAGGTTGGAAGAAAGTATTACTGGGGTGGGAGGGATCTTGATGATGTTGGCAGCTTTTCTGCAACAACGGGAAATGTAGATGGAGTCTGTGGATGGAAGGTTGATTTTTGTGATGGTCTGGGCTGTGTACACAACTTTATATAGTTTCTTCTGATCCTGGGCAGAGCAGTTGCTGTACCAAACCCATTGTGCACCCAGATAGAAAGCTTTCTGTGTTGCACCTGTAAAAGTTGGTGAGGGTTCTTATGGACCTACTGAAATTTCTCAGCCTTCTGAGGACGAATCAGCGCTGTTGTGCCTTCTTGTGAGAGACCAGGACAGATTGTTAGTTATTGTCATTCTTAGGAACTTGACTTTCCACCTCACTCCATTGATGTAGGTAGGGGCTTGTCCTCCTCCTTTCTTCCTGAAGTTTTTGATCAGTTCTTTTGTTTTGCTGACATTGAGAAAGGAATTGCTATCATTGCACCACAACAGCAAGCCTGTGCCTCCTTCCTATTTTCTGACTCATTTGTTTGATATCTGGCAACAGTGGTGTCATCAGCGAACATGTAAATTGCATTCGTATGAAATTTGGCCACACATTTGTGAGTGTACAGGCAGTTTAGTAGAGGGCCAAGTATGCAATCTTGCGGGGTGCTGGTGTTGAGGATTATTATGAAGGAGGTGCTGTTGTTTATGGTGTTGTCTTGTAGGTTGTGGGCCAGCACTGGGGAGACAGGAGTTGGGTTACACACTGTAGGCTTCTAGTCTGTTCTTGTCGCCACAGTATTTTTATGGCTAGTCCAGTTCATTTCTTTGGACGGTGGTCAGTAGTGCCTCAAGATATTTATAATGGGTGATTTATCATTGTTATTGCTATAGAAAATCAAGAAGCAAAATGGTTGGATTCTGTCTTGTTGAATATAGTCATTGAGTGGTGCTTATGTAACTTGTTACTTAACAGCCCAAGTCTGTGTGTTGTCCCTTGCTGCAGTTGAATCAAATGGAATGATGCAGTTGAACTCTGTTTCCATAATCATTTTTTTTCTTCACCCATAACTTTTTTGTGTGTGTAGTGTGTGTCTGTAGTGGTTTAAGTTAGGGAGTTATAAGTTGCTATTTATATATTTTGTTTGTCTATGACCTGAACTGATTTGTTTATAATAAGTGTTAGTTTCTTGTTAATTGATTTGATTTATTATTGTCATATGTACCTGGGTACAGTGTAGGTACTCAGTCAGTGTTTTTTGTTAACTTGAGATTATCAACAGGAAAACTGGGGATTTTGAGTAATTTGAATAAATCAACTTCTGTGTGATGATCCTGGGAGTAATGGGGCTTGAGTGTCAGCACTCTTTCCCAAGTGAGTTGTGACACTGGTTTATAAATTTTTATCATTTTATATTTGTTCATAGATGTATGTGTCACTGCCTCGGGTAGAATTTGTTTCCAATTTCTAATTGCCCTTGATTGTGTAGATGACCTGCCTTCTTGAACTTCTGCAGTCCTTGTGAATGTAGATACACTCATAGATCTTGTAGGAAGTGAGTTCAATGATTTTGATTCAACTGTGAAGAAACATCAGTACAGTTGCTAGTCAGATTGAAGTGTGGGTAGTAGGAGAATATGCAAGTGGTGATGCTTCCATACAGCTGCTGTCTTTGTCGTTTGAAGTTGTTTGGAAGGTACCTTGTTGAATTAGTGCAGCACATCCTGTGGATGGTAGATACTGTCTCTGTGTGTCATGGTGAAAGGAGTGAATGTTTCAAGTGTTGCATAAGATGTCAGTCAAGCTGGCTGCTTTGACCTGGATGTTATTGTGCTTCCTGAATGTAATTGGAGAATCATTCATCCAGGCAATTCCATCGCATTCCTGCATTATTCCTTGTAGATGGTGGATAGGCTTTAGCAAATCAGGAGTTACGTTACTTGCTACAGAATCCCCAGATTTTGATCTGCTGTTGTAGTCACAGTATTTATGTGACTGGTCCACTTCAATTTCTAGACAGTGGCAACTCCTAAATGTTGATAAATTAACTAAATCCAGAGTAAGCTATTACGCCAAAAGTTAGCTGAATGGATAAAGGGGCATATTCTCAGCTCAGCATAGATGGAGTGGGCATTTAGTAAACATGACTGGTGATAAAACCTTGGGGTTGTTATGTATTGTTACGATTGAGACTGGAGGAGTGTATTGTCACTCCAATTTCACTACTCCGCAGGTCAATGTAAAAAGTACTTCTTTTCAGTTACCGAACCTTATATACCTTACCCATATTATCAAGTAAAAATATATATGTGATGTTTCTTAATAAATGCAGTTATTGGTTTATTATCAAAACAAAACTTAGTTTTGAAGATGCAGTAATTCGTTAACAGACACAGTCAGTAGTGCAGAAGTACAAATGTCCTTTAAATATCCCCAAAACATACACCTCAGGGAAAGAAAAAAAGAAAATTCTTGGCAGAAATTGGATTTCTGAAAAAAAAAACCCATTTTGACCGATGCAGTATTCTTGAAGGCAAAAGGATAAACCATAGAATGATCCAAAATCTGTCGCTCAGATGTTTTGGCACATATGGTCAGGTCACCAAACATGCGGAGTCTCTTAACTTGTTCAGGAAATACAATATTAAAATGTTCAGTCTCTTGGAAAAACAAATTGGTTTCACTCTGAACATAAGAAATGGGAGCAATCACCTGAGCAACTCTTTCTTGGGTTTCTTGACCCCTAACTGAAGACCAGATAAACAAGAGACTCTCCAAGTCTGTGACTGTTCAAACAGCTTCAGTAGAGGTCTAAGCAAGCAAACAGTTACCACCAGCCATGTGATTGATAGGAAGCAGTGTTTTTTTTAAAAATGCTGATGTTCTTGCTGTGGACAACTTCTTTTAAGGACTTGGAGGTGCCGGTGTTGGACTGGGGTGGACAAAGTTAAAAATCACATTACACCAGGTTATAGTCCAACAGGTTCATTCAGAAGCACTTTCCGAGCGCTGCTCCTTGGTTGTGGATTATAAGACCGTGCGACACAGAATTTATAGCAAAAGATTACAGTGTGATGCAACCTAAATAATATATTGAAAAAGATCTAGATTGTTTGTTAATTCTTTTATCTTTTAGAATGACCATGGTAGTTTCAGTTCTTTCATATGTAAATCCCAGAACTTTTTAAAAGTTATATTCTCAAGTTAGCTTTAACAATAGCTGCCATCTCAGATCAGATAATGCACTGAAGGTGTGAGGTTAAAGTCTGTCTGTGTCCCAATGTTCAGACTGATTCTATTTCTAAAGTGGGATTGACAGAATCTCACATGGATTTATGCAGTACAAATTGCAAGTAGAAATTCACCCCACAAACTATATGTGTGTGCGTGCAGGGGAGACAGAGTGAGTGTGAGCATGTGGGGGTTGGGGTGAGTTGGTGTGGGGGAGGTGTGAGTGTCTGTGAGAGTGAGTGTATGTGTGTGAGTGTAATGGGGTATAAGTCAGTGAGAAGGTGTGAGTGTGGGAGATGTATTTGTGGGCGTATGAGAGAGGGTCTGTGAGAGAGTGTGTGTGTGTGAGAGAGAGAGATAGACAGAGAGATTGTATATTACAGTGGGGTCATCTGTAGTGTGACATGAACCCAAGGTCCCAGTTGAGGCCATCCCCATGGGTACCAAACTTGGCTCTCTGCCTCTGCTCGGCCATTTTGCATTGTTTCCTGTCCCAAAGTCCGCCTCGGAGGATGGTCATCCGAAGGTCCGAGGCCGAATGTCTTGGACCACTGAAGTGTTCTCCGACTGGGTGGGAACACTCTGGCTGGTGCTTGTTGTGCGGTGTCCATTCATCCATTGCTGTAGCCTCTGCTTCAACCTCACAAAGGAAGACTTTAATTTCCTGAAATGTTGTAACTGGCTATAGTTAAAGCTTCTGCTCTACATAATGGTGTATTATCTTCAGTTCAGTAAGATAGATACACTTTGTACAGCTAGAACTAGAAGATATCCCAAGCAATGACCATCCCATCTTTAGCGGAAGATTCAATATGAAAGACTTTTCATGCTATATTTAGAACACAACTTAACTGAACCTTAGGAGCTTGTATTAAATTGTCTTGGTCATTTTTCGCAGCATGGTCTTTTGTGCATTTAGTGCACAACCATGCATTGTGCCAGCATATTCTTGAGTATAAACTGTGAACAAAATGCTATTATGAGATTGGAAAATATACACATGGTGTTGCATAAAAGAACCGTCATATAGGTAAAAAATGATATTTGAAATCATAAAGTTTTCAAAAATGAATCTTGGAGATAAATATCCAGCTGAATCAGAAAAATAGAGCAGCATGCAACCTTGAAAAGTCATATATTTTTCATGAAAAACAGCAAGGCCACTCCCTACAATTCCTGTTATGGACACTTTTTTGCTCTGCAAATACGCTTAACAGCCCACAGGGACAAAGCTTCCTCATCTGTTTTGTACATAACCATTGACTTTCAGTCTTAATATTGCATCCTTCAGCTCTGTGAAGCTCCACTGTGAAAAACAGCATCTTTCACTCTTCAAACATGGATTTAAACTTTAATTGAAGTTAAGTGATCCCGTGTAAACCATAAGCTTCCATTTACTGAGACAAACCATGCTGATACTAGGTGGCAAGAAGCTGCCAGATGACATTACAGAAATCGATTAATGGCTTTACAAAGCCTTTGGAAAATTTGTTGCCTGTTATGAGGAGGAAAGAGACAACAAAAACACCTTTGACTTAACCACAAATGAAAGTCGTATCCTTTAAGATAAACCATGAGAGGATGTTTTCCACCTCTTTAAAGGAACAGTACAAGGACACTGATTAGTGGATAAAGATTCAGGAAATACTGCTCCAGTTTCCTCTGTTCTTAATCTGTGAAGATAATAAATAACTTTAAACCCTCTGGCCTCTTGGCACTGGCAGTTTGTCTAAATGCCTTATGAGCTGAATTTTACCATTAGCCTCTGAAAATCTACCTGCATTGTTGTGATGACAAAAATTGAGCCACTGTATTTTCCTTTTGAATTGGGGCTCTAAATCCCCATAAGCCCTGAAGAAGGGCTTATGCCCGAAACGTCGATTCTCCTGTTCCCTGGATGCTGCCTGACCTGCTGCGCTTTTCCAGCAACACATTTTCAGCTCTAAATCAATAAGCTGTTTCGCTTCTCCCTACCTTCTCTTTGCTTATTATGGAGTAGGGAAATCAGGATCGTTGACTGTACTTTCTTCTTGATTACAGGAAGTTTGATTAAAATTTCAGATTTAAATTTGAGATAACAATTTTCTTAATTTAGTTAGGCAATCTAAGCATCTAAAGGGTGGCCAGTGCAGGAATGGAAAAGAAGGCTACTTTCTTGTGGTTCTCCCAAGGATCCGTTGGCCAACAGTGGAAAACAATAAAGCAAAGCAGGAGAGTGGTAAGGCAGATTGTGAGGGGGATACAAACAGTTTATAGAGAGATATTGATAAGATAAGTAATCACTGTTTGCAAACAAAGCTTTTCACTTTATTTAGGTACATATGACTACAATAACTCAAATGGGCAAAAAATTATCAAATGGAATATAATGTGGGAAAATGTAAAATTGTTCATTTTGGAAGGGAGAACTAAAGAACAGAATATTGTTTAAATGGAGGAAAGCTGCAACACCAAGGACTTGGGGGTACTTATGCATAAAACACAGAAAGCTAGCTCACAGGTGCAGCAGGTAATCAGGTAAGCTAATGGAATATTGCTCCTTATTTCAAGGAAGTTGGAGTATAAAAATAGAGAAGTCTATCTCCAATTATGCAAGATTTTGGTGAGACCACATCTGGAGTACTGTGAGCACTTTTGGTCCCCTTATTTAAGGAAAAATGTCTGGAGGCAGTTAAGAGAAGGTTCACTAGGGTCCTCCCTGGCATGGGGGGGATTATCTCATGAGCAAAGGCTAAACTGTTGGAACTCTACTTACTGGAGATTTGAACAATGAGAAATGATTTCTTGATAGAGAGTGTCAGAATAAAGGTTTATGAATCAGTTCATAATTGTCACCCAGTTGGTTGCCTGACTGTTGCTACTCTTTGGTCTCCTGCATGAGTTCTTATTACAGAAGATAGAGAACTTTTAAATTCTTCTAAAAGAATAATTTCTATGAGCATCATAAATACTTTCAGCCTTTAATGCTCTTTTCCACCTATTAAAATAGTTTTGTTTAACTCTCTCAAACTGAATATAAGTTTGTCCAGGTTGTCTCCTTAAATTTTGAAAGGTCTGCCTGTATGCTTCCAGGACAAATTTTATGCACTTAGAATAGCCCTTTTTACTTCTTCATAATCTCTAAAATCTTCCAACGAGGATGCATAAATATCTTGTGCTTTACCAGTTAATTTATTTTGTATGGGCAATCTCCAGTCTGCTTTTGGTGCCCCCATTTGGCTTGCTACCTACTCAAAAAATGCTTCCACATCCTCCTCTTAACTTTTGTCAAAGCCTGCACAAACTGAACACCTGGCTGAACAAATTACGATGAGGTCTTTCCTCTTCCAAGCTCTCCCAGACTTCTTGTTTAGCTTGCTTAAGTAGCATCATTTATTTAAATTCCCTTTCTTTTGCCTAGTTCCAATATTTCAGGTTGGAATTCTCTTTGAAATTATTTATCTTTTACTGCCCTTTAGAATTCCAGTTCAAGTTCTAAATTTCTTTGAAATTCTATCTCCAATTTTCTTATTTCCAATTTCCTGAACTGTAACTCAATAAGTAGTACAGCCCGGACAACTTATCCTTTTTGGCATTTCCATTAAATTTATAATGTCAGCCTTCTCAGATCACTGGTCAGTTTATTTTCAGTCTGCTGGCTAACTCTAGAGTGTAGCTTTAGTTGTGACCTGCAATAGTACAAGGGAAACTCTGGCACTTGCAAAAAATGTTTAACAATTTCTAGTGCCATATTAAGGATACAAACTTGTTGTCAGGTTACCTCTTCTAAGGCGTGCCAGAATCCAATTCCAGACCTAAGTTGTCGACATTCCAAGGTCCTGGCCTTGAGCCCCCAAATATGTTATGACACACGGATTGTAAGTCAAGCCAAACTATGTTACTACACAGGAATAGCAAGTCAAACCAATTCAGCTCACTATTACTGAATTCACAACACAGTGTGATTAAAACATTCAGTGATCCTGAAATTTGCTCAATTGTTCATAACCAGACTTTACAAATAACAGATCTTGGGCACCATGTTCATAACAAACAAATTAACCATTTACTATGAATAATGTAATTTGAGCAGAACACGGAAACAACAAAATAATCTACTTAATATCTAAGCACAATCTTCTTCAATCATAATTCTGACAGACAGGTACACACACTGTTAAGGGATAATTTATTTTTAAGAAAAGTGTAATTTACCAGTATGGTAACAATTTCAACAATGAATATAGTTCTGTGAAATTCTGTCTCCAATTTTCTTATTTCCAAGTTCCTTCATGAAATGCTGGGATGACAGGTTGTATTATGGGCACACAGGACTGTATATCTTAAAATCATAGAGTCATAGAGATGTACAGCATGGAAACAGACCCTTCGGTGCAACCCGTCCATGCTGACCAATCCAGTCCCACCTGCCAGCACCCGGCCCATATCCCTCCGAACCCTTCCTATTCATATACCCTTTTAAATGTTGCAATTGTACCAGCTTCCACCACTTCCTCTGGCAACTCATTCCATACACATACCACCATCTGCGTGAAAAAGTTGCTCCTTAGGTCTCTTTTATATCTTTCCTCTCTCACCCTAAACCTATGCCCTCTAGTTCTGGACTCCCCACCCCAGGGAAAAGACTTTGTCTGTTTACTCTATCCATGCCCCTCATGATTTTGTAAACCTTGAATTCTGAAGAATTCAATGCAAAGAGCCTCATCAAACCTGTCAAAGTGATGGTCTCAATACTTACCTTAACCTATTTTTCAAATTTAACAATTCAAGTTGTGATTCATGAATTCATACTGAAAAAGAGGTAATAAAAGCATTGAGTTAATCTCTGCTTTGTTTCCTTGTGGATTTATAATCCTGGAGCTGAATAGCATGGAAACAGACCCCACCATCCAACCCGTCCATGCCGACCAGATATCCTAAATTAATCTAGTCCCATTTGCCAGCATATGGCCCATTTCCCTCTAAACCTGTTCTATTCATATACTCATCCAGATGCATTTTAAATGTTGTAATTGTACTAGCCTCCACCACTTCCTCTGGCAGCTCATTTCAGACATGCATCATCCTCTGCATAAAAATGTTGTCCTCAGGTCCCTTTTAAATCTTTCCCCTCTCACCCTAAACCTATGCCCTGTAGCTTTGGACTCCCCCACTTCTGGGAAAAGTCCTTGTCTATTCACACAATCCGTGCCCCTCATGATTTTTTAAACCTCTATAAGGTCATCTCTCAGCTTCTGGCGCTCCAGAGAAAACAGCCCCAGCCTATTCAGCCTCTCCCTATAGCTCAAACCTTCCAACCCTGGCAACATCCTTATAAGTCCTTTGTGAACTCTTTCAAGTTTTGCAACATCCTTCCCATAGTAGGAAGACTAAAATTGCACACAGTATTCCAAAAGAGGCCTAACCTATATCCTGTACAGCCACAACATGATGTCCTAACTTGTATACTCAATGCACTGATCAGTAAAGGCAAGCATACTAAATACGGCATTCACTATTCACTATTAAATAAACTCCAATCTGAAGCCATTGGATGTCAGAAACTGCTTTCATTCTTGTGTCTAATCTGCGGAGAACTCCTGACAATTTGAATCTTCAGATGTAAGAGGCCAGATTTGTGGGGAGTTCTGTCATCTGATCCAGCTAAATGGGAGTTTTTGATATTTAGTTTAATATCTGTGTGAAGTGATCAAAAGGAATTTCATTGCTGAAAATATTACAAGTTTTTCTGTGCAGGATGTGGCCATTTGACCCATCATGCCTGCACCAGCTTGTTAAATAAGTATTATTATCTAAAGCCAGTCTTGCTTTTTCCCCATACCCTTGCACATTATTTTTATCTAAATAATAATCCAATACCTCTTTATTGCCTCAATTGAACCTGCTTTCAGGCAGTGCATTCTATACCCTAATTACTTTGACTGAATAAGTTTTTCCTCACTTCACCCTTGCATCTTTTGAACAATACTTTAAATTTTTGCCCACATGTTCTTATTCCTTTTCTGATTGGGAACTGCTTCTCCCTGTCTAAGCTATACAACCTGCTCGTGAATTTGAAAAACTCTATCAAATCTGTTAGCCTCCTTCTCTCCAAGGAGAAAAGTACCAAATTATTCAATCTATTTTCATAACTGAAGTTCCTTAGCGCTGAAACTATTCTTGTAAACTCCAATGCCATTCACATCCTTCCTGTAAAGTGGCACCCAGACCTGTACACAGTACACTAGCTGAGGTTTAACAAATATTATGTCTTGTACAAATTCAACAATAACTTCTTGCTCTTATTCTGTATGTCTTTATTAAAGACAAGGACATTGTATGCTTTAATTACTGCTTCCTCTAACTTTCTTGTAATTTTCAATGATCTGTGCACATATGCACTCAGGTCCCATTGCTCCTGTACTCTTCTCTTATATTGTCTTTCAAAGTTTTTCCTTCCAAAATACATCACCTCACTTCTCTCACTGAACTCATGACATCTATCCTGACCAATATGTCCTTCTGGAGTTCTACACTTCTGTTCAACAGTTCACAATTCTTCCAAGTTTTGTGTCATCGGTAAACTTTGAAATTATCCCCTGAATATAAAATCCAGATCATTAACATAGTATCAGGATAAGCTAAGGCTGCAGTACCAACCTCTAGGGAATTCCACTACAAACCATCTTCCAGCCGAAAAATATCCACTGACTACTACTCTATTTCCTATCCCTCAGCCAATTTTGTATTCAAGTTGCTACTGACCCTTTTGTTCCATGACCTATAACTTTCCTCTCAAATCTATTGTCTGGCACTGTATCAAATGCCTTCTGAAAATCCATGTACACTACATCAACAGTATTGTCCTCATTGAACTTTGCTGTTACCTCTTCAAAGAAACTTCAGCAAGTTAACCAAAACATAATTTCCCATTTAGAAATCATGTTGATTCTTTTTTAACTCAACCCACTTTTTTCAACATAACTACTATTTTTATCCTGAATAATTGTCTGTAGAAGCTTTCCCACCACTGAAATTAAACTGACTGGTTTATAGTTGCTGGGCTTATCCTTACAATTTTTCTTGAACAGGACGGTAATAATTGCAATTTTCTCATCTTCTGGCAACTCCCCTAAGTCTAGAGAAGACTGAAAATTTGTGGTCAGTGCCCTTGCACTTTCCACTCACTTCCTTAAAATCTTTGGCTATATCTCATTTGGTCCCGGTGTCTTGTCAACTTTGAGTACCAACAGTCTATTTAACAGTTCTGCCCTATTAAATTTGAAGCTGAAAATGTGTTGCTGGAAAAGCGCAGCAGGTCAGGCAGCATCCAGGGAACAGGAGAATCGACGTTTCGGGCATAAGCCCTTCTTCAGGAATCCTTCTAGCGATTTGAACCCTTCTAGCGATTTGAATTTCTTCCTTTGTCATCATAGCATGGGTAGCATCTCTGTTTGATAATGACATTGTAACAACTCATCCATGATCCCTGCTTCCATGTGTAAGTCCTCTTTTTGGTCCATAATCAGCCGTACTCCTTTTACCACTTTTTTTTACTATTTATATGGCCATGGAAGACTTTGGATCACCTCTTTATGTTGGCTGTCAGTCATTTCTTTTAATTGCTCTTTACTTCTCTTATTTGCTTTTCACCTTCCCTCTGAAACTTTAGTGTTGTCCTTGGTTCTCTAATTTTATTTTCTACCTATCGCTTGTCAAAAGCTAAATATAAGATGGCAGTGTCTGAACCCCTTATGATGTGTGTGGAATGTGATAACTTTTTTTTGTTTTTACTGTTCCCCACTGATATTGTGAGACTGTTCAACATCCGAGCTTGAATGAGCTACAGTTTTCCTCAGTTAACATTGGGAATACTGTTGCTGTCATCTTCTCGGTCAGTCATAAACTCCTTACTGCTATTCACAGATTCCACCCACACACCGGTCGCAATCTTGGGCTGAACCAGGCTGTTTGCAACCTTTGTGATCCGTTCAACCCAGAGCTGAGATTGCTTGGTGCTGACCAGTGCTGTCTTTGCCAGGCTTCCATTCATGCAAAACTCTGTTCCCTGCTGTATGCATTCTATCCGGCACCACGCACAGTTTGTGCATCTGTCTGTTGACCTACATTGGCTCTAAAACCACAAATGTCTCCAGTTTAAAACTCTGATTTTTGTGTTTAAGCTCATCTTTTAGGTCAGAATTTTAGTTCCATGTCCTAATAGCTTGTCCCTTAGCTTGGTGTTTGTTTATTTTTTTTCCCTTATGCTTTTATGAAGTGTTGTGACTTTTCTTTAACATATTTCATACATTTGGACTTTTGATAGGTCTGTTTAAAATTTTTTTTTGCTTTTCTATCCATTTGTTTAAATCAAAGAAGAGTTTTAAATAAATAAATCAAGTTGCTTTCATTTTAACATTGTCAATTTTTACTTTTTCCCTCCCTACTGCAGCAAAGGAATTTGTATTTTTTAAAAGCAAATTGTTGCCGAGACAAGGAGATTGCTTTCTTTTTACATGTGTGAAAAGGAGAAAAAAACGATATAAGATGTTTCTATTTTGATAGTTGAAGGAAATAGATATCTAAAAAGCAGTATGAAAAGTTACTTGTATTAAGGGAGCACTTACAGCTTTTTCTGGTTTTGGATCATGAATTAATGCTGGACTGTTATGTTTATCAATAGATCCAGAGCAATACATTAATAGAAGAACTTGATTGCATGCTTGCTGACAGATTATTTCCAATAAACCAGTTAGGAAGGTTCAGGGATCATGTGTTCAAATTAGGCCAACTGTGGTTGATGCCTGGTGATTCTGTATTTCCTCGAGGATGTTGGACCAATGGTTTTTGCACAATTTCAAAAAGAGAGCTGAATCAATTTCTGCCTGCAGCACAAATAGCAGAAATAAAAAAATACACATTTAATAAATCAACAATATAAGTCTCCTCTAATAGGTTTGTTTGGAAAATTTCTGAGCCCCATAGATTTTTTTTTGTTTTGTCCTGAATTCACTCTTTAATCATCTGATAAATTACATGGTGGCTGTTTATGGCATGATGAATCACGATGCTTAGGGCATTTTAGCTGTGTGGAACAGCATTGGCAGACCAGCTAGCCTTTCCCTAACCTATTATTTTAATTTATTTATATCAGTGAGAAGAATGTAACTAGTCTATACTATGCTGTTCTTCTTTGTACAATAGTTCTACAAACTACTTCCCGGGGCGGGTCTTGTTGTCTGCATGCATATGTAGACTGTACATTTTTGTTAGTTTGTGAGGTGATTTTAGGTATTTTTAAACTTAATCCAAAATTTGAACAAAAACAGAAATTCCCAGAAAACCTCATTTCATCTGACAGCATCTGTGAGGAGAAATCAGAGTTAATGTTTTGGATGAGGACCCTTCCTCGGAACTGATGGCAACTTGGGAAATGTTGATTTTTATGCAGTAGATAAGGTGGGGTAAAGAGTAAACGATAAGGTAGAGATAGAGCCCAAAGAGAGAGAACAACAATTGGCCTGACAAAGGAATGGATAGTGATCAGGCTGGGAGGGTGAATAGCTACTAATGGGGACTGTTAGTGGCTAATAATGGGTTGTGTGTAAATAGACCATGTGATAACCAGGCCTTGTGTGTTGGGGTTGGTGTTGGGATAAGGACATAGAAGAACCCAGGCCCGAAAATTGTTGAATTCAGTATTGAGTCTAGAAGGTTGTAGAGTTCCAAGTGGAAAACAAGGTGCTGTTCTTTCAGTTTGCGCTGAGCTTCGCTGGAGCATTGCAGCAAGCCTGAGACAGAGATGTTGGCTGGGGAACATGGTGGTGTGTTTGAGTGGCAGCCAACTGGAAGCTCATGGTCTTTTTTGCGGACAGAATGTAGGTGTTCTGCAAAGCGGTCATCCAGTCTATGCTTCGTTTCCTCGTTGCAGAGGTTTTTGTTTTAGTTTCCCTCATTTAAATCTTACAGACATTGGAGAGTGTTGGCTTCATGAATTTACATTGATAAGATTGAGTCCCTTACTTCTGTGCTAGAATCTTCAATACAGATATTTGTGAACAGAAGGGCTAGAGCATGGAATGTTTGTCGAATAGTAAGCATACAAAAGCAGTAAACTTAAAAATTCTAATGTGTGAAGTGGACCTAAACCTTTTGCCAGCTGTCCGTTCAGTTGTTTAATGGTTCCACAGCTTTCCTTTGAAATGTTGCGTGGGGAAGATTGATATTTAAGAATGGGTTAATGAATATATACTAAACTTGCCTCCATTTTGTAAAATGTAGTTAATAGTACAAAGATTAACAATTTAAGTTAATTTGCTTTTGTGACCTTTGAACAGTTGTCTCTCTCTCAATCTTGAATATTTTTCAATCAGATTTGATGATTGCCAACTTTTAAAGGAAATGCTAATGCCCAAACTATTTTATACTGGTTATCTAGGAGCCTTGAAGTTAACTTCATGATTATGTTTACCAGTATATTTTTAACATCACAGAAAGAATTATTTAGTTGTTCCCATAAGAAATCCTCATGTTGGAAGAGGCTTGATCTCTGACTAACCTTTAAATAACCTTTTTCAGATGCATTACCTAATAGAGAACACTACCTTTTTTACAAACAAGAGTTCATCTAAACCAAAGATTATAGTTTTCATATAGATTCTCTTTAAAATGGAAATGTTATCTCTACTCAGGAACTGAATTAGCCCACTATCTAACTTTGCACAAGACTGGAAAAGCAAAACATGACCAAGTACATACATACTGCTGAAGTTCAAATTCAACCATGTCTGTCCCCTGAAAGGATATACACCTGCATTTAATGTTCCTGGGGGTCTTCTTAAATGAAAATACATCCTGTGACCAATTGTAGGTAGCACAATGAAAATTTGATTTGATTGTAAAGTAGTGAATAAGTCACGAATACAATTGAGTAATTATCTTTGTTTTAAAGAAGCAGAATGATCAGTTGCTTAATGTGAATTCTTCTGACCTCAGCTAAAGTGGATGAATGCTTAATAAATTGTGAAGCTCCCAAATGATACAACTGTGATTGACCTGAGTTTCTTTCAAGTTGAAAACTTTAACTAGAGAGTTAAACAAAATACTGTGGATGTGGGATTGCAAGTTTGAAAGTTAGATCAGGCAGTAACAGAGAGAGAAACAGGTAAGGTTTCAGGCTCATGGCTTTTCAACAGAACTGGAAAAGGTTGGACATGTAATTGAAGAAGTGAAAGTGTGGGAAAATGAACAAAAGGGAAAGATCTGTGATCGGGTCGAATACAGCAGTGATTAAATTCAAAAGGATCAGAGTCCTACATGACCTCATTTTGACTTTGATAAAAACCATTTCACTACTATAGCAGTGAGAGAAACCTAACTCAAAGATTCAAATCACCACTGCCTCCAAGTTCCTGCTGAACCTCTCTCATTATCCTGACACAGAAATATATTATCAAATCTTTAGCATTGTCCAGTCAAAGTAATGGAACTCCCTCACTAACAATATTACAGTAGCACCAAACGAATTGCAATTGTCAAGTAAGTGACTCTCATTTTTCCCAATGACAATTATGAATAGATAATAAGTGGTGGCTTTGTCAGCTAGGCAGACACCACATCAACAAATATTAACAAGAGTATGAGTGGAGATGAAAATTTCTGTGGAAATTTGAGGAATTCTACTTTTTTTTGTTTTTTTAACTCTGCCTGGCCTGGTGAGCCATCACTCAGCACCTCTTTCTTTAATCTGCTGTCAATCTGACATGCTTTGGGAGATTGGGAGATGCAGAGGTTGAACTTTCCATGTGAAACCTGCAGAATACATTCCTCTTTTGGACCATCCTCTTGGTGCCCTTGGAAGGCATAGTTGGAGAGAAATGGAGCTGAGACAATTGGGCTGAAAGGAGAGGATCTTATTACAATGCTTGTATTGGTGAGCGGGCAAGCCTCAATATTTTCTATTAACATGGAATATGGAAAGTTTAGCTGAAACCTTTGCATGTACGTAACATTTTACAAAGTACTCCAGAAACAGATTTTCATACTTGTATTAATATATGTTGATATATAGACAGATATAACATGTTATAAATGTTACTAGGTTGATTTATTGCTGTATTCTGTTTGCTAGTGTCTGGACTAATGTTAATTTGAAATTTTAAAATCTATACTTTCATTTACGGGATGTGGACATCACTGGCATGGCAAGTATTTGTTGTACATCACTAACTGCCATTGACTATGTGACAGTGAGTTAAAATGTGATCTAATTGGAAAATAATTAGCAACGCACTGCCATAATCCTTTGCTTTACATGTACATAACACAATATGGTCATGTTTTTTGTTATTATGGACTTGATCCTGTCCTACATGCACTGTCTGCATTGAATGTTGAAATTCTGAGGTCACTAGAATTTTATGTAATTGCATTGGTTCTTCATAGTAATGGAAGGTAAACAAAGGGAAAACTAATATTTATACCCACTTGAAGTCTAATAACTTGACTCATTTGAAATGCCATCAACATCTGTATTTCGCTACAAATCAGAAAGTGTAATAATCACACAATTTCTTGTTCAGAATTTTGCAGACATTTTTGTTTTTGGCAGTTAACTTTTTGATCTTTTTGTCTTTTAACCACTGTCATCCCCGATATAGGCAAAGAGCTTGTTAATGGTGAAAAAAAGTATATATTTCTATTTTATTTACCTCTGGTCAAGATACGTAGCCCCAGTTGCCAACTTGGACCAAGAAATAATGTGCAATTTCTGACCTGACAACATGCAGGTATACACTCAGGACAGCACCCACATTGTACTAATTTAACATTCCCACCTACCTGGCTGGATATAAGCCTGAAAGCCAAGGTGAGAGGATCATGTTTTAGCCCAGTTCTTTCTTCTAGTTTTTTGTTTTTTTTATTTACTTTTATGCTCCAATTTATTATAATTTCTATTTTGTACCACTTTGTTTCAAAGTTTTGAATTTATAATTTTTAACATCAATTTTCAGTAGCATTCACCAAAAATGATTCTCACCAATGACACAATATCTAAAAATGGCCGATAAAAGAACACAGAGTCAATAATTGGTTTAAAAGGGTGTGTAAGATGAAATATTTCAAATTTTCACTGGTAATGCATTTGAGTCTTACAATGAAAAATGAAATTTTGCCGCAAGCAACTTAGTAAATCCTGTACTTGCAGGATTGAGAAGTTAATGTGCATTGAACTGAATCATCAGATGTACTGTAATTTGTTATCATTTCTATCAGATTTAGATTTGTTGATATTTAAAATAATTGAGGGAGTTTGTGATTTGGCTATCATTTACTTACTGAATACTTCGAGAAAATTATATACTTAACAAATCTTGGTACTAAAATATGACATGAGTATCCAATACTTTGATTTTCCCATGGATAGCAATTAAATTTAAACAGTATAATTTTCTCATTTGTTTATCTGGCTATAAACTACTGCCTTTACCTGATTGTACCACACCCAACATCGCAACGACTTTGAGCAACTGCTGAAAGATGAAGATAGCAGCATTGCCTCTATTCGTGACACACCTAAAAGAAAATATAAGATTCAAAGTATGCCTTAGTTTGAATGAAATTTTTTGTTTTTGAAAAGCTTCATTAAAATTTTTGGAGTTAAAAAAGTGCAGTTTGAGTATTGGAATTATAGATTCTGAAATATAAACAGTACTTATATTTATGGGACTCTATCATTCTTGGAATTTGCTTACTGACCTATACAAACTTTGTGCAGCCATTAGGAAGGACTCTCAGCTCAGGATGCAGGGATCAAGAATCACCATTTTCAAAGCTCACCTTAACTGTTTTGACATAGGATCTATTCATAGTCCTTCGATGAAAACGGTGACTGCTTTGAGAAGTGCTGTGATATAAATGCAGCAGATTTGCAACCATTTTCTTGATGGATAGGAGGTTGAATTATGAGGGTGTATCCAATTTTCAAACATTTAAAATTAAGGAGAAAAACTACCACAATGCGAAAGACAAAAGGCAAAGTGGACAAACATTTCAAAAGGAAGTACAACTGAATTTAGTGTTATTGGAAGATGAAAGTAAAATAATTAATTTTTGTCTTCTGCCCAATATTTTTGTTGGATGTTCTTTTCAAGGCCTGTTAATATTTTAGGCCTGGTACTTTTCCTTCTCTTCATCCTGATTTTTAAAAAAGATTTCATTAATTATTCTCATAGTTTTATCACAAGTAAGTACCTAAAGGCAACAGTGTAAAATACCATAGTGGCAAATATAAGTAATTGGCTGCTACTAATGAATCCTTATTGGAGGGGATGGCCACAAGTTGCTTATAAAATCATCTACTATTTTGCTTATGACTTGGCTTCCCTCACCTATGATTTCATTTAATTCTTGGCTCAAGATAATATGCAGAATTTTCCCAGGGAAATTCAAGGACTGACTTTCTCCATCATAGCAGCATTTTTGGTGATGATGCTGGCAGTTTTGGCAAGTATGTATATAGAAATCCTACCCTTGGAAGACTAGTCTGAACCTGTAATTACCTGCATTCTTTATTTATCAGTCATTCACTGCCCTGTTTCTGATTCTGATTTTATTGTTTATAGGCTCTGTTGCATCATGCACTAAATTGCACTTTTGTGTGTGATTTTCGATGGGTGTTTCCATTTCTTTAATATATGTAGGCATTGTAGTGCACAGCCTATTATGTATCCAGAAGAGATCTGGAGATAATTAAAGCTTTTCCAGTGAGGAAACTGAGCACAATTCAATGTAATAGGAATTTAAACTTTATTCAGATTGATAAACTGCAATTGTATCATTGGTTATGATCAATGAGTGAGCAAAAAAGATTAACTTTGCAATTCAATTGATGTTCTATTTTGTAGAGTTGAGGATATTGTGGCTTAATTGTTATGGTACTGTACCAGTATCTGGAGGTTGTATATTTAAATCCCACAATGGCAATTTGGAAAATTTAAATTAATTCATCTTGTGATTTGTTGGCTAGCAGCAGATAAAGAGAACATGAAACTGCTTTTCAGTAAAAGCTAACTGGTCCAATCATGTCCTTTAGGGATAGGAACATTGCATCTTTACCCAGTGTGTTTCCAGTCCTGCACTGTGTGGTTGACTCTTTATAAAGTCATTGGTATCTTTTTCATTTGTCCTATTTGTAATTTTTCTTGCAGGTGAAAATTTCCCAACCATATGTTGAAAGATTAACATAGATTTTTAAAGTGTTTGTGATACTTTTTTTTCAGAGTTTGTCTTGTAATGCTACCTATATGTGGATAGCTTGTTTAAAAATATTCTAAACTGCTAAACATGCTTAAAATGGGAGATAAAGCTCAGTGGAATTAATTTAATTTCAAAATTTTCCTCCTTTCATTGTTATATTTATTAATAAGGCAGTTGTTTGATATTTATTGCTGTCATGAAGATTCTTGGGTACCGTCTCCCTGTCTGCTGTAACACCATTTACAGGAGTCTCTCTGCTTTAATTAGTGGAGAGTCCTGTTGCTCTGAGATCTGGTAGCCTTGTTTCTTGAGATTTGAAAGACTCTTAATTTGGGGAGCATTTTACTCTCTGTCAAATCCACCCCCAATGGAAATGTATTGCTCCAAATGTGTCATATAGTTGGTAGTGAAGGAGGGATAGAGAACTCTATTCGCAAATCTCTTGTGTGAGCAAATAAGATTTTTCTTCGAAGACCTGAAGTGTAACTGACTAAAATATAATACATGTAAAAGAGAAACCTTGGAACAAATTAACAGCCATTCTCTTTGCATGGACAGGACTCAGGTAACATTCTAAGGTTTGCAGTTTAGGGCAAAAGGGAAAGAAGGACAAGCCTATAATCAGGGGCTCAGGTTCACAGTAGGACAAGGACAGAGGGCCTGGCTCACAGTGCAGGACAGCTTCGGCTAACTGAATAAAGTTCTTAGGGAAAGCCAAGGTTATAGTAAGTGTGAAGACTTTTAGATTAGGACAGGAAGAGGGTAAAAGACAAGGTGTTCGGTGTAGGACAAGATCAGCATAAAAGGCCAAGCTGGAGAGTGCACTACAGGATTAGGTTAAAGCACAAGGCTAAGGTGAGGACTGGGTTACACGGACAAGGCTCACAAGATAGGATAGAGTGAAAGGCCAAGGCTCATGGTGTAGAACAAGGCTGGTATAACAGCTTCCATCTTATAGTGCCTTTAACATTACCATATCAAACAAAATGCAATGAAGAACCACACAAAACAGAAGTTCAAGACAGATATTAGATTAGATTCCTTACAGTATGGAAACAGGCCCTTCGGCCCAGTATGTACAGTTTAAAGGAGCATTTTCTATGAAGGGAGAGGTAACAAGACAGGGAAGCTTAGGAATGGAATTTTAGAGCTTAGGTGCTAGGCAAATGAAGGCAGAACCAACGGCAGTGGAACAATTAAAATTGGGGATTGAAACTGTGAAGAATTGGAGTAGTAGAGAGTTATTAGAGTTATTGAGCTAGGAAGGTTAGAGATAGGGAGAGTTGAGGCCACTTAGAAATATGAAAACTGATGACAAATGAATGTAGTTAGTGGATGAAAGGGACTTGGTGTGAATTGTAACATGGATTTTGGATAAGTTCAACTTGAAGTGGATAAATATCCAGGGTTCACAATGCAGTAACAGGACTAAGATAAAAAAACAATGATCAAATGTCCAGAACAGCAGGTGGGTGAAAGGGTTAAAGGCTATAACTGAAGGAGTACAGAATAATTTGCCAAAAAACAAATAATTTTATTAAATACACAATTACAAAAAAAAATCAAAGTTGAAAAAAAATCTAACACTAAAAATAAATGATAGTTTATTTTAAACACGATGGCTTGGCAAATGTGACTATAGACCTCAGATTTTGACATCGCATAAACTAAAAAATGATTTGATTTTAAAAAATGTCCTACACACATTAATTTTGTGCAAAATACTGTAGTTTTTTCCAGTTTTTCTCAAAACACCTTGCACATTTTATTTTTTTGAGTGCATTTCTCCTTTGATGCCTGTTCGAAAAATCTATGTTCTTTGTAGTTTTGTAATTAGTTCCAGTTACATGAAGTAGGAGCAAATTACTGTAGATGCTGGAATCTTTATTGGAAACAACAAATGCTGGTGATCACAGCAGGCAATATGGCCTACTCTACATTGGAGAAAGCAAACGCAGACTGGGTGACTGCTTTGCAGAATATCTCCAGTCGGCACGCAGCATAACCCAGACCTTCCCATAGCCGGTCATTTTAATATAGTGTCCTGTTTGCATGCCCACTTGTCTGCTCTCAGCATGCTGCAATGATTCAGTGAATCACAGCGCAAACTGAAGGAACAACATCTCATCTTCAAACGAGGCACTTTACAGCCTTCTGGACTTAATATTGAGTTCAACACCTTCAGATTGTTAATTAACTCCTATTTCTTCCCCTTCTAGCTTTACTTGTTACATTCTTCCATGTCTTCTTTTAGCTTTACTTGTTACATTCTCTGTAATCATGTCCTCTGTCCCCTGCCTCCACCCCTGTGAGACTGACTGCTCTTTCAAGTCTGGCAGGCAGACATACCATTGTTCTACCATTCCGATCCACTTAATCTAAACTATCAAGATTTGGAGATGGCAGTGATGGACTGGGGTGTACAGAGTTAAAAATCACACAACACCAGGTTATAGCCCAACGGGTTTGTTTGCAAGCACTAGCTTTTTGATCGCTGCTCCTTCATCAGGTGGTTGTGGAGTATCAGATCATAAGACATGGAATTTATAGCAGAAGTTTACAATGTGATGTAATTGAAATTATATATTGAAAAAGACCTGGATTGTTTGTTAAGTCTCTCATCTTTTAGAATGAACATGTTGGTTTCAGTTCTTACATATGTAAATCGCAGAATTTTTTTAAAGTTACATTCTCAAGTGAACTTTAACAATTGGTGTCATGTCGGCCCAGATAATGCATTGAAGGCGTGAGGTGCCCTGTGTGAGACTCTCTGTGCCACAATGTTCAGACTGATTCTAATCTAAAGAACGGATTTACAGAATCTTATATGGATTCATGCAGTTTTTGAACAAAATAAAATGTAATTCTGCAAGTATAAATTCACCCCACAAACTTATATGTGTGTGCGTGCATGTGAGTGGGTGTGGGTGTATGTGGAGGGGGGATTAAGAGTGCCTGTGAGAGGGTGTCTGTATTTGTGTGTGAGTGTAAAGGGGTATAAGTCTGTGAGAGGGTGTGTATGTGAGTGTAAAGTCTGTGAGTGTGGGAGTGTATGTGCAAGCGTTTGAGAGAGACCTTGTGTACGATCGTGGCTCATCTGGCTTCAGTTTGTGGCTTCAATGTAGCTTCAACTCCACTTTCTTGCCATCACTGGTACCCATTGAGTCCCTTATTAGGCATTTATCTATGTACTGCCTTAAAAGTATTAAGAAACTGTGCCTCCACTATTCTCTGGTGAAGAGAATTCCACAGTAACAACCTTCAGAAAATAAATTTCCCTTGCCTCTGTCTTAAATGAGAGAACGCTTTCTAAATTCTGTGCCCCAATTCATATCTCTCCCACAAGGGGAAACATTCTTTCAGCCTATGTTACCTTTAATTTTTCCCATTGTTGCTGGAGCTCTGAGATCTCTGCACATCAGTGACTCTCAGAATGAGAAGTTGTTTGTGTCTACAGGCTGATTAGCTTGCTTGGACCCTCTGCATAACCCACAGATTACAGAGACATTGCTTTCAGCACGTATTCCGTAAGGTTCCCTCGGGATCTTTGTATGGTTTAATAAGGTCCCCTCTCATTCTTATCTCCATTGGATACAGGCCTGGCATGTATGGCCTTTCCTCATAAGATAACCTCCTCATCTTGCAAATCTGTCAAGCAAATCTTCTCTGAACAGCTTTAAATGCAATCATGTCATTTCTTAAATAAGGCAACTAAAATTGTACACAGTAATCTAAATGTGGTCTCAAATGCCCTACACAACTGTAGCAAAACTTCTCTACTTTTATATTTCATTTGAAATAAAATGGTCCTTTTCCCTTCCTAATCACTTGCTATTACTAGCTTTTTATGAAGCATGTAACAAGACATCCAACTCTCTCTGACTCAGAGTTCTGTAATCTATCTCCATTTAAATAATATGCAGCTTTTTTATGCTCCCTGTCAAAAGTGCAACAAGTTCTGTTTTCCCATATTATAATCCCATTTGCAACTTATTACTCACTCCCTTCATCTATGTCCCTTTGCCAACCCCTTGTGTTTTCTTCACAATTTATTTTCCTACCTATGTCATCAGCAAATTTAGCAACTATACAGTCAGCCCTTTTATTCAAGTCATTGTTATAAATTATAAATAGCTGAGAACCCAGCACTGATCTGAGTAGCATTTCTTTCATTTGATCTTGTCAACTTTAAAATTATCATTATTTATATTTATTCTGTTTCTTGTTTGCTAAGCATTCCTCTGTCTGTGGGAATGTTAACCCCAACACCATGAGTTGTTATTTTATTAAGCAACCTTGATGGATCTCAAATGTAATCCAAGAACATCATATCCATAGCTTCCTCTTTATTTGTATTGCTTCCACAAAGAACTGTCAATAAATTTCCCTTTCTTCATAAAACTTTGTTGACTCTGCATTGAGATTTTCTAAATGTGCTGGCTATAACCTCCTTAGCAATAGACCTGAGGCATTTTGTTTAGCGTTATAAAGTTATACAGCATGGAAACAGACTCTTCGGTCCAACTACTCCTCCATGCCAACCAGGTTTCCTAAACTGAAGAAGTCCCATTTGCTAGCATTTGGCTTATATCCCTCAAAACCTTTCCTATCCATGTATCTGTTCAAATATCTTTGATCTAACCAGAAGCACCTCGACAAAGCAACCCCATGCAAAGATTGCCGGAACAAGACACAGCAATGCCCCCCTCACTCTGAGTGTTTGCATACTCTTGCCAGTTGCATTCTGTGCTGGAAGTACTTAGGCCTAGCTTTTATAGTATAAGGACCTGCCCTGTTACAAAAACCAGATCTAACCAGGAGAGATAACGTTTCGGGCATAAGCCCTTCATTCAGGAATGAAGGGCTTATGCCCGAATCATCAACTCTTCTGCTGTTCGGATGCTGCCTGACCTGCTGTGCTTTTTCAGCACCACACTTTTTGACTCTGATTTCCAGCATCTGCAGTCCTAACTTTCTCCCAAATCTAACCAGTTTACTTAATTAGATTAAGTAGCTACAGCACTAGGTGAGCTTATTTAAACTTTCCTTAGGCCGGAAAGAAACAAAATACAACCCTTAAATGTCTACCTTTCCTTTACCTTTAGATTTTTAAGAATGCAAAAGATTAAGACTTATATGCTTAAATTCTACATTTAGCTCAATTCCCAATATTTGCATATTCTTGCCAGACACACTGCTGGGAGCACGTAAGGGATGGATGGATGGAATGATGGAACTGGCCTGTAGCTTCCTGGTTCCTGCCTCCCTATCACATATAGATATGCTGTTTTTTAATCTGAAAATTACAGAACACCTCAAAATGCTGGCAAGGCCATCAAGAGTCATCTTACTGCCCTTTTTCCAAATCCAGAAATAAACTTTAAACTTGATTCAAATGAACTAATACTACTTACTGGAAATCATTTCCACACAGACTGAAGTGTTTGTAAATGCATTGTTACTAAATTTCTGTTTTTTTGTACTTGATATTTTTTATTGTAATAGAACCATTAGAATATTAGGTATTGCAGTAGATTATTTTGTGACCAGTTCCTGTTCGATTACACCTGCATGTCACACATCTGGCCATTGGGCTTCTGTTTTTACAGAAAAACAAATGAAATTTGAGAATGCAATCCCAGAGCACTATAAGCAATGCTTTGATTGTGAACACTCATTCAGAGTTGTTTTTAAATTTGTTCTTTAAGAACATAAATAAGAACAGGAGTTAAGACCATTCAGCCGTATGGGACTGCTCTGACAATCAATGAGATCATGGTTGACTTTCTATTTCAAAATCATTTCCTGCACCATCCCTGTATCACTCAATGTTTTTAACATGTACAAATTTGTCGCTCCCTTTCAGATAGTCAGTGATTGAGCCTTCAAAGGCCTCTGGAGTAGAGAATTCCAATGATCACCATTATCTGAGTGAAGAAATTCCTCCATTCAGTCCTGAATAGCCTGACCTTATTCTGAGATGGTCCCCCTTAATTTTAGGCCACTTCCAAGCCAAGGAAAATTGAATTGTGAATTTTATTTTGAAGCTTGAGAGTTTATACCAATGAACAGGAATTGGAGTTTTTTTTAAAAGTATGAACATACAGTCAAGGAACAAAAGTAGGACGCTTGGCCCTTTGAGCCTGTTCGGGTGCCATTCAATAAGAACATGGCTGATCTGATATTATACTCAGCCTTGCATTTTCCTGATATTCTTGAAATCAAGAATCAAGATTTTACTCATTGCATGATTCACAATGAAACAATGGTATTTTATAACATTCTACTTTTCAGACTTGGTTTGGTTTTAGATGAAGTATTTTACAATAATGCATTTCCTTTCTGAAAAATGTCAGATGCTCAGTGTCTGGATTTCAATATTCTTTGCTTTGAACTGCAGGATTACAGGAATATGTAGAAGCTGTTTCGTTCCAACATTTCATTCGGACCAGAAGCCTCATTAGCCTTGAAACAATTAATAGGCATTTAGTCTTTACTCCAACGGAAGTGGAAGCAGACAATGTTGAGGTGAGATTTATTTTCTAAGTTTGAAACTATCATAAGAATATTCATCTATATTGTAGAAACTGGCTCATTTGCAAGTAAGTGGCTTGACTTACTAATCTTTGTCTAGTGATTTACACAGGACATCATAATTTTGTGGTCATTGGTTTTCCAAACTTTCAAAGAAGTTTAAGTTCCAATGAAATGAATTTCTTTTATTCACTTGTGGGACATGGGCATCACTGACTAAGCCAGCATTTACTGCCCTTCCCAAGTTGCCCTTGAGAAGGTGGTGTTGAGCTGCATTCTTGAACCACTACAGTCCACGTGCTGTGGGTTGATCCGCAATGTTGTTAGGGAAGGGGTTCCAGAAGTTTGTCCTAGTAACAGAAAAGGAATGGCGATATATTTCCAAGTAGGATGGTGAGTAGCTTGGAGGGGAACTTGCAGGTGATGGTATACCAATGTATGTGCTGCCCTTGTCCTTTTAGATGGAAGTGGGTTTGGAAGGTGCTGTCGAAGGATTTTTGGTGAATTTCTGCAGTGCATCTGTAGTAATGGAATATAGAAATATGTTTTAGGAATTTGGAGCTGGTAATACCTCACAATGAGGAGAGGGATGAAAAGCAAGTTAATGCCCATGTGAACAATTGGTAAGGACGTCTTTATTTGGCAGGAGGATCTGGAGAGGGGATACATAGGTTTACAAAGTGAAGTAATGTGGCTGCATTACAGGGCGACTACTTGGGTAATGATACCTGAATTGGTCCAGGAAGAGATACAGTATACAATTGAGGAAACAAACCAATAAGAAGCATGGAGAAAACTGAGAGACTGGTGTGTGCTCTCTTTCACTTCTGCCATATCTGACTCTACCTTGCAAGCTGAGGGATTCTCCATACATTGTATGGACCACATGGCATCCTTGGGTAAGGCAAAGGGTGAAGGTGTATGCTTCGTGCTCAGACATGCCACCCCCCCGTCTAGAATACCTTGCAGTAAAATGCTACCCCTCCTATCTGCTGTGCATGCATATTCACTTCTGCCACCATGACAGCAGTCTACATTATTACCTCAGGCAGATGTAAAGAATGCCCTGGATAAAAGTTATACTGCCACAAATGAAATTCCCTAAGGCCTTATTCATAATGGCTGGTGACTTCAACCAGGCCAAATTCAAGAGGATGCTGCCTAAATATCACCAACACATTTCTTGCCCCACTGTAGGACTAAACATCTTGACCACTGCTACATAACCACTATTGCACCATTCCCCATCCACACTTCAGAGAACAAGATCACAATGCTGTGTTCCTTCTCCCAGTCACAGTATCGTTCACAGAAAGTAATACAATGCTAGTTCAAGGCAGTGGAAGAGCATCTCTGGGACTGCTTGTAGTTGGTGGACTGGGCCATATTCATGTACTCAGCGTAGGAGTACGTCACCACTGTCACGGATGCCATTAGCAAATGCTCGAGGACTGTGTGCCAATAAAGTCAATCTGGCTGTTCCCCAAACAGAAACCTGGATGAACTGGGAAATCCACTGTCTACTGAAGACAAGGCATGCAACATTCAAGTCGGACGACCCAGACCTATACAGAAAATCCAGATGTGACCTCCGCAAAGCCATCAGAGATGCCAAGAGGTAGTACAGGACTAAGTTAGAGGCCCAAACCAACTATATGGATAACTGCCACCTGTGGCAAGGTCTAAACAACAAAATTGAATATAACATAGAGCAAGATAGTGGACAAAAACACATCCTTCCCTGATGCTCTCAAATGCTTTCTTTGCTCGGTTTGAGCAGAATGCCAGTAGCACAATGTCTACTGCCCCGACAAATCCGGACACACCTGTTTCCTCCATCACTGCTACAGATGTCAGATCATTCTTTCTGAAAGTCAACTCAAGGAAAGTGACGGGCCAGGACAGAGTCCCCAGCCTTGCACTTAGATCCTGGCAGAGATATTCACTGACATCTTCAATCTCTCCCTTCCATAAGTCAAAGTCCGCACATGCTTCAAGAAGACCACATCATCCCAGTACCAAAGAATGTGCATGCAATGTGCCTTAATGACTACTGCCCAGTAGCTCTGACCTCCATAATCATGAAGTGCTTCAACAGACTGGTTATGACCATGCAAGGACTGCCACAAACACTACGTAGGACAAATAGGAAGAAGGTTAGCCACCAGGATACACGAACACCAGCTAGCCACAAAAAGACACGACCCTCTCTCCCTCGTAGCCCTACACACGGATGAAAAAAACCACCATTTCGACTGGGACAACACATCTATCCTGGGACAGGCTAAGCAAAGACATGCCAGAGAATTCCTGGATGCCTGGCACTCCAACGCCACAACGCCATAAACAAATGCATAGATCTAGATGCCATCTATCAACCCCTCAGAAAATGAACAGGAAATGACATCACCACAAGCCCCAGGAACCCCATCCAGGAAAAAGATATAAATAGAAAGCAGGAGACAACAGCTTCGCTTCACTTGGAGGTCGCCACTGATGATGTTACCTAACCAAGTAATAAACGATGATGTTACAGCTCAGTGAGCAAACCTACACCCCCCTGGTTATGACCCACTTCACTTCGAGCCTCCCAGCCTACTCATCAACTACAGCTTCACCTTCAATGCCATACTCCCCTCTAGACTGATCTCAAAACTCCAAGATCTAGGTCTTGGCTCCGCACTCTGCAACTGGATCCTCAGCTTCCTGACCCATAGATCACAATCAGTGAAGATAGATAATAGCATTTCCTCCAAGATAACCCTCAACACTGGAGCCCCCCTGCGTTCTCAGCCCCCTACTGTACTCCCTGTAAACTCACGACTGTGTTGCCAAATTCCACATGAATGCCATCAAGTTTGCTGACGACACCACCTTGATAGGTTGGATATCAAACAACGATCAGTCAGAATACAGAAAGGAGATAAAGGGTTTGGTGTCGTGGTGCAATGATAACAAACTCTCTCTCAATGTCGGCAAAACAAAAGAATTGATCATTGAATTCAGAAAGAAAGGAGAACATGTGCCCATCTACATCGACACAAGTGGGGTTTGAGAGTGTCAAGTTCCTAAGAGTTACGACAACCAAAAACCTGTCCTGGACTTCGCACGTGGATGCGATAGTCAATAAGGCACAACACCTTTTCTTCCACAGGCAGCTTAAGAAATTCGGCATGCCCATAAGGATCCTCACCAACATTTACAGGTGCGCCATAGAAAGCATACCATCCTTGTGCATTATGGCCTAGGGAGAAAGTGAGGTCTGCAGATGCTGGAGATCAGAGATGGAAATGTGTTGCTGGAAAAGCGCAGCAGGTCAGGCAGCATCTAGGGAACAGGAGAATCGACGTTTCGGGCATTAGCCCTTCTTCAGGAATGAGGAAAGTTGGTCCAGCAGGCTAAGATAAAAGATAGGGAGGAGGGACTTGGGGGAGGGGTGTCGGAAATGTGATAGGTGGAAAGAGGTCAAGGTGAGGGTGATAGGTCAGACTGGGGTGGGGGCGGAGAGGTCGGGAAGAAGATTGCAGGTTAGGAAGGCGGTGCTGAATTTGATGGATTTGATTGAGACAGGCTGGGGGGAGGGGAAATGAGGAAACTGGTGAAATCCGAGTTCATCCCTTGTGGATCCCATTATGGCCTGGTATGGCAACTGCACTGCCCAGGACCATCAGAAACTACAGAAGATTGTGCGCATGACCCAGACTATCACGGAAGACAACCTCCTATCCATGGACTCCATTAACACTTCCCGCTGCTGTGGAAAGTTTGCTAACATCATCAAAGCCCCTTCCCACTGTCACAAAGCTGGTTCCTTTTTTCTACAAGCTGTTCCTTTTCTCAAGAATACTGTGTCCTTGGGTTTTTTTCAGAGGGGTCATAAACCATTCCTGGTTCCGAGATGACTAATTTGGTACAGAGATTTAAGAGTATTGAGAGGCCTTTTTGTTTATATGTACACAGATGAGACTTCAGGCCAAAGTAGTTATGTTTTAGAAGTGACCTGTAGAATGCAAGGGGAGTGGATAGGTCTAACAGTTCAGTTCAGAACTAGTTAGGAGTTCAACAGTGAGTTGTGTGGAAATTCTCTCTCCTTCTGCCCTTCTAACTTCAACCTGTAAGCACCTGTTCCATTTTCTTTATTGTGTTTTAATGGAGTTTGCTTATTGGGATTGTATTGTATATTCGGAACAGCATAATTAAGTTTAGTTTGGATAGACCAAGTTCTGTAGGGGTTCTTTATTCTGTTCTTTGTGTTTTATTGTGTTATTTTTTAAATAAATTTCTGTCTGTTTTAAAACGTAGTAGTCAACCTAGCCAACTTGCTCTGGGTAATTCTCACTGTACACTTACCAAAACAAATTGCAAAGTTATGTTCTGGGTTGCCTGCTCAAGAATGTTTGAGTGGTCTGGCCTAGTCCATTACACCACCCCGGTTATAATCACTTCCAACCTCTTCTGTCAAGCAGAATATATAGAAGCTTGAACACATGCATTAATGGGTTCATAAACAGCTTCTGGCCTGCCATTATTAGACTAATGACTGGACTCTCTAACTTGAAATAATGTTGGTCTTGTTAAGGTTGATCTTGCTTTGCACACCTCCTGTGCAGTGTAACCTTGTATGCCTCACTCTGTCTCAGCATCCTATGATCTATATGTCCTTGCTTGCTATGATTTGCCTGTACTGCTCGCAAACAAAGCTTTTCACTGTACATAGGTACAGGTGACCACAATAAATCAAGCCAAACTAAATCAAATGGGAGAAACAATAGCAAAAAGCCAAAATTATTGGCTCTTTATTAAACATAGTATTTGGATCAAATCAAAGGAAAACAAATTAAAGGCACAAATGTTGGTCTTATAGCCATTCCTGAAGAAGGGCCTGTGCCCGAAACGTCGAATCTCCTGTTCCCTGGATGCTGCCTGACCTGCTGTGCTGTTCCAGCAATAAAGTTTCAACTTTGATCTCCAGCATCTGCAGACCTCACTTTCTCCTTATAGCCATAACACTTATGTGACATTTTGAAAGGACAGGTAGGAAGGAAAGGTTGCCAGTATAGCTTTGTTAGTATGGGACAGAATAGCAACAAATGACCTTGGATCGGAAGGTATAGATCTTCCTAAGTAAGAAAAGACAAGGGGAAGAAGACCTTTGTGAGTAGTCTATTGGTCCTTTAACAGTCACAGTACTGTAGGCAGAGATAAACCAGGAGATAATGAGGGCAAGTAATAAGGCAGAACATTAATGATGGAGTCTTTACTCTTCTTGTAGATTGGGAAAGTCAGATTGGCAGAGGTTGCCATGAGGGCGAATTTATAAAATGTATGCAGGACAGTTCCCTAGAACAATGTCATGGAGCCAGCCAAGGCAGTACCAGGCTATTTCAGGTCTGGCAATATGTAATGAGGCACTGGATGTAGGTTTGCTTGCTGAGCCAGAAGGTTCATTTCAAGACGTTTCATCACGCTATTAGGTAACATCTTCAGTGGGCCTCAGGCGAAGCACTGCTGATAAGTCCTGCTTTTTATTTATATGTTTGGGTTGATGATGTCATTTCCTGTGGTGAAGTCATTTCCGGTACTTATCAGCAGTGCTTCACCTGAGGCTCACAGAAGATGTTACCTAGTAGGGTGACGAAACGTCTGGAAAGAACCTTCCAGCTCAGCAAGCAAAGCTACATCCAGAACCTCAACCTGAGCTACAAATCTTCTTAAAACTCACTATGTAATGAGGCAGTTTTAATAGATGATCTCGGAGCAAAATAACCCCTAGAGATGCAAAAATGAACATGGGCTCCGTAGAGAATGAGACTGGGGAAATAATAATAGAGAAACAGGAAATGACAGAGGAATTAAATAAATACTTTACTTTCCAAAAATACTAAATCCAGGGGCAAAACGTAGGGATGAAATAAATACCATAGCTATCACTAGAAAAAGTATTTGGAAAACTAATGGGACTAATGTTCAATAAATCATCTGGACCTGATGGGATATGTCTTGGGATATTAATGGAAGTAGCTACAAGTGATAGTTGTTATGCTGGTAGCAATCTTCCAAGAATCCTTAGATTCTGAAAATCCAAAACTGCCAATGTGCTATACCCTTATTCAAAATGGGAACGAGACAATAAACAGGCAACTATTGGCTCATAAGCTTAACATCTGTCATTGTAAAAATGTTAAGAGTCAATTATAAAGAATATAATAGCAGATCATTTACAAATGCATAATATAATCAATTTAATATGGCTTCACTAAAGGGAAATTATGCTTGACAAATTTATTAGAATTTTTTGGGGAGATAACAAACCATTTTTTTAATCCAAAAGGGGAACCAGTAGATGTAACATACTTGGATTTTCAGAAGGCATTCAGTAATACACATAAGGCTTTTTAGAAAGATGTGAGCCCATGGTGTTAGGATATTGTATTGGCATGGAAAGAACATTGGCTCATTACTGGAAGACAGTTGGGATAAAGAGTGCATTTTCAGATGCTGAGACTGAGATGAGGAGAAAGTTCTTCACCCAGAGCGCACTGCCATTGAAAGTGGTGGAGGCCAAAATATTGAATATTTTCAAGAAGAGTTAGATATAGCTTTTAGGACTAAAGGGATCAAAGGGTATTGGAAGAAAGCGGAAATAGCTATGATAATGTTGATGGCAGAGCAGACTTGACAGGTGGAATGGCTACTCCTATTTTCTATATATATCCAGCTTCCTTTTGAAACCTCGTATGGAATCCACCTCCACTACTTTTCCAAGCAGCGCATTTCAAATCCTAACAAGTCTGAGTAAAGAAGTTTATCCTCGTTTCACCCCTAGCTCTCTTGCTAACAGTCTTGAAATTGTGACGCCTAGTTATTGATATACATAGAAACAGAATATCCCTTACACTGTTAAAATTGTTCATAATTTTGAACACCTCAGCAAGGTCACCTCTTAATCTTCTCTCTTCCACGGAGAATAAGGCCATTTTCTCTAACTTTCCTTGTATCTAAAATCCTTCATTAACATCCTTCCTTAAATGAGGTGTCCAGATCCTCTTTCAATATGGTTAGATATCAATACCACCCAGGCAGGGTGTTCCCCTATTAGGTTGCTGTTTTTGGACAAAATGAGGATAGTAAGAAATATTGCCATAACCCAATAATTATCAATACTGTTAAAGCATGGAGGGCAGTTGTCAGAGGGGAGGCAATATTGGCAAAACACCTTCTCTTACACCTATAGTGGGTATGCTGGATTTTCAACCCGGGATGATAGATTCAGACTTCAAACATTGGGCAGCTGGAGGTGTGTCTTGCATGGGGGATTTATTTGAAGGAGACACAATGATGTCCTTTGATCAGTTAGCACGGAAATATGAGCTATCTAACAGGGACCTCTTTCATTTTTTTTTAAGTTAGGGATTTTATTAAAAAAAAACTACACTTTTGACTGATCCCTACAAATCCAACATAGAGAGGAAGGTGCTCAGTGCTAAAGAGTACACTTTCTGTCAGCACTTTATATCAACAATTGGGGTTGCCCCCTCAGTTGAGTTCAGTAGACTCTGCAGGGTGTGGGAGAGAGAGCTAGGTGTTGAGATCTCCTCAAAGGCATGGGAAGATATTTGGGAAAACGCAAGAAAGATATCAATTTGCAATTGGACCCAGTTGAAGATTCTCCCCAGGGTCCACTTGGCTCCAGATCATTTGTAAAAATTTAAGCCAGGAGTATCTTCAACATGACCCAAGTGCAAGGTTGGTACGGACACTCTTACCCATTGTCTCTGATCCTGTGATAGGCTTCAAACATACTGGAGCGCTGTGGCGGGTGCAATGGAGGGGAATTTGGGTGTAAGGCTGAAGGAGGGCCGATCTCTCCACTTCTTGGCCTGCCCAATATGTTCCCTATAGATGCACATAAGAAAAAACTTTTCAACATCCCTACTTTCTGCACAAGAAAGAATATCTTGCTAGATTGGGCATCCGAAAATCCCCTGGGCCTGTCGGGTTGGTGGAAGATTATTATGGAGCATATCCCCTTGGATTTTCTCACAAGTATGAGCTCTGCCATTCACCACAAAAACTGAGAATTTCTATAAGACATGGCAACCCTTTTTGGAATACCTGGACACAGATTTATCTGCTACACTAATAAGGGCTTTTATATAACCATAACGATTGTGCTTTACGAGTCCAACATCCAGGGAGGAGGAACTGCGAACGTATGAGTGTTTTGTTTGGTTGAGTTGAGTTATTACTATTTATTAATTTGTTGTTGGTTATTATTTATTTAGTTAACTAGTTAGTTGGTTTTTTAATTATATATTTTTCTATATATATTTATACATTTGTACATGAGGGTGGGTTGGGTTTTTAAAACATTTTTGTGTTCTTTCTGTGTATTGTTTCAAATTGTATTGTTTTGTATTTGTGATAATATTTTTAAAAATCTATTTTTCAATAAAAATATATTAAAAAAGATAAAATGCCCAGAACTGAACACAATACTCCAAATGTGGTCTGACCAATGTTTTGTAGAAGTGTAGCATCACTTCCTTTCTTTTATACTCCATGTCTGTATTTATAAACCCAAGGATCTTCTAAGCCTTCTTAACAACTGTTTCAAATTGTATTCCTGATGAAGGGCTTTTGCCCGAAATGTCGATTTTCCTGCTCCTCAGATACTGCCTGAACTGCTGTGCTTTTCCAGCACCACTCTAATCCAGAAACTGTTTCAAATAGTTTGGTCACTATCAGAGAATTATGCAAGTGAACCCTGAGGTCCTTCTGCTGTTGTACTCCCATCAACGTTGTTCGATTAAGCCTGTATTATCTCTGCATGTTTCTTCTCCCAAAATGCATTACCTCACATTTCTCTACATTAAAATGTATCTGCCAGGTGTCTGCCCAGATGGCCAGCCTGTCAATGTCCCTCTGAAGTCGATCAGCATTATCTGCACAAATTCACTTTTCTACCTAGATGAGCAAAGTATGCAAATTAGAGATTTTGCCCTCAACACCCATCTCCAAGTTGTTTATATAAACCAGAAAAAACAAGGGTCCCAACAATGATCCATGACTTTCAATTTGTCTCCAATCTGAGAAATGTCCATATTGCGATATTGTGGGAAACATTTAACAATGCCTAATGGGAATATTGGCCATACTCCTGGGTTATAGATCAGTAAGTTAAAAAGACTGTGGCAAAAGGTCAGAAACAGCATTCATGACACAGGCTGAATGTAAACAAATTCTGCAACTTTGACAAAATTTCAGTAATCTTCTTAATGGCTCCCTGTATATTTTGAACTGCAGATTTTAGCCTAAATAAAACATCTGTACTCAGAAACAAAGTTATGGAATGAGATGAATGATTGATGTTTTGAAAAACCAATAAGGCAAAGTTCAGTGTTATGGATGGTAAACATTTCATCATAATCTCTCACTTCTGAGCATATTTTAAAGTATATAAATGATATGCTTTCCTTTGTAAAGGCACGAAAGTTGGAACAGAAATTGAGAACAATGTGTATCTTTCCCTCCCTCTAGTTTTAGCCAAAATTGTTGCAGTATTATCAGTAAAGGCTGATTATTGTCAGTTCAAATTGATTTTTTCGAGTATTTTTGATTTCTTTTGTTCTCACAGATCCCAGCTAATTAAAATCCGACTCAACAATGTATACTTGCCGATGTTTCCTATCTTTTAACCAACTTCTAATCCATGCTGACAAGCACCCATCAATTCTAAATAGTTCTAATTTGCTAACCAACCTGCCATGTGGCAGCATATTAAATGCTTTCTGAAAGTGCAAATATGCAACATCCACAGCACTACACTCATCCATTGCTTGTGTCACCTTGTCAAAGAACTCAAATCAAATTTGTCAGATATGACCTGTCAATGTTGACAGTTTAGTATTAACTTGTTTTTCCTCTAAACTTATGTTTACCTTACCCCATATTATGGCCTCCATCAGTTTGCCCACTATTGATGTCAAGCTGACAGTCCACAGTTTATTGGGTTATCCTTTCTATCTTAAACAATGATGTCACACTTGCAATCCTCCAGCACCCCGCAGGGACAAATTCTGTGTTAGGCAAGGCCTGCAAAATTTCTGTCAACAACTCTGCAATTTATTCTCTTACTTCTGTTAGTAATCTTGTTTGCATCCTATCTGGGTCGAGAGAGTGTTGCTGGAAAAGCACAGCAGGTCAGGAATCCTGATGAAGGGCTTATGCCCAAAACATTAATTCTCCTGCTCCTCGGATGCTGCCTGACCTGCTGTGCTTTCCAGCAATGCACTCTCGACTCTGATCTCCAGCATCTGCAGTCCGCAATTTCTCCCTGCATCCTATCTACCTGGAGTGCTGCCAGCCTATTTTAGCATCTCTTTGTTGCTATACTGCCCATTGCTCCACACCCACATTTTCAATTTGGCCATTGTCGCCATTATTTGTATCTCTATGATAGAAGCAAAATAATTATTTAGTATCTCTGCCATACGTTTTGCTTCAGTGTGCAGTTTCTCCTGCTTGTTCCTTATGGTCTCTACTCAATCCTTAACTAATCTTTTACTATTACTATGTTGGAATAAAATATTGTTGTTTGTTTTAATAGAACCTGCCATTCTTTCCTCATGCTTCCACTTCGCCTTCCTTATTCTAGCCTTAGCCTCTCTCCTGCATTTGAGATACTTTTCCTGAGTTCTGTTGCTATTATTATTCTGGTATGCATCTTATGCCTCCTTTTTCTTTTCGCATCTACTCGAGCATTGGATACTCCATATTTATTTCTCATGGCTAAGTACCTAGCTTGCACCCTCATCTCTCTTTTGAAATTCTCCCATTTTTCATCCACTGTTTTAACCAACAAAAAGCATTTCCAATCAACCTGCTCCATTCTGATGTTCTCTACATAGCTTGCCTGATTTCCCAGGACCACATCCAGCACATACCTACCTGGTCGGACTGTAAATGTACAGTTCTGGAAAATTCTTTTCCACTTTGCAGGAATTTCTCCCCTTCCATGCCCCACATCCTACTTTTCCCCGAGTCTACCTGGGATCATTGAAAGCACCAACTATCACAACCCTAATTGATCTGCATACTTCTAATTGCTCCCCTGTATTTGGAGGGCTATAATAAACATCCCAAAAAGTTACTGATCCCTTCCTGTTTCACACCTCCAACCATATAGATTCTATTGATTTGAGAACTGCATCTTGTTCAAGGGTAATGATACTATCTTTGACTAAGACTGCTAAACCTTCTCCCTTCTTACCCACCCTGCTTTAATTAAAAGACATAACCTGGGATGTCAGGTATCCAATCCTGTTCTGCTTGTGTCACTTTTCTGTCAATGCTATTGTGTCATATCCCCCTAGAGCAATTCCTGCTTCCGGTTCTTCAGTTTTATTTACAATACTCTGTGTATTTATATACATACAATTTAACCCTGCCCTTATCTCTTTCTTGCCCATTGTTGGCGACCATTCCTTTGTCCACTGTCAATATTCACCTTCCCTATCTTTTGTCCTCTCTAATACTTCCAAAACTAGGTCCATTAGTCAACTTAGACACTCCCAAGCTTGGCCAGACCATTCCTCCTTTGCCCTACTGTGGCTGACTTTGAAGTTCAACAGGCTCTGTTTCCCTTGGTTTGTGGAGGACCTGTTACTTTAGAGCTTAACAGTCATAGAGTCATAGAGATGTACAGCATGGAAACAGACCCTTCGGTCCAACCCGTCCATGCCGACCAGATATCCCAACCCAATATAGTCCCACCTGCCAGCACCTGGCCCATATCCCTCCAAACCCTTCCTATTCATATACCCATCCAAATGCCTCTTAAATGTTGCAATTGTACCAGCTTCCACCACATCCTCTGGCAGCTCATTCCATATACGTATCACCCTCCGCGTGAAAAAGTTGCCCCTTAGGTCTCTTTTATATCTTTCCCCTCTCACCCTAAACCTATGCCCTCTAGTTCTGGACTCCCTGACCCCAGGGAAAAGACTTTGCCTATTTATCCTATCCATGCCCCTCATAATTTTGGAAAGCATACCAAATGCCTTCTTCACTATCCTATCTACCAGCGACTCCACTTTCAAGGAGCTATGAACCTACACTCCAAGGTCTCTTTGTTCAGCAACACTCCCTAGGACCTTACCATTAAGTGTATAAGTCCTGCTAAGATTTGCTTTCCCAAAATGCAGCACCTCACATTTAGCTGAATTAAACTCCATCTGTCAGTCTCCATTGGCCCATCTGGTCAAGATCCTGTTGTAATCTGAGGTAACCCTCTTTGCTGTCCACTACACCTCCAATTTTGGTGTCATCTGCAAATCTACTAACTGTACCTCTTATGCTTGCATCCAAATCATTTCTGTAAATGACAAAATGTAGAGGACTCAGCACCAATCCTTGTGGCACTCCACTGGTCACAGACCTCCAGTCTGAAAAACAACCCTCTGTCTTCTACCTTTGAGCCAGTTCTGTATCCAAATCCCTTCTTCCCATGGCTCAGGAAATGCATATTATGATTTGACTAAAAGAGAAGTTCATCCCAATATTTAGTTTCAAGGAACTTTTGGACATGATGTTAGATAAGTAACAAGACAAAGCAGAGTTGAAGTTGTCAAGAGAATTGGGTGTCATCAGCATATATGTGGAATCTAATGCTTTGATTTTTTCACACTGTCATTCAAGGGCATAAAGATGATGGGAAATAGAACACGCTGCAAAGATAAGTCATTGCTGGATTCCAGAGGAGTTAGAATAAGAATTTGAGTGTACAGAAATTTTAGTTTAAAACTTGTTTCATTGAATGTTGTTCCTTTGCCCCTCTATGCCATTTGCTATTTCACTGATATTCTGTACAATATAGTGATTACAGAATTTTAATTTTACAACAAATCAAATCGTATTATTCGAGAATAATATTCATTAATCCTTTTACAAGTCCAGCTCAAATCTCTTGCATTGTTCTAAGGTTTTTTTGTCATCAATCCACTTTTCCTCCCCCAATAGGAACAACAATGATATATTTTCTTCTGATTATTTTGGTATTGAGATGTTGCCAGTAGTCTTGCTAATCATATATCCCATGAGATCAAAATATGCTGTTGCCAAGAAATCAGAATGTGATAGTAAGATGTAATTGTAAAATTGCTCATGTCAGTGTTTTGCAGAGAATTTGGCAACGGTGATAAGCACATAAACAATATCCAATTTTGGTACTGATATTTCCTAATGGCCCATTTATTTTCAATTCAAGATGAAAATACCAAGAAATATCAGGCCTGTCTGGGAATCCAGATATGGTTACTGCATTTTTCATTCATAAATAACAAATCAATAGGCACCACACATTGGATGTGACACCTCTATAAACCGAGTGAATGGTGGGATTACGTTTACCTATTGTTAGATATACTCAAAAATGTATTTTAGTACGAGAATCAAATAATCAAACGGAACAAGTACTGTCAAGATTTTATTTAATATTTTATAACCAACTTTTTTCTGGTTATTAATTACTTAAAATTCTCGCTTTTGGCAATTGGTAGTACTTAATTTAATGCGTATTTTCCAATCCTGTTAATGCTTTTCATTATGCAGAACTCGGCCTTGTCTGATTCACTGGATGAGAAACAAGAAGAAAAATCCCTTTGCCTGCAGGTGACCCCCACAGACTACCTGTTGGGGATCGCAGATTTGACTGGTGAATTGATGCGCATGTGTATCACCAGCGTAGGCAATGGGGATATTGAAACACCTTTTGAGGTGAGCCAATTTCTACGTGCTATCTATGATGGATTTACTTACATTGGTAATACTGGACCTTATGAAATTTCCAAGAAGCTTTACACATTGAAACAAAGTCTGGGAAAGGTGGAAGATGCTTGTTACACATTGACTGTGAGAGGCTCCGAAATTCCAAAACACATGCTTGCTGATGTGCTTAGCTCAAAAACATCCATGAGCGAACATGAGGAAGGTGTATAACTTGTCATATATCGGGGAGAAAGAGATTATAATAAAAGCTATTTGTTAGCTTTGTATGAGATACATTTGTATAATTGTTTTGTTCAGTTGCAGATTGTGCAACCAAATGATCCAATATTAGATGCTTTCACATTTTTGCAAGTGTTCAACTGTAACGTGTGTATTACATTACAGAATTTATTTTCTGGAGGTTGCTTTGACAAAAATATAGTTGAATTTTTAACTAGGATTTTAACCTACTCTCCAAAATACTGCTTCTGTTCAAAATGAGTAAAAACCTTTTCAGTTTAAAAAAATACATTCAGTAATATGAGAATCTGATAATGCTACTACTGCTCCTTTATAGGAAGATCTATAAAGTCTCAATTATGACCTAATTTTGTTTTCAAGTTGATGATGCTAATTTGTGATTGGCTATCAGATGGGTTTCTCTTTTCTTCCCCCCATATGACCTTTGTTTTATAGGGTTTGCGGTCAGTTTATAAATAGAAATGTCCGCCTTCCTATGAAAGTGCATTTTTGCTGAAAGTTCTACTTTTTGTCTCTCAGAACTAATTCAATTATGTTTCAGTAGATACAATAAAGAAACTGCAACTCTTACATTAATTCTTAAAATTTAAATTAGGAATTATAATCAGTTTATTTGGATTCTGTGGGTGATGCAACTACATTCTTTAGACCAGTAAATTGAATAAGCCACCTTAAAGAGGAAATTACAATTGTATGCATTATGAAAACAGAAAATGTTGGCAATAATCAGGTTGGCAGTACCTATGGAGAAGGAGAAACAGCATTCAGGTTTTAGGTATGTTACTGTTACAATGGCCTGAGACATCAATTATGTCTCAGGCTCCATAGATGCAGCTTGACCTGCTCAGTAGGTTCAAAGTTTTTTTTTGTTTTTATTTCAAATGTAAACATTTGCAGTATTTTGCTTCTGTGTTTTCATATGTTGGCTTGATTTGCATCTTTGAATATGAGGTCTGTATTGAAGTTCTATTAAGTCTTTAATATAAGTGCATAATAATTAAGAATATTGTTGCAAAAATTGCTGTTCCATTTTGTGTACTTGCTTAACCATAATAAAACAGTTGAAAAATAATGAAAAATCAGAAAATAGTGATTTCGTACCAACGATTTAAATCAAAAGCAGATCAGACTAATTTACATAATATTGCAAAGTCTGAGAAAACAGCCCCAACTTATTCAGCCTCTCCTTATAGCTCTGAACCCTTTCAAGTGTCACAACATCCTTCCAATAGGAAGGAGTCTAGAATTGCACGCAATATTCCAAAAGTGGCCTTACCAATGTCCTGTACAGCCGCAACATGACATGTGTATAAGTCCTGCATGGATTTGCCTTTCCAAAACGCAGCACCTCACATTTATCCAAATTAAACTTATCTGCCACTCCTCAGCCCATTGGTCAATCTGATCAAGATCCCGTTGTACTCTGAGGTAACCTTCGCTGTCCATTACACCTCCGATTTTGGAGTAATCTGCAAACTTACTAACTATACCTCCAATATTCACATCCAAATCATTTACATAAATGGTGAAAAGCAGTGGACCCAGCACCAATCCTTGTGGCACTCCACTGGTCACAGGCCTCCAATCTGAAAGGAAACCCTCCACCACCACCACCCTCTGTCTTCTACCTTTGAACCAGTTCTGTACCCAAATGACTAGTTCTCCCTGTATTCCATGAGATCTCACCTTGCTAACCAGTCTGCCATGGGGAACTTTGTCGAACACCTTACTGAAGTCCACATAGTTCACATCCATTGCTCTGCCCTCATCAATCCTCTTTGTTACTTCTTCAAAAAACTCAGTCAAGTTGATTTCCCATGCACAAAGTCATGTTGACTATCTCTAATCAGTCCTTGCCTTTCCAAATATATGTAAATCCTGTCCCTCAGGATTCCCTCCAAACCTGCCTGCCACTGATATCAGGTTAATCGGTCTATGGTTCCCTGGCTTTTCCTTACCATCTTTTTTAAATAGTGGCACCACGTTAGCCAACCTCCAGTTTTCCTGCACCTCATCTGCGGTTATTGATGATGCAAATATCTCAGCAAGAGGTCCAGCAATAACTTCACTAGCTTCCCACAGAGTTCTAGGGTACACTTGATCGGGTCTTGGGGATTTATCCACCTTTATGAGTTCTAAGATATCCAGCACTTCCCCCTCTGTAACATGGACATTTTTCAAGATGTCACCATTCTATTTGACCTACATTCTGTACCTTCTGTGTCGTTCTCTGCAGTAAACGCTGATGCAAAATACTCATTTAGTCTCTTTCCCCCATCTCCTGAGGTTCCACACATAGGCTGCCTTGCTGATCTTTCTGTCCCTAGTTACCCTTTTGTCCTTAATGTATTTATAGAATTCCTTTGGATTCTCCTTAACACTACTTTCCAAAGCTATCTTATGTCCCCTTTTGCCCTTCTGATTCCCTCTGAAGTATACTTCAACTGCCGTTATACATCTCTAAGGATTCACTTGATCTGCTGTCTATACCTGACATATGCTTCCTTCATTTTCTTAACCAAAACCTCAATTTCTGTAGTCATCCAGCATTCTCTACATTTATCAGCCTTGCCTTTCACCCAAACAGGAATATACTGTCTCTGGATTCTCGTTATCTCATTTTTGAAGGCTTCCCATTTTCCAGCCATCTCTTTACCTGTGAACATTTGCCCCCTAATCAACTTTTGAAAGTTCTTGCCTAATACCGTCAAAATTGGCCTTTCTTCAGTTTAGAACTTCAACTTTTAGATCTGGTCAATCCTTTTCCATCACTATTTTAAAATTGTCATCACAAAATTCCCTAATTTGCCTGTCTTTCAGCTTGACAGAAAACATGGACCAGGTTTCTGTAATTAGCAATAATGACAAATAAAAAAAGATTCCAGTGACAGGTAAATAATCCATTTAACTCTATTAGTTACAATTCCAGCCTGTTTGCTCACCACCCCACTCATACTTTCATAATCGCACACAATGTGCACATACACAGACTTGGGACATCAAAAAAGGTTTTATTGAAGACAGACTGGGAAGGCAGCTAAGCGATCCCTGCTGAGATGAACCTTGTGCTGGTCAGAATGCTAATTCGCAGTTTTCCTTTTCCAGACACATTCACCTGTTTGCAGGAGGCACAAAGTGACGGGTTTGTACTTAGAAATAGTCACAGCTTACACCAGCTAGAATGGGAAAAATAAACTAGTTTTCTTCAGGCTTGAAATGCTTTTCCTGCAGAACAAAAAACAGTTTCTCCTCATGAGATTCAATGGTTTCAACAAATTATTCATACACCCAAGCTGTTAGATTACCTGGGAACCATCATGTTGCTGTTGTCAGGCAAAAGATCTTTGTCATCAATATTTGTCCACAGGTCATCATCTACTTGTGGACAGCCAAAGTTCCATCCATTAGTTTCAGTTCATCTGCAAACTGGGCTTCTGTTACTGCTTGAACAAGCAGCTGTGTGAACTGTACTTACAATGAGTGTCTCATTATTTGTCTACAAAGTGTGCAGCAATCCTATGGTTAAATAACTTCTTGAAAACATTTTTCCATAATCAAAAATCCAGAAAACTGAAAAGATATAGTCTTTACAGCTGGCAAAGACAAGCTTAATTTACAGGTTTAACTGTTAATATTGAAATAATATCTCAGCCCACTAACAGTTTTTGCATTATCCATATGAAACAGTACCCAATAATACATTGGAATAAATGGAACACTTACAAAAAAATATTTTACTGTTTTTTTTAAAAGAAAATGTGCAGTAATTTTTTCAGTAAAACTTTAATCTCCAGCATCTCGACAGGTTTGCACAAATTCAATATATAATAAAAAAGTTCATTGGAATGATTTCAGGAATGAGGAACTTCAGATATGAAGGTAGAGTGGAGAAATTAGGACTTCCTTCCTTAAAGAAAATGTTGACAAGAAACTTCGTCATTCAAAATCACGAGGGATCTGGATGAAGCTCAGCACCCGATAAGATATAGGAGAAGAAGTAGGCAACTATGAGGTCATGGCTGACCTGATAATCCTCATCTCCTTTAACCTCTCTTTGATTCCCTAACTTATTAATAGACTGGAATGTACATTATGACCCACCTCAATAGCCCTCTGTGGTAAAGAATTCCACAGATATATTACCCTAAGAGAAGAAATTCCTCCTCACCTGTCTTAACTGTGTGGCTTATGCCCTCGAGTCATAGACTTTTTAAAAATTCATCTGTGGAAATGTGGGCATTGCTGGCTGGCCAGTGTTTATTGCCAGTCCCTAGTTGCCATTGAGAAAGTGTTGATGAGCTGTCTTCTTGAACCACTTGCTGTGAATTGACCTACAATACCATTAGGAACAGTGTTATATTTCCAAGTCAGGATGAAGAGTAACTTGGAGGTGAACTTGCAAGTGGTAGTATTGCCATGTATATGCTGCCCTTGTCCTTTTAAATAGAAATGTTGGTGGATTTGGAAGATGCTGTCTCATGATCTGTGGTGAATTGCTGCACTTCATCTTGTAGATTGTATATACTACTGCTCCTGAGCATTGATGTTGGAGAGAGTTGTTTCTGGATGTAGTGCCAATTGAGTGAGCTGCTTTTTCCTGAATGGTGTCATTCCTGAGTGTTGCTGAAACTGCACCCATCCAAGTGAGGAGTATTCAATCACACTCTTGACTTGTACCTTGTCGATGGTGGGCACACTTTGGGAGTCAGGTGAATTACTTGCTGCAGCATTCCTAGCCTCTAATCTGCTCTTGTAGCCACAGTGTTTATGTGGCGATTTCAGTTGAATTTCTGGTCAATGGTAACTTCATGGAGGTTGATAGTGGGAGATTCAGGTAGCACCATGGAATGTCAAGGGGTGATGGTTAGATTGTCTCTTATTGGAGATGGTCATTGCCTGATATTTGTGTGGCGTGAATGTTACTTGCCACTTGTCAGTCCAAGCCTGGATATTGTCCAGATCTTGTTGCATTTAAACATGGATTGCAATATCTGAGGAGTTGTGAATGGTGCTGAACATTAGGAATGTTCACCAATGACTGCACACTTTCTGACTCCATTTATGATGGAGGGAATGTCATTGATGAAGCAGTTGAAAATGGTTGGGCTAGAACGCCACCCTGAAGAACTGCAGCATAGATGTCCTTGAGCTGAGATGACTACCTCTAAAAACCATGACTATCTAACCATGCCAGGTGTGACTCCAACCAGTGGAGGATTTGCCCCCCGATACACATTGATTCCAGTTTTGCTGGGGCTCCTTTGTGCCACACTCTGTCAAATGCAGCCTTGATGTCAAGGGCTGTCACTCTCACTTCACCTCTGGAATTCAGCTCAAAACAGGTCAGGAGTTGAGTGGTCCTGACGGAACCCAAAATTGGCAACACTGAGCAGGTTATTGCTGAACAGGTACTGTTTGATAGCAGATTATTAAAGATAAAGTCATGTATGTTTTTCCCTCTTGTTGGTTCTCTCATCACCTGCTGCCGACCCAGACTAGCAGCTACATCATTTAGAACCTGACCAGATGAGTTAGTAATGCTATTGCTGACATGGAAATCCCCAACCCGCAATACAACTTGTGCCCTTGCCACACTCTATGCTTCCTCCAAGTGTTGTTCAATGTGGAGGAGTATTGATGCATCAGTGGAGGAACGACAGTACCTAGTAACCAGCAGGCAGTTTCCTTGCCCATGTTTAACCTGACACCATGAGACTTCATGGGGTCTGGAATGAATGTTGAAGACTCCCAGGGCAACGCCCTACTGACTGTATATCACCGTGTCACAACCTCTGATGGGTCTGACCTGCTGGTGGGACAAGACCGACCCAGGGAGAGTGATGGTGGTGTCTGGGACACTGATTTCATGCACATGATTATGTCAGGCTGTTGCTTGATTAGTGTGAGAGATTGCAATTTTGGCACTAGCCCCAGATGTTAGTGAGGACGACTTTACAGGTTTGACAGGACTATTTCTGCTGGTGTCTTTTCTGATGCCTAGGTGGTCCATCCGGTCTCATTTCTTCAAGACCTCGTAGCAATTGATACAACTGAGTGGTTTGCTAGGTCATGTCAGAAACAGTTGAGAATCAACCACAAGACTAAGCAAGACTAGGTGAGGATGGCAGATTTCCTTCCCTGAAGGACATTAGTGAACCAGATGTTTTTTCTAACAATCAACAATGATGTCATGATCATTAGTAGCTTCTTAATTCCAGATTTTTTTATTGAATTCAAATTCCACTACCTGCTGTGGTGGGATATGAACCCAGGTCCACAGAAAATTAACTGAGTTTCTGGATTAGTGGTCTAGCGATAATACCACGAGGCCATCAGCTCTGCCACAAGGGGAAATTATCTTTCCCGTGAAGTCCCCCCGGAATCTTTGTATGATTCAATAAGGTTGCTTTGAGTATAGGCCTAACCGAGTGAACATCTCCTCATTGGACTGTCCCTCCATACCAGGGATCAGCCGAGTGAACCTACTCTGAACCGCTTCCAATGCTATTATATCTTTCCTTCGAAAAGGGTCCAGAACAGTTGTGTTCAGCTGTAGGCTGACTAATGCCTTGTATTAATTTTATCAAAACCACACTTTTATATTCCATTCCCTTTGAAATGAAGGCCAAGTTTCCATTTGCTTTCACTATTACCTGCTGAACTTGGATGCTCGCCTTTTTGTGATTCATGAAGAAGGACTTCCAAATCCCTCTGAATTGTAGCTTTCTGCAGTCCTTCTCCAATTGTGATTTGGAGGTGCCAGTATTGGACTGAAGTGTACAAAGTTAAAAATCAAACAACACCAGATTATAGTCCAACAGGTTTTTTGAAGCTTTTGGAGCACTGCTCCTTCATCAGTTGGTTGTGGAATATAATCCAATTAAATAGTCTTCAGCTCCTCCTCTGTTATTCTTACCAAAGTGCATAAATTCACATTTTCCCCACACACTATCCCATCTATCAAGTTTTTGCCCAATCTGTTTATGTTTCTCCACAGACTACCATCATCACCACTTGCCTTCCCACCTATTTTTTGTGTCATCTGCAAACATGGCAATAGCAAATGCACATTCCTCATCTGAGACATTAATATACATTATACATAATTGTAGCTGCAGCGCGATCCCTGTGACATTCCAATATTTTTAGGTTGTTAGTACATTAACATGGTCAGAGGGTTGATTAGCTATCTCCATCATCAAAGGATCTTGTCTCATTAGGTAGCCAATTGTGTGGTATGTTATCAAATATCTTCCCAACTACATTATATCCACTGCTTTCCCTGTATCTATCCTGCTTGTTACCTTCTCAATGAATTCTAGTACATTTGTCTGGCATGATTTCCCTTCATGAAGCTGTGCTGACTCTGCTTTATCATATTTTTGTATTTCTAAATGGTCTGCAATTACATCCTTTTATAATAGACTAAGATGTTCCTAATAACAAATATTTAGGTGAACTGGCCTACAATTACACTTCTTTTGGTCTCCTTCCCTTTCAAACTAAAGGTCTTACATTGACAGTTTTTCAGGTTCTGGGACTTTGCATAAACTAAGGATTCTTCCCAAAGTTACTACCAGTGCATCCATTATCTCTGTTGCTACTTCATTTAAATCCTGGGATGCATCCCATCAGGTTATGAAAGGATGATGAACAAAAAGCATGCATTTAAAATAATTGGTGGATGAAGTAAAAGTGACATGAAAAACTAATACCGTGAGTGGTTAAGGTGCACTCCTTGAGAGGATAGCAAAGGCAGATTCAATTGACGCTTTCCAAAGGAAATTAGATTATCATTTTTAAAAGGTGAAATGTGTAACATTATGGATTATAAGTAGGAGAACTGCCCTAAATGCATGTTTGGAGAGCTTGCACAGACATGATGGGCTGAATGGACTCCTGTGTTGCAACAATTCTGAGATACTGTGAACTTGCTTATAAAAAAAACACAGATGGCATGGAACATGTTTCAAAGTTCTGTGAGACTTTGCCTTCGATGTAATTCTCAGCTTTTCAAACGAACCAGTCCTATCACATGCTCAGCTACAAACATAGCATTCTGTTTAGCAGAGACATCAGGAGGGTAATCTACATTTATCAGGATCCAACGTAAAATGTACAATACAGATTGGCATCATGGGAGTAATTCCTTCCTCTGAACTCTCAAGTGGTGACACCAGTGGAACCCTGATAATAATTTTACTACTGTCACACAGAGTATCAAATGTATTTGACCATGTATAACATGCTGAATAACAGACTTAAGTAAGATTAATAGGACATGAATGCAAAATGCTAAACATTTTAAATGTGCAAGAATTGTAGTAGCAGATATTATAGACATCTATGAAATTGTAATCCATGAAATGCTAGGGGCATCAACTGCATATTTTTTTCAGCCTCAATTTCTAGCCTCATGGCTCACCTTTACTACCAAATCAAGGGTAATACCCTTTGTCAAATGAATACTGGAGAGCATGCCAGGAGTAACATGAAGTTGACCTAAAAATGAGGTGCAAAACTGGTGAAACTACAACAAAATAATAAATGCACAATGAAAGCAGCATGTGACAGAGTTAAGCAATCTCACAACCAATCAGACCTTTATAATCCTGCCATAACAAACAGGAGGAGGAGGCAACTCTATAAATGTCACCATCCTCAATCATGGAGGAGCCCAGCATAAAAGACAAGGCTGAAACATTTGTAGCCACCTTCAATCAGAATGTTGAGTGGATGATCTGTCTCTTCCTTCCTTTGACTTCCCCAATAATACAGATGCCTGTCGTAAATAAAGGCCATGTATTTTTTGGATAGAGACAACTCCAATGTTTGCTTGTTTTCTTCATATGCTACTGTACAGAACCAAACTACATTTGTGACTATGAATACAGATACTCTTTTGAAATAAAGAAACTATCACAATATCCTGGCTGTAGAACTAAATATTTGAACTCCGGAACTAGCCATGCCCTTAGCCAAGCTGTTCTAGTAAGGCTACAACACTGATTGTAACAAATTACCTAGAAATATTTTGTCCACAAAAATGCAGCACAAAGCCAATCTTGTCAATTAACATTCCTTCAGTCTACTCTTGATCATCAGCACAGTTATGAAAGATGTCACTATCAAGTGATAATTGAATAACAATAATCAGTTCACTGACACTCAGTCGGTTCTTGCCAGAATCATGCTCCTGACTTCATTACAGCTTTGGACCAAACAGAAACAAGAGTTGAAGAGACAGTTATATGCCTTGGTCAAGCATGGCATGAAATTGACGATAATGAAAATTTAGAAGAAACTGGTTGTCACCATACCAAGCACAAAGAAAGATGGTTGTGGTTGCACAAGTCTAATCATCTAAGGTTATTGTCCAAGACTGCCCATTTTCAGTTGCTTTATCAGTAACCTTCCCTTCTATTGTAAGATCACAGTTAGGATATTTGTTATGATTGACAGTATTTAGTATCTGACATGTCACAAATGGTACTGGAAGTACTCTGTGTTAAATGCAGCAAAACCTGTACAGCATCCAGTCTGGGTGATATTATCTTTAATAATAAACTGAACAAGGTCAGGCAAGGACTGATTAGGGATAGTCAACATGCTTTATGCGTGGGAAATCATGTCTCACAAATTTGATTGAGTATTTTGAAGAAGTAACAGAGGATTGATGAGGGCAGAGCGGTAGATGTGATCTGTATGGACTTCAGTAAGGCGTTCGACAAGATTCCCCATGGGAGACTGATTGGCAATCAAAGTTTGGGAGAAGATTTGTAGCTCGGGTGCTCGTTGTTGTGGTTCTGTTCGCCGAGCTGGAAATTTTTGTTGCAAACGTTTCGTCCCCTGTCTAGGTGACATCCTCAGTGCTTGGGAGCCTCCTGTGAAGCGCTTCTGTGGTGTTTCCTCCGGCATTTATAGTGGCCTGTCCCTGCCGCTTCCGGTTGTCAGTTTCAGCTATCCGCTGTAGTGACCGGTATATTGGGTCCAGGTCGATGTGTTTGTTGATGGAGTTTGTGGATGAGTGCCATGCTTCTAAGAATTCCCTGGCTGTTCTTTGTTTCAGGTATCCTTAGTAGCCACACACGCAGACGACAAGCAACATGAATTCGACTGGGACAACACTACCATTATAGGGCAAGCCAAACAAAGAACAGCCAGTGAATTCCTAGAAGCATGACACTCATCCACAAACTCCATCAACAAACACATCGACCTGGATCCAATATACCGGCCACTACAGCGGACAGCTGAAACTGACAACGGAAGCGGCAGAGACAGGCCACTATAAATGCCGGAGGAAACACCACAGAAGCGCTTCACAGGAGGCTCCCAAGCACTGAGGATGTCACCTAGACAGGGGACGAAACGTTTGCAACAAAAATTTCCAGCTCGGCGAACAGAACCACAACACTGATTGGCAATGTTAGATCTCACAGAATGCAGGGAGAACTAGCCATTTTGAATACAAAACTGGCTCAAAAGTAGAAGACAGAGGGTGGTGATGGTGGAGGGTTGTTTTTCAGACTGGAGGCCTGTGACCAGTGGAGTGCCACAAGGATCGGTGCTGGGTCCCCTACTTTTCATCATTTATATAAATGATTTGGATGTGAGCTTAAGAGGTATAGTTAGTAAGTTTGCAGGTGACACCATAATTGGAGATGCAGTGAACAGTGAACAAGGTTACCTCAGACTACAACAGGGTCTTGATCAGATGGGCCAATGGGCTGAGAAGTGGCAGATAGAGTTTAATTTAGATAAACGTGAGGTGCTGCATTTTGGGAAAGCAAATCTTAGCAGGACTTATACACTTAATGGTAAGGTCCTAGAGAGTGTAGTTGAATAAAGAGACCTTGGAGTGCAGGTTCATAGCTCCTTGAAAGTGGAGTCGCAGGTAGATAGGATGGTGAAGAAGGCATTTGGTATGCTTTCCTTTATTGGTCATGAGTACAGAAGTTGGTCATCCTTTATGAGAACAGGAGTTGGGAGATCATGTTGCGGTTGTACAGGACATTGATTAGGCCACTGTTGGAATATTGCGTGCGATTCTGGTCTCCTTCCTATCAGAAAGAGGTTGTGAAACTTGAAAGGGTTCAGAAAAGATCTACAAGGATGTTGCCAGGGTTGGAGCATTTGAGCTATAGGGAGAGGCTGAACAGGCTGGGGCTGTTTTCCCTGGATGTCGGAGGCTGAGGGGTGACCTTATAAAGGTTTACAAAATTATGAGGGGCATGGATAGGAAAAATAGACAAAGTCTTTTCCCTGGGGTGGGGAAGTCCAGAACTAGAGGGCATAGGTTTAGGGTGAGAGGGGAAAGATGTAAAAAAGACCTAAGGGACAACTTTTTCACGCAGAGGGTGGTACGTGTATGGAATAGGCTGCCAGAGGGAGTGGTGGAGGCTGGTACAATTGCAACATTTAAAAGGCATTTGGATGGGTATATGAATAGGGAGGGTTTGGAGGGATATGGGCCAGGTGCTAGCAGGTGAGACTAGATTGGGTTGCGATATCTGGTCGGCATGGACAGGTCTGTTTCCGTGCTGTGCATCTCTGCAACGCTATGACTCTATATGTGTGCAAGGTGTATAATTTATATATATTTCAATATCACATTTTTGAGTTAGGATTTTTAAAATTTGAATCATGGCGTATGGGTTTTCTCTGGCTGAGGGGCTTTAATACGACCTTGTAAATACTTCTATACCCATGGTGATTTATTTTAAGCACAGTGTGAGAGAAGGACATCCTGGAGGATAACAGGTATTTTTTGTATGCGTTAGGACAATTTTAGAGCAAACAAAATAAACAGTTGTGTATCTGACCCCAATTTAGAAGGTCAAGGAATGATTTTATTCTTTTCATTATGGGAAGAACCCATAGCTTGGAAATTTTTTTTTCAAATCAGTTTGGCCATTAGTTTAACTTTTATTGAATTCAAATTTCACCATCTGCAATTCGAACCAATGTCCCCAGAAAATTAACATTTCAATGACATTATCACTATATTGTTGCCTCCTTCATGGAGGGTTATTGAGTTGTAGGAGAACATAGAGATAAGGGTAATCACATTCCAAGAACATATTAAAAGATGATCTTGATCAGATGGGCTGATGGGCCAAGGAGTAGCGGGTGGAGTTTAATTTAGATAAATGTGAAGTGCTGTATTTTGGAAAGGCAAATCAGGGCAGGACTTATACCTTTAATGGTAAGGTTGTGGGGAGTTTTGCTGATCAAAGAGACCTTGGAGTGCAGGTTCATAATTCCTTGAAAGTGGATCACAAATAGATAGGGTAGTGAAGAAGGCGTTTGGTATGCTTTCCTTTATTGGTCAGAGCGCTGAGTATAAGAGTTGGGAGGCTATATTGCAGCTGTACGGGACATTGGCTAGGCTGCTTTTGGAATATTGTGTGCAATTCTGGTCTCCCTCCTGCAGGAAGTAATATTATGAAACTTGAAAGGGTTCTAAAGGTTTACAATGATATTGCCAGGGTTCGATGGTTTGAACTATAGGGAGAGGCTGAATAGTCTGGGGCTGTTTTACCCAGAGAGTCGAAAGTTGACGGGTGACCTATTGGAAGTTTATAAAATCATGAGGGGCATAGATAGGGTAAATAGACAGGATCTTTTCCCTGGGATGGGGGAATCCAGAACTAGAGGGCATAGGTTTAGAGTGAGAGGGGTTGGATTTAAAAGGGATCCAAGGGGCAATTGATGGAGGCTGGTACAATTACAACATTTAAATTGCATCTGGATGGGGATATAAATAGCAAGTGTTTAGAGGGATATGGGCCACGTGCTGGCAAATGGGACTAGATTCATTTAGGATATCTGGTCAGCATGGACACGTTGGACCGAAGGGTCTGTTCCCGTGCTGTACATCGCTATGATTCTAAAACTCAATGTCCTTTTATATAAACGTTTCAGTATTTTTGTTCTGTATCATTTCACACGTGAAAGCCTAATGTAGGCGGTGTGATAAGAGGCTTGAATCACTACTGCTTTACATCATAAATACAGATTTTTCTAACCCAGATGCCAATGAGTGGATTCTCATGACCCTGAGCTAATATGGCCAATACACAGCTGTTCAAAAGGAAATGGATTTGCTGGTTTACAGCTACAAACAGTGGATATTGTTCATATGATCTGTGAGTGCCCTCTTGTGGTAAGCTCTCTCAAAACATCCCAATACAATAAACATGGACCCAGATCTTCCAGTTGCAAATTATCTGGAGACCAGATACATGATTAGGAATAAACATTTCGTCCTCTTGAAAATCCCGATGCACTAACTTCATGAGAATTGCCTGGAAAACTGCATTTCTGAGAGGCAATTCCCTGATCCTCAGGACCTTCCAAAATGTTTCTGACTGAGCTAGAGTTAGAGAGTTTGGAAATTTGCCAACTTATCATAATAGCTACCCAGGAAATGTCAAGTGACAAACTGTGATTTACCCCCATGTAACTATACAACTGAACACCACCCTACTGCCTTACCCATTTGCTTCCCCAACCTGCTCACTTACATGTTTATCCACCTATCTATTCACTCACACATGCACTGTCATACTGAAAAGCTGTTGAATGTATCAATGTTTTCCAGTGCAATAGTGAATGATCACTTTCCAGAGTAAGGCAGCTAGGCATGGTTTGTCATCCTCCTATCACAAGTATAAGGAGCTCATTGATGGACAGCTATTCCATAATTCTGAAGAGGTCAGCATTGCAAGACCAGAAACACAGAGCTCCATTGGTACACAAAGATTCATGCCCAGTAACCCAATCAATGTTTTGCATTCACTTACGATAATAGAAGCAGTTAGTGCTTTAGGTTTTTTACTTGGTATTTTCTCAAGTTTAGTGTCAGCATTTCATAGATCAAAAGCTATGAATTCTGCAGCACTTTCTAATTCTCCAATACTTGTCAACCATTTAAAATGCACAAGTAAGAGCTATGTTTCCTTTAATTTCTCCACCTGCTGTGAGGATCCCCAAAATCAGTGTGCAGCCGTGGCTGGAAAACTGGAAGCGAATGCATTGGCACAATGTTAGCATGCCGACATGTAGCGGAATACATCCACTTATCTTGATGAGTGCAATTTCAAGAACTTTCTGTAAGTTCAGTGCTAACCCAGGACCAAGTAGCTCCCTTCAATGTCACCCATCCATTAACTTAACATTTCTTTACTCTGCCACTACAGCACAATGCCAACATAAAACCATAACAGCAGAAATTAGGCCACTCAGCCCATTTGATCATTGCTGAAAGGTTTTTCAAACCATTTCTTGCTTTCACCCTACAACCTTTGATCTTCTTGGGAATCAAGAACTTATCTACCTCTGTTTTAAGTATACACAAAGACCTGGCCTCCACAGCCTTCTGCGGCAATGAATTCCACAGATTCCCCACTCATTGGCTAAGAAGTTTCTCCTTGTCTCCATTCAAAAGGGTCTTCCCTTTACTCTAAGGCTGTGCCCTTGGGTACTCATCTCTCCTGCCAATGGAAACATCTATCCAATGTCCACTCTGTCCAGGCTGTTCAGAATTCGGTAAGTTTCATTCAGATCCTCCCTCATTCTTCTAAACTCCATCAAGTATACTTCCAGAGCCTTCAAACATTCCTCATATGTTAAGCCTTTCATTCCAGGGATCATTCTCATGAATCTCCTCTGGCCCTGCTCCAGGGCCAATCCATTCTTCCTGAGATATGGAGCCCAAAATTGCTCACAGTAATCTAAATGTGGTCTGAACAGAATCTTATAAAGTCTCAGAGGTACATCCGTCCTTTATATTCTAGTCCTCTCGAGATGAATAACAACATTGTATTTGCCTTCGTAATTACTGACTCAACCTGTAAGTTTGCCTTAAGAAACTCCCAAGTCTCTTTGCACTTCAGATTTCTGAATTTTCTCCCCATTTAGAAAATAGTCCATGCCTCTATTCTTCCTCCCAAAGTGCATGACCTCACACTTTCCCACATTGTATTTTATCAACCACTTCTTCGCTGACTCTCCAAACCTGTCTAAATCGTTCTGCAGTTTCCCTGCCTCCTCAATACTACCTGCCCCACTACCTATCTTTGTATCATCTGCAAACTTAGCCAGATGCCCTCAGTTCCTTCATCTTGATAATTTAAGTATAAAGTGAAAGGTTGTGGTCCTAACATTGACCCTTGTGGAACACCACTAGTCATTGGCTTCCATCCTGAGAAGGACCCTTTTATCCCCACTCTCTGCCAGCAGTATGTATCTTTCTACAAGAGGTTGCTTAGAAAGGAAATTAGGAGGGCAAAGAGGGGCCATGAAATATTGTTGGCAGATGGGATCAAGGAAAACCCCAAGGCTTTTTATAAGTATGTTAAGAGTAAAAGCATTACCATGGAAAGAGTGGGACCTATTAGAGACCAAAGGTGCAATTTATGCATGGAACCATGGACATGGGTAAGGTCTTCAATGAATACTCACCTGTATTCACACAAGAGAAAGACATTGTAGCTGAGGATTTCAGTTGGGATGGTGAGATTCTACAGCACATTAATAAGATTAAAAAGGAGATAGTAGATGTTTTAGTGGGCATATAAATGCATCAATCCCTAGACCTTAATGAGATGTATCCCAGGCTGCTATAGAAGGAAAGAGAGGAGATTGCTGGGGTCCTGGCTGATATATTTAATACTTCATGGACCACAGGTGAAATGTTAGTTGGCTAATGTGATTCCTTTGTTCAAGAAGGGCAACAGGGATAAGCCAGGTAATTACAGATCAGTTAATCTGACGTCAATGGTAGGGAAATAATTGGAAAAAAAATCAGGATTAATCAACAATTGGAAATGCAGGGATTGATCAAGGATAGTCAGCATGGGTTTGTTAGGTTTAGCCTTACTAATTTAATTGAGTTTTGTTTTGAAAAGTGAATAAATATATTGATAAGAGTAGTGCAGTTGATGTGGTTTACATGGACTGCAGTAAGGCCTTCAACAAGGTTCCACATGAAAGACTGGTCGAAAAAGTAACAGCCCATGGGATCCAAGGCAACTTAGCAAACTGGACCAAAAATTGACTTGGAAGTAGGGAGGCAAAATTGTGGGATGTTTTTGTAATTGGACACCTGCAAACAGTTGTGTACCACAGGGTTCAGTGTGTTGTTCTATTGTTTGTTCTGTACGATAATGACTTGGATGTGAATTTAGAAGTTATAGCTAATAAATTTGAAGATTACATGAAAATTGGTAGTGTTATAGTGAGGAGGATGGTCTCAGGCTATAGACTGACATTCATCAGCTAGTAAATTGGGCAGAGAAATGACAGATAGAATTTAATCCCAATAAGTGTGAGCGAGGTGATGCATTCTGGGAGATATAATTAGGGAAATATATAAAGATTGCAAAGTGGGTCCATAGGGAGTACTGAGAAACAAAGAGACCTTGGTGTACAAGCCCATAGATCCTTGGGTTAACATAGGCATACAAATGGTGAAGACGGCATACAGGATGCTTGCCTTCATTAACTGGGGCATAGAACAAGAGCAAGGATGTCTTATTATAACCTTATTAAACATTGGTTAAGCCACAGTCCAGTCAGAGGGGAAAGATTTAGAAGGAACCTAAGAAGCAACTTTTTCATGCAGAGGGTGGTGCGCATATGGAACAAGCTGCCAGAGGTGGTGGTGGAAGTGGGTTCAATTACAATATTTAAAAGGGCACATGAATAGGGAAGGTTTAGAGGGATATGGGCCAATGCCAGAAAATGGACTAGATCAGTTTAGGATATCTGATCAGCATGGATGAATTAGATTGACGTTTCCGTGTCATATAGCTCTGCGCCTCACTGAGTTCTGACTGCCATACTATTGGAAAGATGTGATTGCACTGGAGGGGGTGCAGAGGAATGTTGCTCGGAATGGAAAGTATCAGGTATGCGGAGAGACTGAATAAGCTAGGTTCGTTTTCCTTGGAGCTCAGGAGGATGAGGGGGATTTGACTGTGGTTTTCAAAATTATGAGAGGCATAGACGGAGTACCTTGTGAGACATTGGCAGACATTTCTAAGACCAGGGGGCATAGGTTTAAGGTGACTAGTAAGTGGTTTACAGGAGGTATGAGGAAAACCTTTTTCATGCAGAGGCTTTCATACAGATCATGCTGCCTGAGATGGTGATGGAGACAAGCACTCTTGCAACATTTAAGCTCTAGATGAGTACTTTAATTGCCAGGGCACAGTAGGCTCTGGTTTAAGTTAAGGTAAATGGGATTAGTGTATTTTGGTGTTCATTGGTTGGCATAGATATCATAGGCCAAAGGGCCTGTTTCTACGCTGTTTGATTTTATAACTCATCAAGCCTCCTTCAACAGCACCTTCCAAACTTGCAACAGTTACCACCTAAAAAAAAAATACATGGGCAACTGATGCATTAGAACATCACTTGCAGATTTCTTCTAAGCTACTATTCATCCTGACTTGAAACTGTAATCGCCATTCATTTTGAGTTTTTAGATCAAAAACCTGGCACTTGCTTCTAAGATGACTAAGATGACACCACATGAATGCAGCATTTCAAGCAGGCACCTCACCACCACCTTTTTATGAGCAATCTTGACCAGCTCCTTGGTACAAAAGGTTACTAAAGCCTATACAGTGCATTCAAATCAGAGATCATAATCTTTTCATAGACCCATGTGACCCTTTTGTGATGAGAACAACCGTTTGATATCTATTGGTGCACTGGAAGCATAATAGACTGGTTGTCAGAAATCATCATGCTATATTTGAACTAATACCACTCCTAAGTCATAAAGGAAGCATGGTCTGCAAGAAAGCAGACAACTGCAAATTGTATGGGACTAGACTTGGGTAGATGTGAACATATGCTCGATTTATATCAAAGATCCTTTGTTAGCATTTATTCCAATACTAAGCCTGGTCTTGTTTTAAAAGCCATTCTAGACAAACGTTAACATATACCAGGTTAGGCCAATTTAGCCAACTAGTTAGCTATTCCCAAAAAGCATTGGGTTCTGAGCACTTTAAGGCGTGGCAGAAAATATTTTGACATCATGGGTCTTTTGATAATCCATCTTGACTGCTGAAGTATTATCAATGCAGCCCAGGAGGTTGATGGCAGGTTTGGAAAACTCATTTGTAGATACTGTGAGCCCCACACAGCCTGCGGATGTGGCGGTACTACCTGTCTTCTAGTTTTGTGTTCTGTCATGGTGGAATGGAGCCATGGATGAGAATGTTAGCCCATAAAAAATGCCCGACATATTATGTTAGAAGATTTCAAATACTGAAGCAATTCTAAACTGAGGGTGATTTACCAAAAGGGAGTGTTGTAGCTAGTTAACCATTATAAACTGCCAAAATCCATTGCTGACTTCTAACTTACTGAGTACCCTAAATGTTTTGCCAAACTGTCATCAATACATACCTTGGAGTAAGCTTCTCTTTCTACTGCATTTTTCAATTGTGTGTAGTCACTAGAATTATGCAAACAAATGTTTAGGTACAAGCACCAAGAAATGGGCTGAGAGACATCATGTTACATCAGGGGATGATGTCATTGTCCCTCCTGGCCTTTCAAGAAATGCAAAATCTTCCTCAGGTTAAATAAGCACACTGGCTTAGAAACTGGCTTCACAGTGACATAGTATGTTGTTTGTAGCTTCCCCATTTCAGTCAACAATTTAAGGAACTTTCTCTCAAACTTGTCAGGTCCATCTTGATTCACCAGCTCATCTTGCAAATAAGTTGTAAGCGCTGTAGAGCGATACCTGGTTGTGGACGACATAAAGGGCTTTAGTAATTTCCGTTACTTTATATTAATGAATTTGTAGTCATCCAGTCTCTTGTATTTTCATTGAGGTCCCTCTGAGACATGGAATCAGGTGCTGGAGTAACCCAGGAATCAACACAGGTCTGGTATCAGAGAGAACTGACACTCCTCATCAAATATCCAACTTAAAAGTCATATTGTGGCAATGAACAATTATTTTGGCAATCCAAAGGTTCCCCTTGTAGTTTGTGACCATAGCTAATAAAGAAATGGTTAATACTCACAAGAATTTCCTTACATTTTAGCAGCTGCGCTTGCATCTATAAATTTTTGACCTAGAGCTTTGTCTCATTGAAAGTGTTCCCTCCTATAGGAGGAAAGATATTCTACATCCATGGTTGGACAGATGAGACAGCGATGTGACAGTTTCCTGCCAACAACAGTAACCCCTAACAATGGCGCCAACTCATCCTTTTGCTTCCAGCTCTGCTCACTGGCATAAGTTCTGGTGTCATCATATCCCCTCTGACAACCAATATTTAATTATAAAGGAATTAATACTTATTGCAGAGTTTAGGCTGGCCCTGTAAACTTTTCCCAGTCTGTACCATTATCGCATTTCAAGTTGAAGTAAATGTTGGAGGTGATTAAGAGTTCTGCATGCATAATGGCTTCCTCATGACCTACTGTCACATGAAGATGTCTTTCATTCTACTGACAATTGTATATGATACCATTTTTACCTGATTCCTGTCTAGTTTCTCTTGTGTCCAGAGGCAATGAGATAGTAGTTGATCCAGTGTAAACTTTAGTGAAAGCCCTCCACATGGTTCAGGGACTCAAGAAAGGGCAAAACTTTCTCCACATTGCTGAGTACTTATTTTCAAAAATCAAGGGACTCCAGTAACAATGCATTGCTTTGTTTGTGCTGCATGCATTTATCAAATATGTTCTGCTGACCTGAGTTCCTTTCATCTTTCACATCTTTTTGTGTTGATGGTGATCCTTAAGAAACAGTTTTCAGATACTGATATCATTACTGGGGCCTGCATGTTTTCCATAGAGGAGAGCTGGAAATCCTGCTCTTATAAACATTTATTGGTTACTGACAAGATAAGCAAGTCTTCCTTAGAACCTCTCTCAGGGTCCAAAAACACAGCATTTGACATAACTTATCATACACCCAAACGTACAAAAAAGGATACCTAGGTCTTGCTGCACCTCCCCCTTTCCCAATCTTTTGCCATTCAGATAATAATCTGCCTTCTGCTTTTTGCTATCAAAGCAGATAACCCCACATGTATCCACATTATACTTCATCTGCTATGCACCTGCCCACTCATTTGAACTTGTCGAAATCACACTGAAGCATCTCCACACAGTTCGTTACTGCCCCCAACCCCACCCACAACCAGCTTTGTTGTGTCTGGAAACTTGGGGATATTACATTTAATTCCCTCAAGTAAATTATTCATTTATATTGTGAATAGTTGATCCCTGCAGTACTCCACTAGTTGTTGGCTGCCCATTAGAAAAAGACTCATTTATTCCTACTCTGTTTCCTGTCTACCAACCAGTATTCATGTCGGTACGCTACTCCCAATCCATATGTTTAATTTTACATACTAATCTCTTATGTGGGACCTCATTAAAAGCCTTCTGAAAATCAAAGTAAACTATATCTATTGGCTCCCAACTCTACAAGTGACAGCCTTGAAAAAATCCAGTAGATCTGTCAAGCATGAGTTCCCTTTCATTAATCCTTGATGACTCTGTCTGATCTTGTCACTGTCAGTGCTCCGTTATTAAATATTTCATAATGAACACTAGCATTTTCTCTACTGTTGATTTCAGGCTAATTGGTCTTTAACATGTTTTCTCTCTCTAACTCTGTTTTAAATACTGAGGTTACATTAGCTACCCTCCAACCCATAGAAATTGTTCCAGAGTCTCTAGAATCTTGAAAGATGACTATCAATGCATCCAATATTTCTAGGGCCACTTCTTTAAGTACTCTGGGATGTAGCTGCGGAGATTTATCAGCCTTTAATCCCATCAGTTTCCCTACTAATACTGATTTCCTTCAGTTTATTTCCCTCAGTAGACCCTGTGTTCCCTAACATTTTTGGAATGTTATTTGTATCCTCTGTGAAGACAGCACTAAAATGTGTATTAGTCTGCCATCTGTTTGTTCCCCATAATAACTTTTCTGATTGTCTTCACTAATCTTTTTCTCTTCACATATGACTATGGAAGAATATATTAAAAAATAAATGTGAATAATTGTTTCTCTTGGTTAGCAAGATGGTAACAGGGTATAAGTATCTAAATAAACATCGGACTTAGGAGCAGGAATAGGCCATTTGGCCCTTCATGTCTATTCCAGCAATCAGTAAGATCTGGTTGCAGATCTGGGTTCTGTCCTCAGCTCAATTTTCCTGTGTTCACCACATATTCCTCAATTTCATAGATTTTTGACAGTCAATCTAATTTAGTGTTGAATGAACATAGAAATGCACCCTCCACAAACTTTAAGGGAAGAAAATTCCACATTCTTAATGACACTCAGAAAAAAAAAATCATTTATTTCTCGAAAGAGAGAACTCTTGTTCTTAAACTATGACTGCTACTTTAGTGTCCCCAAGAGGAAACATCCTGCTGCTACTCACCCGTCTAATCCCTTCAAAATCTTATATGCTTCAAATATGATTACCTCTTATTCTTAATTTCTGTGAATATAAAAATGGATAGTAAAAGCTTCTTTAAATATATACAAAAGGAAAAGAGAGGGCAAAGAGAACAGAGGTCCCTTAGAGAACAAGACTGGGAAATAATAATGGGGAACCAGTAAATGGCAGAGGAGTTGAATAAATACTTTGCACTAGTCTTCATGGTTGACGATATTAGTAGTATTTTAATAATACTAAACAATCAAAGACCACAAAGTGGGGAGGAAATAAATACAATAATTGCCACTAGAGAAAATGTACTGTGAAACTAATGGGGCTAAAAGCTGTTTAGTCCTCTGATGGGTTACACCCTAGGGTTTCAAAAGTAGTTACAATGATAGTGGATGAACTGGGAGTAATTTTCTAAGAATCCTTAGAAGTCTCAGAGGATCAAGAAATTGTAACACTTATTATTAGAATGCAATAGATGCAGTCCTGTGGGCTTGTCTGTCTTTAGGTGCAGTAATTTTCCTAGTACCTTTTCCCTGCTGATGATGATAATTGTTTTAAGTGTTTCCCTCCCTATCACTTTTTGATTTTCAATCATCTTTGAGAAGTTTTCTACCCTACAGACAAAATAACTGTTCAAAACCTCAGCCATTTTTATTTTAAGTAGCAATTTCCCAGAATCATGATGACAGAATCAAAATTTAGGAAAAACACAATACTTTAATTATATAGTGCACTTCAGAAGAATGCCTCAAAATAGCTCAAATAAGAAAGACGTTGTCTTTGAAAATTCAGTAACCCAGAATGGCTTGTCTGTGAAACTTTCCTCCAGAAACTATTATTGAATTAAAGTCCAAAGATGCTCAGAAGAGCAGAATATTAAGAGGGCTGAGGAGAGTGGGATTAGGTCAGGTGACTCACGTGGAGATAATTATACATACAGATGTAACTGGTCATATCAGATAAAATTTACAACATAGTAAAGGACTAACTTTTAATTCTAACTTGCAGTAAAAATTAAAATTCTTTGATTGAAATGGCCATTAACAATGCTTTGAGGAAACTTGCTCAGATATACTTTATTTTTAGCACTATGTTCCCTTTTTAACTGCCCAGTCCTGTTTTTGGTGCCATTTATAACATTTGCTAGAATATAACCAAGAAGAGCCTAGTGATGACTCTTCCTCCCCTGCAAGGAAACAGCTGACTTCCTCAGCAATACAGCTGTGAGCAAGAACTCAGCAGCATGAGAAATGTGAACAGGAAGCCACAACGACACTGGCACTGTATGGTGATCTTATTCACGCACTGTCACCACACCACTTTGATGATTAAACATGATAGATTTGCAGCTGGGTATATTGAAAATAAGGACTGTAGTAAAAATTTAGCAACATCATTCCTCAACCACCACCCTCTAACTGCTACCTTCAATTCTGTATCCAATTGGCTAGCTCCCCCTGGAACCCATGTGATCTAACCGTTCTAACCAGTCTACCATGTGGAACTTTGATGAACGTTTTGCTGAAGTCCATACAGGCAATGTCTAGCACTCTGCCTTCATAAATCTTCTTGGTCACCTCTTCATAAAAACTCAATCACATTAGTGAGACACAATTTCCCATATACAAGGTCATGTTGACTATCCCTAATCAATGCTTGTCTTTCCAAATGTATGCAAAGTCTGTCCCTCAGAATCCCCTTGAATAACTTACCCACCTCTGACATAAGGCTCACCGGTCTATATTTCCCTGGCTTTTCCTTATAGCCTTTTTAAAATAATGGCTGACCTCCAATCTCCTCACCTGTGACTATTGATGATACAAATATCTCAGCAAGGGGCCCAGCAATCACTTCCCTAGCTTCCCACAAAGTTCTGGGAAACACCTGAGCAGGTCGTGAAGAGTTATCTACATTTATGCATTTTAAGACCTCAGCACCTTCCCTTCTGTAATATGAACTATTTTCAAAATATCACTATTTATTTTTCCAAGATCGCTAGCATCCATGTTCTACGAAGAATAGTAGATGGAGTTTAATTTAGATAAATATGAGGTGGTGCATTTTGGTCAGGCAAGGCAAATCAGGGCAGGATTTATACAGTTAATGGTGAGGGCCCTGGGCCCTGGATAGTTGCTAATGTTCTGCAACTATCTTCATTTTGGCTAAAAACAACAGGTTGATAAGAGGACATTTCATCTGGGAGGCCTCAATGTCCAACCATGCCGAGTCCCCACAAGCTCACTCACTTACTTACAAAAGATAGGAGAGAGCTCAGTTGATATTGTCTAATGTCTGGGAGGTCCACTCCCCCATTCCTTGGAGCAATGGCAGTTTCGCAAGCTTAATAAGGGGCTGCTAATAACGCCAAATAAAAGAACTAAACCAGCCATTTAATTTCTGAAATGTTTGCTGAGGAAAGAGCAAAGGGAGCATCCACCAAGAGTACAATAAGCGAGGAAGAACATTCATTTTGATAAGAGCGATTCAACCCAACCATGATATTGGAAGGATCCCCCCATCTTTGAAGGTCTTGTTTAATCTTGTCAAACAAATGAACAAAATTAGCCTTGAATAATTGATCAAAGCTACAGGTAACAGAGAGGTCCAAGTAAAGAAAACCTCTCTGTGCCCACTTAAAGAGAAACCAACATTCCATGCCAGGTATTCCCCTAAGACCCCCCCATAGGCATAGTGTCTGACTTTGAAAAATTGATCTTGTAACCTGAGAAAGAACCAAATGAATTACTACAGCGTATCAAACAGGGCACCAAGACTGCCAGGTTCGAGAGAAAAATAAGAACATCATCTGCATATAGTGTAATCTTATGTACCTTCAACCCCAACTTTGGGGCAGCTATATTAGGGTCCCCCACCAACAGCTCAATCACCAATGCGAAAAGCAAAAGGTGAAAGGGCAGCCTTGCGACTGCCCCCACCAATGTTAAAATTATTTGACCTTAACCATTGGTGAGAACAGCCACCATAAGATCACTGTAAAGGACCCTTACCCATCTAGTAAACATATCACCCAGGTCAAACCGCTCAGGGTATAAAAAAGAAATGACCATTCCACCCGATCAAATGCATTCTCTGCATCAAAGATGTCACCAACGCTTGCACCGATTGCTGCTGGCACACTTGAATCATATTAAGCAATCTCCTAACATTATTAGAGGATCTGCTACCCTTTATAAAGCCTGTCTGATCTTCTTTAACAATAGAGGGTAACACCTCTTCCAATCTCAATATCAAAGTCTTAGACAAAATTTTAAAATCAGAATTTAAGAGCGAGATAGGTCAATGAGAAGCACAGTCCTCCAAGGTCTTCCCTTTCTTGAGGATAAGAGAGATATTGGCCTCTCTCAAGGATGGCAGGCGGCAATCCTAACTATAAGATTAGTTATACATGTTTAATAGCAGCCTTGACAGTATATTTACAAATTCTTTATAAAACTCACTTGGAAGCCCATCAGGGCTCACCGCCTCCTGTATCTCTTGTGCTGTTAATGGAGCACTAAGGAGAGACTCCTGCTCAGTAGACACCCCAGGAAGGTCCAAGTTCGTATATAAAAAAAATCCATTTTATCCCGTCTATCTTCACAACATTCAGACCGACAGTTCAGAATAGAACCTCCGAAACGCCACATTGATCTCTTTAGCATTACAAGTAAGAGTCCCACTCCCTTCCATAATAGAAGCAATAGATTGGGAAGCATTCTTCATAACCAGATATGCCAACTATTTACCCAGCCTATCACCCATGCTCAAACAACCTTTACATTGCAAAGGAAAGCTCCTTCTTGGCTGTATGTGTAAGCATGGAGTTTAAGGCGGATCGAAGGGCTGAGATCCGCTGCAGCTTATTCACTGATGGTCTACTGTAATATGTCAGCTCAGCTGCCTTCAATTGTGCCTTGAGCAGACGCTGCTGCTCTCCCTTATATCGCTTCTGACTGGCCAAGTATGAGATAATTATCCCTCTAGCATAGGCCTTAGGAGTCTCCCAAAGAATGGATGAATTACTTGCTGTACCCGAATTGGTGGCCAAAAATGCCTCAAATTCCCGAGAAAAGTACGCAACAAACTTGCTATCCTTGAGGATGAAGGGATCCATTCGCCAGTACCGTGAGCTCATTGCATTACCCTTAATCTCGACCACTAAATATACTGCTGCGTGATCACAGATGGCAATATTCCCAATTGAACAAGATACCACCGAATCTAGAAGAGGCGTGGGAGTTAAGGAAAAAAAGTCAAACTTATGAGGATTGGAAAAGAATGTAAAGTCCCTGCCCAAAGGGTGGAAACATCTCCAAACTACCAACTCCAGTTCCACACAGAGATCACGCAACTGTTTAGATTGTGGAGAAAGCTTTTGGACATTCTATCCAGCACAGGATCCCCCCTCCTTTAATAATATGTCACAATGCAAAGGCCATCAGCTTAGATAGTGCATCAGTGAAAAATTTAAGGGGTTGGACCGGAGGGCAATAGACATTCAAAATACCATATTCCTTACCCTGTATTATGGCCTTAAGGATAACAAACCGGCCATATTCATCTTTAACACAATCTATTAAATTAAACGGAAGATTCTTCCGGACGAGTATGGTCACACCCCTGCTTTTAGTGTTAAAGGATGAGAAAAACACCCGATAAAACCCACCATGCTGTAACTTCAAGTTTTCCTTGTCATTAAGGGGAGTCTCCTGTAACAGGGCAACATCCACCCTCTCCTTTTTGAGGCTCGAGGTGAATGGATCCCTCTAATATTCCAGGTGCACCATTTAAGAACACTGCTAGCCATGATCCTTTACAACCACTTTTGACTTGCGGAAAGGAAGAATTCGACTTACAGTACGCTGAGCATACACAAAAGATGACTCGTGGAGTATATTTATGAAAAATCAAAAAACTAAACTAACTACAAAACTCAAAAGGCATTTAGTGGAGGTCTCTATCCCTGCCTTTAGAGGGAGTTTACACCTCCCATACACATCTCCATTCCCCCATCCAGCTCGAGCTGCACTCCAGACCCAAGCAAAAGAAGGAAACAGACAAAACAGTGAGCACTCCGCCCACGCCCAACTATATATCAACACCAATCCTAATCAGAGAAAACAAAACACACACCAACAGCAGCTTCTTTACAAAAAGGGTTAACGTTACAAGAAACCTAGCAAGAGAGAAAAAAAAACAAGCATTATTGTCCGTGTCTATAAATCCATCTGAATTATTTTAAAGTGTCCAAGAAATTTTTCACTTATTCCAAGGAGTCAAATGACCACACTGTCTCCTTGTGATAATACGAGGCACCAGTGGGTATCTCAGTGAATATTGAATACAAAGGTACCCCAATTTTCACTTGACCTCAAACGATTTCCTTTTATGGATCACCGCCGCAGAAAAGTCCTGGAAAACATTATCTTAGTTCCCTGACAAGTCAAGGCTTGTGGATCTTTCCCCATTCTTCTAGAAGATTCCAGGACTCTCTGCTTGTCCCTGTAGCTTTGAAATTGCATCAGAGCTGGGCAGGGGCACTGATCCAGACCAGATCTGCCCACCTTCAGCTGGTTCGCCTCAGCACCAGCCAAGAAACCGTGGCAGCCAGTCTTCAAAAAGTTCTTGCTAGCTGCCCACCTTCCACTCTCTCTAGCAGCCCAACGACCTGGATATTTCTCTTTCTACCTCAATTTTCCAGATCATCAACCCATGCAGTCAAGGCTGGACCTGTTTCTCGAGGGTCTGCATCTGCCCTGCCGAGGATGCGACCTCGGTCTCCAATGCCACTGTCCACTGCTCGACCTCTTCAACTTGCTTCCTGAGCCCTTCCAACTCCTTCTCATGTTTTTATAGCATGACTGAAATCTGCTCCAGCCGAGTACGATTGTCTTCCATCACCTCCTTGATCATCCCTCAGATCACCATGAGTTCTTCAGCAACGTTCTGCTGCACAGGTACTTCTTTCTTGGCTGCCAAGGCAGCTGCAGCTGCATCTGCAGTTGCAATCCCGCCTGATGCCTTCGGAGAGTGTCCAGTGTGTTGGAGTTTGGCTGTACGCTTTCCTTTTGTCATCCTTGCTCGCTCAAAAAGAATTTACAGTAGAGCCTCAACTATCCGAACATCAACCATTCAAGACCATCCGAACAAGATCTCAAGGCCCTGCAAAAATGGTACCAGGCAATCCAGCATTCAGCTACCAGTTAACCTGCATTATGGTGTGCATTGTAGGATAATCGAGAGATATGCAATAACCAGCAGCTCTTGATTAATTGGCATTATGGCGTGCATTGCTGGATAATTAGGAAGTGCTTGAACAACCGGCACTCAGATTATCGCTTGTTTCCAGCCACCCGAATGGCCAATCCTCCAAACAAAATACTCCCTGCCCAATTTTTTTGGACAATCAAGGCTCCACCACAAATTAATTTAAACAGTTTCACAACTGTTTAACATCAATTTTCTCCGAAGAAAAGGTAAGGGTGGGAGGTAAAAATATAACTCCTGTTGGGCCGGGGTGCAGAGCTCAGCAAGGCCGATCTGCTCAAATTGCTGCCAACTTGGGTCCCCTGCAATTCTGCTTTGAAGCATTTTGAATGATGTTGGGTGTCAGGTACTTGGGATTTGTTTGGTTTCAGATCCTCAACTTTCTCCAATAGATTTTCTGATGTTATTTAGCTTCATTTCAATGAAGCAACTTGGATGGCATGAAACTTGTGTTTGCTACAAGATAGTCATGAGTATTTGTTCAATGATTGTTGATTCTTTATTCCCGAATTTATCTTGTCTATTTTTCTAAAGAATACAGGGAAGAAAGAAAATCGTACTGCAACTGTTCAAGGTACCGGTGAGACCTCATCTGGAGTACTGAGAATAGTTTTGGTCCCCTTATTTAAGGAAAGATATTGTTTCACTGGAGGCAGTTCACAGAAGGCTCACTAGGATGATCCCTGGTATGAAAGGATTGTTCCATGAGCAAAGGCTAAACAGGTTGAGACTCTACTCACTGGAGTTTAGGAGAATGAGAGGTGATCTCATTGAAACATATAAGATTTTTAAGGGGCTTGGCAGAGCAAACGATGAGAGGATGATATTCCTTATGGGAGAGTCTAGGATCAGAGGGTATAGTCTCAGTTTTAAACTGGCCTTAAGTCTGAGTTGAGAAGGAATTCTCTTAGGGGTTTGAGAATCTTTGTCCCACAGCTTCTGTGACAAGGACTTTCAGAGTCCTTATATTTAAGACTGAGATAGATAGATTCTTGATCAGTAGGGGAATCAAGTATTACGTGGAAAAGGCAGAAAAGTGAACATGAGGAATGGTGGATCAACCATGATCCTTTGTATGCTGGAGCTGGCCCAAGGTGCCAGATGGCCCACTGCCCCTTCTATTTCTTATTATCTTAATTCCTAAGGGACCAACGCTTACTAATTATAGATTTGTAAATATTTTTACAAAATGTTGCCACATTCCTGCCTACTTCTCTCCTTTTTCTCTCTTTTTACCAACATTCTGTTGCTTTCTAAAACAATCTCACCATTGAACTTGCTGCTGTTCTTTGCAACATGATGAGCCTCTTCCTTTAATGTAATAATGTCCTTCATTTCCTGAGGTGCCAAGGATTTGCCTTTCCTACTGAGTTTTTGTTTTTTAATGGATCATTTTGTTCAACATTTTGAGCAGTCAGAAGGCAGAACAGCAGCACCACGGATTGAGTATAAAACTCACTGAGCTCGGAGAGCACAGCCTAGTCTGTGGGGAGCATTCGAAAGGTGGACCAGCAGAAGCACAGTGAGTATAAAATTCACTGAGCTCAGGGAGCGGTCTGAAGGTGGAACAGCTTCATGGAGTGAGTGTAAAACTCAGGGTAATTGTAGCTGCATAAAATACTGAAGTGATGTCACAGGGAAACTGTGACCTGATTGGCTGGTAGGAAATCTGCACTAAGTTTGAAACGGTACATCGCAGAGATGCATTGGAAATTAATTAACTCATAATTTTATATAAATTATGGGAGTAACCAAGTAAATATGGCTGAGCAGGTGAAGTGCTGTAGCTGTATGATGTGGGAGCTGGCTGATCCCATTGTGAGCTGCAGTGACTACATCTGCAGCAAATATTGGTTTCTGGAGGAACTCCGGCTCAAAATTGATGATCTGGAATCTGGGCTTCAAACACTGCAGCATATCTGGGATGGGGAGAAGTACCTGGAAGCTTTGTTTCAGGAAGCGGTCACACTTGGTAGATTAAGTACTTCAAATTCAATCAGTGATCATGGAATATGATATTGGAAAGTGCGAGGTAATGGACTTTGGTAGGAAAAATAAAGGTATAGGCTATTTTCTACAAAGGAAAGCTTTGGAAATTCGATGCATGCAGAGATTTGGAAGTTCCAGTTCAAGATTCTTTTAGGTTAATATGCAAGCTGAATTGGCAGTTAAGAAGGGAAATGCAATGTTAGCTTTAATTTCAAGATGGCTGGAATCCAACAGCAGGGATGTATTCCTGAGGCTATATAAGACTTAGGTTAGACTGCATTTGGAATAATCCAAGGTGTTTCCACTGATAGCAGAGCCTAGGATCCCAGGGTCCAGCCTTACAGTGAAGGGACGATCCTTTCGAACTGAGATGAGGTGGAGTCTCTTCAGCCAGAGACTAGTGAATCTGTGGAATATCCCCGTGTCTACGTGGGTTTCCTTCGGGTGCTCCGGTTTCCTCCCAATTTCCAAAGATGTGCAGACCAGGTGAATTGACTATGCTAAATCGTCCATAGTTGTTAGGTCGGGGGGGTGGGTCCCTCTTCAGAGGGTCAGTGTGGACTTGTTGGGCCGAAGGGCGTGTTTCCACACTGTAGGAAATCTAATCTAATCAGGGACAGCAGGGTGTGACTGCAAGTGAGGCAGTTAGGGGGATCCTTAGTTCAGGAACAGAGGAGCCTCAGCTCTTGACTTTGTTCAACAGGTATGAGGTACTTGCTCCCTGTGTGGATGAGGAAAAAGGTTGCAGGCAGGATGAGCCAGTTGATCATGGCACCATGGTGCAGGACGCCATTCTAGAGGGGAAGCAAAAAGACTAGTAGTAGTTGTAGGGCACTCTATAATTAAGGAGATAGATAGTATCCTTTGTAAGCTGAATCGTGGTATGTTGACTGCCCGATGCCAACATGCAGGACATCTCTGACTGGCTTGAAAGGATATTGGGGGGGGGGGGGGGTGAGGATCCAGTTGTAGTCCACATTGGGACCAGCAACATAAGAAAGGCTGGGAAGGAGGACCTGTTTGAGGATTATCAAGCATGAGGAACGAAATTAAGGAACAGATCCTCAAGGGTTATAATCTCCGGATTACTACCCGAGCCACGTGCAAATTGGCTTTAGGATAAGAATATTAGGGAAGTAAACAAGTAGCTAAGGGAGTGGTGTGGGAAAGAAGGGTTCCATTTCATGGGGAATTGGCATCAGTTTTGGAACAGGAGGGATCTGTACTGATTCGACAGTCTGCACCTGAACCGATCTGAAACCAGTGTTATAGCGAAAAGGATTAATAGGGTCATCACTAGGACTTTAAACTGGTGAGTCTGGGGAAAGGGAAGGGGAAACCGACAAGTATCGTGGTGGTAAATAAAAGGGAAAGCAGCTGGTTGGCACGTGTGCTGGAGGGTTTAATTCATAAGAGGGAAAGTTAGTAAGTTTACAGATGACACCAAAATTGGAGGTGTAGTGGACAGCGAAGAAGGTTACCTCAGATTAAAACAGGGTCTTGATCAGATGGGCCAATGGGCTGAGAAATGGCAGATGGAGTTTAATTTAGATAAATGTGAGGTGCTGCATTTTGGAAAAGCAAATCTTAGCAGGACTTATACCACTTAATGGTAAGGTCCTTAGGAGTGTAGCTGAACAAAGAGACCTTGGAGTGCAGGTGCATAGTTCCTTGAAAGTGGAGTTGCAGGTAGATATGATAGTGAATAAGGCGTTTGGTATGCTTTCCTTTATTGTTCAGAGAATTGAGTACAAGAGTTAGGAGGTTATGCTGCGGCTGTACAGGACATTGATTAGGCCACTTGTTGGAATATTGCGTGCAATTCTGGTCTCCTTCCTATCGGAAAGATGTTGTGAAACTTGAAAGGGTTCAGAAACGATTTACAAGGATGTTGCCAGGATTGGAGGATTTGAGCTCCATGGAGAGGTTGAATAGGCTAGGGCTGGTTTCCATGGAGCGTTGGAGGCTGAGATGTGACCTTATAGACGTTTACAAAATCATGAGGGCATGGATAGGATAAATAGACAAAGTTTTTTTTCCATGGTGTGGGTGAGTCCAGACTAGAGGGCATAGGTTGTGGGTGAGAGGGGAAAGGTATAATAAAGACCTAAGAGGCAACATTTTCACGCAGAGGGTGGTTTGTGTATGGAATGAGCTGCTAGAGGAAGTGGTGGAGGCTAGTACCATTGCAACATTTAAAAGGCATTTGGATGGGTATATGAATAGGAAGGGTTTGGAGGGATATGGGCCAAGTGCTGGCAGGTGGGACTAGATTGGGTTGTGATATCTGGTCGGCATGGATGAGTTGGACTGAAGCATCTGTTTCTGTACCGTACATCTCTATGACTCTAAGTAGAAAAAAAAAGGATAACCAAGGAGATGTTCTTATTTGAGATGTTGGAATTCATAAAGCGAGTACAAAAAACTAGCTCTTTATCACTTTAGCAGAATGCCCATAGCATATGTAACAAGGTAGATGAGTTAACAGCACAAATCATCACAACTGAATATGATTTGGTAGCCATTGTGGAGACATAGTTGCAGGGTAGTCACGACTGGGAGTTAAATATCCAGGGGTATCAGACTATTCGGAAGTACAGACAGGGAGGTAAGGGAGATGGTGTCACTCTGATATTAAGGATGTCATCAAGGCAGTGGTGAGATGATATCGGTTCTATGGAGAACAAGGTTGAATCCATTTGGGTGGAAATGAGAAATTCTAAGAAGAAAAAGTCACTGATATGTGTAGTCTATTGGTCACCAAATAATAATATCACATTGGGGCAGGCAATAAACAAAGAAATATCTAATGCCTATAAAAATGGTATAGCAATTATCATGAGGGAATTTTAATCTACATGTCGATTGGTCGAAACAGGTCGGTCAGGGTAGCCTTAAGGTGGAGCTCATTGAATGTATCAGCGATAGATCTCTTGAACGGTATGTAATGGACCCAATGAGGGAACAAGCTATCCTAGATCTGGTCCTGTGTTATGAGACAGGAATAATTAATGATGTCATCATTAGGGATCCTCTTGGAAGGAGCAATCACAATATGGTTGAATTTAGAATACAAATGGAAAGTGTGAAGATAAAATCAAATACCAGGGCCCTGTGCTTAAACAAGGGAGACTACAATAGGATGAGGGAGGTGTTGGCGAAAGTAGACTGGAAACAAAGACTTTATGGTGGGACAGTTGACGAACAGTGGAAGACTTTCAAAGCAATTTTTCAAAATGCTCAGCAGAAGCATATACCAGTGAAAAGGAAGGACGGTAGGAAAAGGAGTGATCTGCCATGGATGTCAGGAAATAAGGGAGGCTATCAAATTGAAAGAGAATGCATACAAAGTGGCCAAGATCAACAGGGAACTCAAAGTTTGGGAAAACTTCAAAGGTCAACAGAAAGCCACAAAAAGAGCTATAAATATAAGTAAGATAAATTGAGAAAAAACCTCACTCAGAATCTAAAGACAGATAGCAAAAGTTTCTATAAATATATGCAACAGAGTGGTTGAAGTAAACATTGGTCCTTTCGAGGATGAGAATGGGGTTTAGTAATGGGATATGAGGAAATGGCTGAGGCATTGAATAGGCATTCACAGTGGAGGATATGAATAACATGCCAGTAATTTGACAGAGACGAAGATAGGTGAAAACCTGGAAACAATTATTATCACAAAAGAGGTAGTGTTGGGCAAGCTAATGGAATTAAGGATAGACAAGTCTCCTGGTCCTGATGGAATGCATTCCAGGGTACTAAAATAATCGGTGGGAGAAATAGCAAATGTACTTGTGGTAATTTACCAAATTTCACTGGACTCTGGTGCAGTTCCAGTAGATTGAAAAACAGCAAAAGTGATACCATTGATTAATAAGGGAGGTAGACAAAAGATGGGGAATTATAGATTAGTTAGCTTCATTTCTGTAGTGGGGAAAATGCTTGGGACTATCATCAAGGAAGGAACAGCAAGGCACCGAGATAGAAATTGTCCATCGGGCAGATGCAGCATGGTTCATGAAGGGCAGGTCATGCTTAACTAAGCTTTTGGAATTCTATGAAGACATTATGAACACGTTGGACAATGGGGACCAGTAGATATGGTATATCTAGATTTCCAAAAGGCATTCGACAAGGTGCCACACAAAAGACTGATAAGATAAAGATGCAATATATTACGTGTAATGTATTAGCATGGATAGAGGATCGGTTAACCAACAGGATGAAAAGAGAGGGAATAAATGAGTGCTTTTCTGGTTGGCAATCAGTGACTAGTGATGTGCCTCAGGGATCAGTGTTGGGACTGCAATTACTCACAATTTACATAGATGATTTGCAGTTAGGGATCATGTGTAGTGTATCAAAGTTTGTGGGTGACACGAAGATGAGCGGTGGAGCAAAGTGTGCAGAGGACTGTGAAACTTTGCAAAGGGACATAGAAAGTTTAAGTGAGCGGACAAAGGTCTGGCAGATGGAGTACAATGTTAATAAATGTGAAGTCATCCATTTCGGTAGGAATAACAGTAAAAAGGACTATTATTTAAATGGTAAGAAATTGCAGCATGCTGCTGTGCAGAGGGACCTGGGTATCCTTGTACATGATCACAGAAGGTTGGTCTGCAGGTGCAACAGGTAATTAAGAAGGCAGATATAAATTTGTCCTTCATTGCTAACAGATTGAGTTTATAAGCAAAGAGGTTATGTTTCAGCTGTATAGGGTGCTGGTGAGGCCACACCTGGAGTACTGTGTGCAGTTTTGATCTCATTCCTTGAGATAGGGTGTACAGGCACTAGAACGGGAGCAGAGGAGGTTCACTAGGTTGATTCCGGCATTGAGGGGGTTGGCTAATGAGGAGAGATGGAATAGAATGGGGGGATCTTATAGAAACATATAAAATTATGAAGGGAATAGATAAGATAGAAGTAGAGAGGATGTTTCCACTGGTTGGTGAAACTCGGGCAAGAGGGCATACTCTCAAAATTAGGGGGATCAGATTTAGAACTGAATTAAGAAAGAAGTTCTTCAACCAGCGGGTTGTGAATCTATGGAATTCCCTGCCAGTGAAGTGAATGAGGCTTCCTCAGTAAATGTTTTTAAAGCGAAGATAAATAATTTTTTGAACAGTAAAGGAATTAAGGATTATAGTGAGAGGGCAGGTGGAGCTGAGGCCACGAAAAGATCAGCAATGATCTTTTTGAAAGGCAGAGCAGGATCGAAGAGCCAGATGGCCTATTCCAGCTCCCAGTTCTTATGTAATTGTTTTTAAAAAATGTTTCCCACTGTTTATTTACTGCCATAACATTGAAACTATTTATCCAATCAACCTGAGTCAGTTCTCTACATGCTTACACACTTACTTTAAATTTAAGTGCCTATGGAAGGGACTTTAAACTAACAGAGGCTAGCTCAAAATTTGGGTGAAGGGAGATTTTGAAATCAAAGGGAATAGAAAAGTGTAGCAATATGAGTAAAGACAAACTGAGAGAAAGTGTGTGTGTAATGGACTAGGCTAGACCACTCAAAACATCCTTAAACAGGCAGCTCAAACCGTAACTTTGCAATTTGTTTTGCTAAGTGTACCGTGAAAATTACCCAGAGTAAGTTATTCACAAAATTATGGAATGAAACACAAAGAACATAATATAGAATACCCACAGAACTCAGTCTATCCAAACTAGACTTAATTATGCTGTTCCAAAAATACATAAAGTCCCAATAAACAAACCCTGTTAAAAACAGGGTAAAAATGAAACAAAGGCTTACAGGTCGAAGTTAGAAGGGCAGAAGGACAGAGAGTCTAGCAGCCTATTTCCACGCAGCCTACTGCTGAACTGACTCAACCAAGACCCCAGTTTCTAGGCCTGACCACTCACCTTTCATTATACAGGTCACTTCTAAAACATAAGCTTTGGCCTAAAGTCTCATCTGTTTACATATAAGCAAAAAGACCTTTCATCTCTGTACCAAAACAGTCAGTTCGGAGCCTGAGTGGTTTACGACCCTTCTGAAAAAAAAACCAAGGACATAGTATCTTTGAGAAAAGAAACAGCTTTCAGGAAAAGGAAGACTAGCTTTATGACAAGTGTAACAGTAATTGTGCATCATTGATTAAGACGAACATGGAATATTGGAAAAAAATTAAGAGCTCTGCATTTGAACGCCTGGCCGACTGGGGCAGAAATAAGAGGTAATTGGTTTAGAAAGCGAGTTTAATATTCAGCATCACTAATATAATAAAGTAGCCACCAATCAGCAGCAGATGATTGTAGGAGCAGTCAAGTATGTTATGATTGAAGAATAAGTAATTAATAATCAGTGGTTAACATAGATTTCTTATATTAGTTCTTCAAATATACTTTCTTCTTTAAAATGTAATTATTTATTTTCATTTCTAATTAAACATGCTTGTGCTGCAAAAAGCAGGCTGCAGGAATGCGAGAGAAACAAAATGTTTCCAGAACCGTATCATCCACACCATCAGTGCACTAATGAAATGAGGTCTATCCCTGTTAAGGGAAGGTAAACACACTAGAGAACTCCATTGTCTTCATGTTTAAGACAATATGTGCACGTGGACAGAATCAATTAAATCACATTCTTAACAAATTAGATTGTTAGAATAATTTTTAATGGGGGAGCTGGTTAACTACAAAATTAGATATGAAAATGTTCAGAGAACCATTTTCTCGAGTACTCATTGATCTTATATACAATTGTGGGGAATCCCTGTCTTGGCCAGTTCAACCCAGTTTTTGGGAACAGACTCAATCTCAGGTCTTCTGCATGGTGGTTGATCTCAGAACAGTTAACTCAGACATTGAGCTTCAAGTTTCCTGTGAGTATGCATGTATTTTGACCCTGGGGACAAAAAGACTGTCTGATTGGCCATCCAGCTTAACAACAGTTCTGTATCTTTGATAAGTATAACCTTTTGTTTACTTTTTTAGTTTGCTAAGTCTTTTGTTTTAGAATTTTTTATATTCAATAAAACATTTGATATTATTTTCTAACCTTTTCTTCTCCATTTCCTGCACCTTCCAGCCCATCTCTTCCATTTCCCACAGCTCTGCCCTTGAACCCTACCCCTCCCAATGCAACAAGGACAGAACCTCCCGGTCCTCACCTTCCACCCCACCAACCTCTATATACATCAAATCGTCCTCTGCCACTTCCGCCACCTACAAACAGACCCCATCACTGGGGATATAGTTCCCTCTTCACCCCTATCAGTGTTTCGGAGAGACCATTCCATCCACGACTCCCTTGTCAGATCTACACCCCCCACTAGCCTACTCCCAGCACCTTCCCCCGCTACTGCAACAAGTGCAAAACCTTCACCCACACTTCCCCCCTCACCTCCATCCAAGGTGCCAAAGGATCCTTCCACATCCGACAGAAATTTACCTGTACTTCCACAAATGTCATCTACTGTATCCATTGCATCCAATGTGGTCTCCTGTGCAGCAGGGAAACAGGACGTCAACTTGCAGATTGTTTCAGAGAACATCTCTGGGACACCTGCACCAACCAATCCCATTTCCCCATGGCTGAACACTTCAACTCCCCCTCCCACTCCACAAAGAACATGCAGAATTGTTTTAGAATTTTTTATATTCAATAAAACATTTGATATTATTTTCACAGAGAAGGACTGTTAAGTGAATCCCTAACCACCTGACGTCTAGAGGAAGAACGCCTCATCTTCCACTCTGGGACCCTGCAACCACACATGATCAATGTAGATTTCACCAGTTTCCTCATTGCCCCTCTCCCCACCCTATCCCAGTCCCAAGCTTCCAAGTTGGCATTGCCCTCTTGACCTGTCCATCATTTTTCCCATCTACCTGCTCCACCCTCCTCTCCGACCCATTACCTTCTCCCCCATTTTCATCTACCTATTACATTCTCAGCTACCTTGGCCCCCAGCCCCACCCCCTCCCATTTATCTCTCAGCCCCCTGGCCTACAAGCCTCATTCCTCATTAAGGGCTTATGCCCAAGACGTCGATTCACCTGCCCCTCGGATGCTGCCTGACCTGCTGTGCTTTTCTAGCACCACACTCTCAACTCTGATCTCCAGCATCTGCAGTCCTCACTTTCTCCTAACCTTTTTACCTGTCAAATTTATACCAGGGCTTCTTGACTGGGCATATTTAAACAAAGTATAATATGTAAATGACCCTTTAAAATTTTCAAACGTAAAGCATAACAGTTTAGGAAGAACAGAACTGCCAAATTAAAGAGGAAACAATTTTGCTTCCAGTGAATAAAAGTTAATCTCCCAAATAAAGTTCTTGTTATAAAATTGGCCATAATACCAGCCCTAGCCTGGTTTAAGTAGGCTCATCTGTACTACTTCTGTCTTGAGTAATGGTGTTAATGTCTCATGAGTCAAAATCTTCCGATGCCAACATTTAAGCCATAAATTTCACTCGCTAATCTGCTTGACCCAATTAGTTGTGTTTTAGGTAACAATCCAGACTTGATTATCTTTGATGTTCTGAGTTTTAATTTGGATTCTAACTCCTCAAACTTACTCAGGAGAATATCTACTTCTGCTGGTTTCCAGGTGGAACATGACAATTAGATCCTTCCACCTCAACCCAACTTCTTCTCCATTCTGAGATATCCCTAATACTGGCACCGAGTGGATAACATGACCAGAGCTTCCAGTTACAACTGTAGAGAACTGTATCTACCTCCCTGATTCTACTTTCTCAATCACTATCATATTCACTTAACAGTCCTTCTCTGTGAAAACGTTGGATTGATTTCCACATGAAAATTTATTTTTTAGATTAAAAGTCAGGCATAGACTTTTCCATCACATTGACGTTTACACAAGCATGAAGTGAAAGTCACTGTGGGCAATGAGAGAGAGACAACTCATGGTGAGTTTAGATTAGGTTAGATTCCCTACAGTACGGAAACAGGCCCTTTGGCCCAACAAGTCCACACTGACCATCTGAAGAGCAACCCTCCCAGACCCTATATTTACCCCTGACTATTGCACCCAACACTATGGGCCATTTAGCATGGCCAATTCACCTGACCTGCATATCTTTGGATTGTGGGAGGAACCCGGAGCATCCGGAAACCTACGCAGACATGGGGAGAATGTGCAAACTCCACACAGACAGTCACCCGAGGCAGGAATCGAACAGTTCCTTGGCACTGTGAGGGAACAGTGCTAACCAATGAGTCACCGTGCCACCCCATTTAATTGGAGGGTCACTATGCCTCAGATGAGGGGTAAAGTTGAGAAGGTGGAGCTTTTATGGTGATCTCTGGTAAGAAGAACCGAATCTGCACTATTGATATTAACAGCATTGCAAACCAGCCAGCAAGCCAACTGAACTAACTAACCCACAGACAAGTATAAATGGTAATTCAGCATATAACAGTCATATCTACTGACTAATACTGCAAACACAGCTTTAACCTTTTTTTGGCTAAGGAGGTATAAATTCTATTCACATTTAGTAGCACTTCGCCCACACTGACAGAGCTCTCAAAATGCATCACATATGTTGCATAACCTTAAAATGTATCTACTGTTGCTATGCAATATGGGAGACAATTTGTGACCAGCAGAATTCCAAAACAGCATAAAAATAAATCACAAACTAATCTGTTTTAGTGATATTTAAATTAGGATTAATTGTTAGAATTTCTTGGGATATTTCACATCCCAATTGGCATTGGCAGATAGGGTCATAGTTAACACTTCATTAAAAAAACCAACATTTCAAACAACACAATACTCTAATTAATACAGTGTGAAGACACTATTCATGCCATTACACTGAAAGAGATGTGGGGGAGGCACTGGTATTTCAATGGAAAATTGCTTTAAACCATCAGCACTTTGTGCATTCATTAAAAACTAAACTGAAGTACACAAAGTATAGCTTAAGAGGTAAAACAGTACATGATATGTAGATTAGTGTACAAAGAACTAATTTTCCTTCTTATTGAGCATTATATACAACTCTGGGTACCCTACTACAGCGACAACATCCTGGCTTACATAGAATACAAATGTTGAAAAAACAGAATTGTACAGCTGGGCTATAAAGCAAGTTTAAATGTAGGAGGGTGTTTACAATGTTAAATAGATGATCTTGTTTAGTTGCTTAAGATCCTTAACAGAATGAATAAACTGGTGACCAAAGGAGATATTTAATACTAGCCCAATTTCCAAAACATGTGGGCACAGATTTATTAGACTTTGCAAGTTAGAACAGAACTTTTCATCTCTACCCAGATTGTGTGTGACATTGTAGAATGAGGTAGTGCAATTGTAACATTAATATTAAACCATTCAGAACCATTACCTTATGAAATAACTCTTTCAAACCTCTCTCTCATGGTTAACTCATGTATCTATTAAAACCATATATTCACCAGCACCCAATTTTTCTGAAGTTTCTATCTTTACAAATGCAGGCAATGTGTTTGCTGAGAACACATACTTTAAGCACAAAAAGCAATTCACTAATGAATTGCTAGTATATGATGAAAGACCTCCCTTTAGGAAGATTTATTGAAAAGGATATGCCAGTATTACTCGGATGTTGCCAAATGTACAGACAAGACTCACTCAGCGGTGTGTACACTTAACCCTTTTCTCAGAATGCACTCTCTTCAGATTTCCGACGAATAGCAGGCCTCTTGCTTAGACACTGTAGACTCTGCTTCTGATCTTTAATCATTTCTCCACAGGAGAATTTTTAAAACCCTTCACTAGGGATTTCATTCTTTGTAGACGTTGGTGTTGACCCATTACCTTGTCTGGAGGACTCAATCTCCTGAATTTCCTTCCTGGAAGACAGCTTTTTTTATTGAAATACTTTCCTCCTTACAGTATCCTAAATTTCCAGCTTAGGCCATCATATTTGTACTGTGAAAGGAACCCCACCCCTCCCCTTTTAGTAGGATCTTGAAAGCTTAGACCAGGTAGTTTATTTTTGAATGTGTTCTGAGTCTATGAACATTATTCTGGCTCCCATTAAGTTATATCCCCCTCAATCTATTGACTAAATTGGACATCTTCAGTCACACATTGTGGCCAAGTAAACTTTTTCTTAGTTGTGTTAGTGAAATACTGTTGCTCACTCAGCATTGGCATTGACTGGTCTGTAGTCTGAAGATAATCAGTGAAATATTCTGAATGGTTCTGACACTCATTCTCATTTTCTGTATTTGTTTTTCCTCACACATTTTGCTGAGTTTTACCTTCTGCTCCACTTCAGAATACTGGGGTGTTTCCAGACTTGACAATATTGTATAATTAAAGTGGGCGGCACGGTGGCACAGTGGTTAGCACTGCTGCCTCACAGCTCCAGAGACCTGGGTTCAATTCCCGCCTCAGGCGACTGACTGTGTGGAGTTTGCACGTTCTCCCCATGTCTGCGTGGGTTTCCTCCGGGTGCTCCGGTTTCCTCCCACAGTCCAAAGATGTGCAGGTCAGGTGAATTGGCCATGCTAAATTGCCCGTAGTGTTAGGTAAAGGGTAAATGTAGGGGGTATGGGTGGGTTACGCTTCGGTGGGGCGGTGTGGACCTGTTGGGCCGAAGGGCCTGTTTCCACACTGTAAGTAATCTAATCTAATCTAAAGACTTTGCTATCAGTTATGAAATCTTCGATTGCTTAAAATCTCTACCCACTACACTGACAAGTCCTGTTTGTACACTTGGCGATGTCCAAACATTATTGGTATACCCTTTTCAATATAGCTTTCCAAATGAACGTCTTTCATCACATACTAGTAACTCATCAGCCATTGTGAAATGCTGTTTGTGTTTGAAGTACATGTTTTCAGCTAACTTGCTGGATTTTTGGTTTGGCCATCCATCAACACAATGCTGGCAAATGGTAGCATAGTCTTGGTCATTTTATTCTTTTTGTCAAACACGGGTAATCTAATTTTTTGCTGGCCACCATTTCTTATCAGCTGTATCAACTCTTCCTTTTACCCCATGGTAGGAAATCTTGATAGATTCTGTTTTGAGTTCTGTCATGAATCTAGGAAGCCGAGTGAAATCTTCTTCTCGCTTCTCCTTGACTATCTGGTCAATAACTGTTTGTTTGGATCAGTTATTCTCTGCAGGAAATCAAACTCCTTCAATGCTCCTCGGACAGCTGAAATAACGACATGCATGCAGACTCAAATGAGGATATTGATTGTGCACGATGTAAACATTTTCACCTGCCTTATTTTCCTTGTGTTGCATTCTGATTTGTAGCATTCCTATACTTATGATAGGTATTTCACCTGTGCCATGTAGTCTCACCTTTGTAGGTTGTAGCTTGTTTTTTTAGCCATGGCAACTGGTCTGATGGGATAGTGTCCTGGCATTGGTATCAAGTTTAAATGTAACAGGATACTCAAAAACGTAAACAGTCTCTGTGAAACCCAGTTCATCATGATCTCCTATTTCCCTCATGAAAGCCTTGGTTACCTTTCCTAAAAGAGATTCTCGACCATATTAAGCTCTTTGCATATAATATCTTTCTCTTGTTTTGTCTTGTGTCCTACGTTTGCAAATTAGTGTTGCATTTTAAGAGCCATTGCCATCATGAACTCCAATCTTGAATCCATAGGAAATATGGTGTCATCTTCCATTTGTTCTCCATAAACTGATCAATCTAAAAACTATAAATGCACTTTAGACCTCTGATTTCATTGTGGTTTTAAATCTATTCTTTAAGTTTGTATTCACCAATGCTATTTTAAATTGAATGACTGGAGAGCTTTCTAGACTTGTATCACAGCAATGTTGTGTTTATTCCTCTATTTGCCAGTCCTTTTAACTCTGTATTTCTACCATTATGTATTGAATTCATTAAATCTAAGTTATATTACTGGCTGTTATTGTACCATTGTACCATATAAGAGGATTTCACAACATTTCCAAGATAGAAATGATAGCTACCTGTTTCTTCTGTGGTTATTCCTTTAGCCAAGATGAAGTTTTGCTACGTCTTCCTGGATAAAATGGACATTTTTTTCACATTTCAGAGTAAAACATTTTCTTCTACACATTTGTGAAATAAAGTTCTTTGGATGCATGGATGAAGCTTTTATAAATCTTTCCACTGAAATCGTGGCTTAATTAACAATGCCCAGTCCTTTAAAATCTTTAGTTTCTTTTGGCTTGCCATTTTCTACTGGACTCTTTCATAATTCTTTAAATGTGCTCGTTTTCAGATTTAACAACTTTTCAGGATTTCCCAAACACATACTCCAGTCAAAATTTATTTTCTGTCTCTTTCACTGTTCCTTCCAGCTGTGCCTTATAGAGCCTAATGTTGATGACAGTGATGTTCATTAGAGGTGAAACTTGTTTTTACACTCCCTTTCTTTCTCTTTATTATCTTTGTACTGGTTTCCATTGGGTTCTCCAGCTGTCTCCTGGAGTCTTCTGTTGTTACATACAGAGTCACCTTCATTAGGACCTCTGTGATTTCTTGGTTTAGCTTTTCACCATTTTCCTACCCCACATTCTAGCCCTGGTGATCCTTAATGGCTTCTGAATTAAGTTTTGTCTTTGGATTACTGAGTTTGCTGATTTGGTGCTGCCTGTCCAAAATGGTGGACTGAGAATGGCATGGATCTTGCAGCTGCTCCTGAGTTTGCAGGCTTACTTCTAGATTACTTACAGTTATTACATTTCAACAGTGTTAGATTTTTAATTTGATTTATTTTTGATTCATTTATAGTCAAAAAGCAAAAATAATACACTTTTTTTTCAAACGGAGTTCTGTTAACAGACCTTTTGGGGAGGCCTACACATGGATGGCTCGGTTTATTTTCCTCTAAATTATATGTGTAAAAGGAGAGATTATTTTTAACATTGCTAAAGACTTTTTTTTAAATCATGGAGGAGAGTTTATTTTAAATGGAGTTATGTTTACAGAACTTTTGGAGAGACCTACATGTAAATGACTCTGGAATGAGATCTTTTTTAATAGGAAGATTGAAAGCTGTCTGCTGGACCACTTGAAGAGCAGTCATTTTTTAATTCAATTAGAATCATAGAGATGTACTGTACAGAAACAGACCCTTCAATTCAATTGATCCATGCCAACCAGATATCCTAACCCAATCTAGTCCCATTTGCCAGCATTTGGCCCATATCCCTCTAAACCCTTCCTATTCATATACCCAACCACATGCTTTTTAAATTTTGTAATTGTACCAGCCTCCATCACTTCCCATCAGCTCATTCAATACATCCACCACCACCTGTGTGAAAAAGTTGCCTCTTAGGTCCCTTTTAAATTTTTCCCCTCTCATTCTAAACCTAGTTCTGGACTCCGCCACTCCAGGGAAAAGATTTTTTTCTATTTATCCTATCCATGCCTCTCATGATTTTATAAACCTCTATAAAGATCACCCATCAGTCACTGACGCTCCAGGGAAAACAGCCCAAGCCTATTCAGTCTCTCCGTATAGCTCAAACCCTCCAACCCTGGCAACATCCCTGTAAATCTTTTCTGAATCCTTTCAAGTTTCACAATGTCCTTCCGATAGGAGGGAGAACGGAACTGCACACAATATTCCAAAAGTGGCCTAACCAATGTCCTGTACAGCCACATGACCTCCCAACTCCTATACCCAATGCTCTGACCAATAAAGGAAAGTATTTCATATGCCTTCTTCACTATCCTATCGACCTGTGACTACACTTTCAAGGAACTATGAACCTGCACTCCAAGGTGTCTTTGTCCAGCAACACTCCCCAGGACCTTACCATCAAGTGAATAATTCTTGCTCTGATTTGCCTTTCAAAAATACAGTACCTCACATTTATCTAAATTAAACTCCATCAGCTACTCGTCAGTCCATTGGCCCATCTGATCAAGACCCTGTTGTCACCTGAGGCAACCTTCTTTGCTGACCATTACACCTACAATTTTGGTGTCATCTGCAAACTTACTAACTATACCCCTTATGCTTGCATCCAAATCATTTATATAAATTACGAAAAGCACTGAACCCAGCACTGATCCTTGTGACACAGCACTGGTCACAAACCTCCAGTCTGAAAGGCAACCCTCCACCACCACACTCTGTTTTCTACACTAGATAAGATATTTTTGAAAAATTATCTAGTGAAAATATAGGAGTTGAAATTAGAAATAAAAAAGGAATGATCACCTTGATGTGATGGTAATATAGATCCCCAATAGTCAGATGGAAATTGAGTTACAAATATGTAGCGAGATCTCAGATATATCTAAGAATAATAAGGTTGTAATAGTAATTTTCCAAACATTAACTGGGACTACTATAGTGTTAAAGGTTTGGATGGTAATGAATTTGTTAAATGTGTTTAAGAAAATTTTCTTTATCAATATGTAAATGTTCCTACTAGAGAAGGCACAAAACATGATCTTTTCTTGGGTAATAAGGCAGGGCAAGTGACTGAAGTGATAGTAGGCATACTTTGGGTCTAGTGATCATAATTCTATTTTTTTTAAATAGTTATGAAAAAGGATAAACATTCCATAAAAATTAAAAGTTTTTCATTGGAGTAAGGCAAATTTTAATGGTATGAGACAAGAACTTTCAAAAGTTGATTGGAATAGACTGTTTGCAGGTAAAGGGACATCTAATAGGTGTGAAGCTTTCAAAAGTGAAATATCGAGCATTCAGAGTAATTATATTCCTGTTCTAGTGAAAGGTAAGGCTAGTGGGATTAAATAACAATGGATGAATAAAGATATTATGGTTCTAGGCAAGAATTTTAAAAAAAAATCATATATTAGATATAGACAACTGGGTTCAAATGAATCTCTTGAACAATATAAAGAATGTAGGGGCATTCTTAAGAGGGAGATCAGGAAGGCAAAGACAGGATATGAAATAGCCTTAGCAAATAAATTTAAAGATAATCTAAAGGGATTCTACAAGTACATTAAGAGCAAGAGAGCAACTAAAGAGAGATTAGGGGCCCCTTAAAGATCAAAGATGCTGTCTTTGTGTTGAACCTCAGGAGATGGAAGAGATATTAAATAGATATTTTGCACCAGCTTTGACTGTGGAGAATGAAATGGAGGCTAGAGAATTCAGGGAAATAAATATTGACATTTTGTAAACAGTTCACATTATAGAACATAAAAACATAATAACTAGGAGCAGGAGTAGGCCATCTGGTCCTTCGATTCCACTCGGCCATTCGGTAAGATCATGGCTGATCTTTCTGTGGCCTCAGCTCCACTTACCCGCCCTCTCACTGTAACCCTTAATTCCCTTACGGTTCAAAAAATTATCTATCTTAGTTTTGAAAACATTTACTGAGCTTCACCTACTTCACTGGGCATGGAATTCCATAGATTGACAACCCTCAATTCAGACCTAAATCTGCTCCCCCTTAGTTTTGAGGTTATGCCCTCTTGTCCTATTTCACCCGCCAGTGGAAACATCCTCTCTACATCTACCTTATCTAGTCCCGAGATTCACCTGCCTCTCCTCCAACCTAGTTTACTGTATCTGGTGGTCCCTACGTAGTCTTCTCTACATCAAGTGACCAAATGTAAACTCGGCACGTTTCACCAAGCAGCTCAGTCGGACCTGCAGAGGCCGAACTGACCTCCCAGTCACTGCCCATTTTAATTCCGCTTCCCAATCCCTTTCTGACATGACCAACTTAGGCCTCCTCCATTGCCACAGAAAATCAGACCGCAAATTAGAGAAACAACACCTCACCTTCTGTCTGGGCAGCCTCCTGCCCAGAGGATTCAACATTGAGTTCTCCAATTTCAAATAAGCTCCCTTCCAAACCCCACCCCCTCCTCAGCCCTTCCCCCTCCTCAGCCCTTCCCCCTCCTTCCATTTCTCTGATCGACCCTTCCTTCCAGCTACCAACCAGATTTATTCCTCGCACTTACCAATCGGGTTGTACCCCCTATATGTGTTCACCTATCTCTACTTCAACTTCCGGTCCACACCCTCCCCCATACCCCTGCTTTATCTGTAGTCCCTTACACCCACCCCAAGTCCTAAAGAAGGGTTATGCCTGAAACGTTGATTTCTGCACCCTCATTGCTGCGTTCTTCCAGCCTCCTGCTTGTCATAGTCATAGAGACGTGCAGCATGGAAACAGACCCTTTGGTCCAACTCATCTGTGCCAATTCTGGTATCTGCAATTTTTAAAAATATTCTGCCTCAAAAGCTACCACTGAATAGATGTCAATATCATAAACAATACCATCCCCATCAAATCTCCACAAAACATTATAATATTAATCAGCCCTTACCAACCGTCTTCCAGATCTGAATAGATTACAGAACACCCGACAGTTTCCCCCGTTACTATGTATGTGTTGAATACCTTTTAACAGGGCCACTGGGGGGATCCAAGATGGCGGCGACCCAGTAAGACTGAGTCTATAGTGCTCCTCCCAAGACTTGGGCACAGTGGGTCACCTACCCCCTACCAAGCTCACCAAATCACTTATAAATCATTTATAATAGTTTAGTAACTCAATTAGTTGTGGAATATTACATTTAAGCAACTTAATCCTAAGTTAAAATGACTAAAGGGAAGGGAGCCCGCAGCTCTCAGCAAGCAGGAACCCCTCCCCCACACTCTCCAGCTGCAGCAGAGGCGTCCACAGCCGCCCCGGGGGACTTACCTACAGTAGCAAGCCTTGCAGAAATGCTTTCCAAGCTTGACTCGAAGATCGATGCCTTTATCGTCAAATCCAGAAATCGTTGGGAGTCGCTCTCGGCCGCGCTGCAGAAGCACGACCGTGAAATTGAAGAAATTCAACGCCGAGTCGGAGGGGCGGAGCTAAAGGCCGCAACCTCGGAGACAACTGCTCAATCGGCCGTGGATCAGGTCCGGACTCGCGAGCAGCGAGTCCGGACCTTGGAAAATCATAATGACGACCTCGATAATCGAGGACGTCGAAAAAATATTCGTTTGCTGGGCCTTCACGAACAGGAAGAGGAAGGCCAGCTTACAGCATTCCTGGACCAGTGCCTGCCACAACTTTTAAATCTGCAAGCTGGAACAGGCCAGGTAAGGGTGGAATGGGCCTACCGGGTAGCAATACGCGGGCCCGGCTCAAACCAGCGCCCACGCCCGGTCCTGTTCCGGCTGCAGAGCCACAGGGAGAGGCAGATACTCCTAGAAGCCTCTAGAAATCTCGGAAAAGACCCCCAAGCTATGATCTACAAAGGATCCAAGATCATGCTATTTCAGGACTTTTCCCCGGCTCTGGTTCGAAAGAGGAAGGCACTCGACGAGGCGAAGAAGCGTTTAAGGGACTTAAATATTCAGTACTCCTTACACTACCCAGCGACGTTACGCTTTAACCATGAAGGATCCATATATAACTTTGGATCACCTGAAAAGGCTAAGGAATTCTTGAACTCTCTTAGATAAACTGTA